>NC_142000.1:7775416-8087500 GCF_049901715.1 Pseudonaja textilis
ATATTTAAAAGTAGAATTATGACTCTGATATTGCTGGGAAAATGCACTGTGCAAAATTCAGGGGTTGGAGCATGTATGTTTCAGAACCAAGCAAGGCTGGAGTACGAACTAAACTTTTGGGTCTCAAAACTATTTTTCCCTTCGCCCCAGCCTGGTTAAGCATTCTAGTAAGAACCCTGAAGTCTATCATCATCTCCATCCACCATATCAAAGCTTCACAACTTGAAAACTAACGCTAAAATCTTCAAAGCAAAAAAGATTTACAAAAAAATGAAATCAAACTAGAATGCTTATGGCTTCAGAAGGGAAAAAGAGACTCCCTGTGTGAAGTGGTTTTGGGTGGGAACTGAGGGTGACTTTGACCCAGCCATTATTTTCTCAGTCCAATTCATCTTACAGTGTCTTGGAGTTAAGTGGATTTAATAAATCCAATATCAAACATATCGAAGGAGACCTATCCCAAACATCCTGTGTGAATGACTTTGTGCTTTCTAAAAAGACACAGAATATAAAGCAAATAAACAAAAAGAGAAATGACTGAGGAAAAATTATCTGAAGTTTTAATTTCAGTGAAGCTTAAACGTTAAAGACATTAAATAAGATTTATTTTTGACCTGGACACATGTGCTATTTGTTTGGAATGTAACTCCTGAGAAAGGGCTAAAAATAATAAAAGAGCTTAGAAACAACTGCAGAGCCCCTTGTCCTACCACAAATGTGCCTTTGGTATTCATTCTTCTGTTCAAACATACTGTCCTCTGAGGGGAGAAGCTGATTCTATTCCTGCAACTATGTTTTTGATAGAAATTCTGGGTTTGGCTCAAGAATAGGGTAGAATTAGGCCACCATGAATCCCAGATGATGACTTTGGAACTCAATCTTTTTCTGATTTCAGTTTCAGGATGCTGGAAGTTATCAATCTGAATACTGTCACACATTGTCTGGCTTACACCTTCTTAAAACAATGTGAGGGTAATATACTCTCTGCATGTCGCAATGTAATTTTTAACAGATAGCAAACACACCCCAAGATCAAAAGTGTTTTGAAATGCATATGTGGGATGAATTATATTTAGAAATGTATACATTGGGGTGATACATATTTATATATGTATTACATGCATAATGTGTGTGAGAATATATAGATTCTCACACACATTATGTATATATATATATATATATATATATATATATTTGTTTTCTGAGGTTCTCATGGTATTTGTATGTGGATCTTTGGTTGTTCGGGTTTTCTCCCGCGTAAGATTCAAGTATCTAGGCAACGTTTCGATGAAGTCTCATTCATCATCTTCAGGCTTCTGTCTCCGGCTCTGTGCTTCTCAGAGTAATGGAGATTGCAGCTGCTTCCTCCTTTTAACTGCCAGTGGGGTGGGACTTGATTGGGTGGGGGCTTGGCTGTGTTCTGATTGGGTGGGGGTGTGTTCTCATTGGTAGGGGGTTTGGCTGTGTTCTGATTGGTTGGGGGTTAGCCGTGTTCTGATTGGTAGGAGGCGTGTTCTGTTCAGGTGGGGGCTTGGTTGTGCTCAGGTTAGTCTTAGTTGCTGGGGATTTGAGCTGGAGAGTTGTGATCTTGCTGTTTGGCTTCTAGTTCGTGGTCCTGCTGCATCTTCATAGTGGGTGTCGGTTTGCTTCATGTATGGCTCAGAGGGGTTTGAAGTGGGTAGTGATGCAGCTGCAGTGCAGCTTCTGGTCCATGGTCGTTTCTCATTTTCTGAATGGGTGGGAGTCTGTTTTCTACATGGAAGTGTGGTGGTGGCATCTTGTGTGGCTCTCATGGGTGTGGGTCCGGTGTCCTTCTTCATGTTAGGTACTTGTCTGTTCATGAGGGCGGGTTTCCAAATGGCTGGAAGGCAGGAGGTGTCATCTCGTTTGTTCATGCTGTGTGGGCGTTTTTCTATCTCTATGGCTTCTCTGATTATTCTGCTGTTGAAGTGTTCGGTTTGGCGATAGTTCTGGTATTTTTAAAATCAATTTCATGTCCTGTGGCTTTGAGGTGTTGGACCAGGGAAGAGGTCGTTTCTTCTTTTTTGATTGAGTTCTTATGTTCTTCAATGCGTGCACTTATTCTTCTGTTAGTTTGTCCAATGTATGTGGTAGGGCAGGCAGTGCAGGGATTTCGTATACTCCTTGGTTTTCTAATTCGATTTTGTCTTTGGGGTTTCTTAGGATGGTGGATATTTTTCTGTTTGTGCAGAATGCTGTTTTGATGTTGTGTTTTTGGAGGATCTTGCTAATTTTGTCTGTAGTGCCTTTTATATATGGGAGGAGGGCTTTGCCGTTTTCTTGTTCTCTGTCTTGGATTTTGGTTGGGGTTTCTTTTTGGATTAGGTGGGTAATCTTCTTTCTTTGGAATCCATTGGCTGTAAGTACGTTGGTGAGAGTGTGTAGTTCGGTTTTTTTGGTGTTGTTCATCGCTAAGCATTTTGTTCTGGAGATGAGTGTCTTGGCTACGGAATTGATCTGTGCTGGGTGGTGGTGTGAGAGTGCATGTAGATAGCGGTTAGTATGTGTTTTCTTCTGGTAGATGGTGTGTCCTAGGGAGCCATTGGATCTTTTGTATACCAAGACATCTAGGAAGGAAGTTGATTGTTGGCTTCTGTTTCCATGGTGAATTGTATTTTGGGGTGTAGGCTGTTGAGGTATGTGAGGAAGTTGTTCAGTTTTTCTTTCCCGTGTGGCCAGATTATGAAGGTGTCATCTACGTATCTGAGCCAGAGTTTGGGTTTGTGGTCGTATTTTTCTAGAGCTTGTGTTTCAAAGTGTTCCATGTAGAGGTTTGCGATGACAGGTGAGAGGGGTGATCCCATGGGTGCTCCTTCTATTTGTTTGTATTTTTGTCCATTGTAGGTGAAGTAAGTATTGGATAGGCAGTGGTTGGTTAGATCTAGGATGTGCTTGGGGGTTGTATTTGTTTTGGATGGCTGTCAAGGCTTCTTTTATTGGCACTTGGGTGAAGAGGGATATGACATCGAAGCTTACTAGTAGGTCGCTAGGTTGTAAGTTTTGTTTTTTTATGATCTCGATGAACTGGAATGAGTTTCTTACGTGTGAGTTGATGGATTCTGCATAGGGTTGTAGTTGTTTGGCAAGAAATTTGGCCAGATTTTGTAGAGGTGAGCCTATGGAGCTGACTATTGGTCTGAGTGGGGTTCCTTCTTTGTGTATTTTGGGAGACCATAAAGCTTGGGGCATCTGGATGATTTTTCTCTGGGTATGATTCCTTGCTGGATTTCTTCACTGATGGGGGAGGCTTTTATTTTGGATTTGGTAGTTTTTTTCTAGGTAGGTGGTGGGGTCTGTCTTTAGGGGTTTGTATGTGGGGGTCTTGGAGTAGGTTGGTTAACTTGGTTTGGTAGTCAGATGTGTTCATTACCACTGTCGCGTTGCCCTTGTCTGCTGGTAGGATTATTATGCTGGTGTCTTCTTTCAGGTTAAGTAGTGCAGTTTGTTCTTCTTTGGATAAGTTGCTTTTGGGTGGTTTGCTAGTGCAGAGGATGTTGGTGATTTCGAGTCTGATTTTGTTAGCATCATCAGGGTTGGTTTTGGTCAGGCTGGTTTCAACTCCGCATATGATGGTTTCTGTGGGGATGTGTTTGGGAGCGACAGCAAAGTTGAATCCTTTTGAAAGGATCTTGGTTTCAGCTTCAGTGAGGATCTTGTCTGAGATGTTGTGCACTGTTTGTTTCATGTGTGGCTGTGGTGGGGGAGGAGTTGGTTTCTGGCATTGTTGTAGTTTCCTGAGTTTGTTGGTGTGTGTCTGTCTTGAGGATGGTCTGTGTTTGGCTCTCCAGACAGCGAGTTGTTTGGATTTGTCCCAAAGTAGAGGGTGAATCTTGTTGCTGAGTCTGAGGTGGAGTGTGAGGAGATCTTTGTTGATTTGGTCTAGGAGAAACCTTTTTGTGTGAAGTTCATTTCTAATTAGAGCCAGTTCTGTTCTTTTAAGGATGCGTTTGGTGGCTGCTGTGTTGGTGTGGAATTTCAATTGGAAGCTTGTGGGAATTAAATTTTGATCTCGGCAGTTGCATAGGAATGCAAGGTCACATAAAATGGAGGCTCTTTGGACTTCATGTTTTTCATAAGTCCTGGTCAGATGGTGGGTTTCCTCCCGTAGAGGTGCAATATTTGTTTTCTGAGGTTCTCGGGTATTTGTATGTGGATCTTTGGTTGTTCGGGTTTTCCCGTAAGATTCAAGTATCTAGGCAACGTTTCGATGAAGTCTCATTCATCATCTTCAGGCTTCTGTCTCCGGCTCTGTGCTTCTCAGAGTAATGGAGATTGCAGCTGCTTCCTCCTTTAACTGCCAGTGGGGTGGGACTTGATTGGGTGGGGGCTTGGCTGTGTTCTGATTGGGTGGGGTGTGTTCTCATTGGTAGGGGTTTGGCTGTGTTCTGATTGGTTGGGGGTTAGCCGTGTTCTGATTGGTAGGAGGCGTGTTCTGTTCAGGTGGGGGCTTGGTTGTGCTCAGGTTAGTCTTAATTGCTGGGGGATTGGACAAACTAACAGAAGAATAAGTGCACGCATTGAAGAACATAAGAACTCAATCAAAAAAGAAGAAACGACCTCTTCCTGGTCCAACACCTCAAAGCCACAGGACATGAAATTGATTTTAAAAATACCAGAACTATCGCCAAAACCGAACACTTCAACAGCAGAATAATCAGAGAAGCCATAGAGATAGAAAACGCCCACACAGCATGAACAAACGAGATGACACCTCCCGCCTTCCAGCCATTTGGAAACCCGCCCTCATGAACAGACAAGTACCTAACATGAAGAAGGACACCGGACCCACACCCATGAGAGCCACACAAGATGCCACCACCACACTTCCATGTAGAAAACAGACTCCCACCCATTCAGAAAATGAGAAACGACCATGGACCAGAAGCTGCACTGCAGCTGCATCACTACCCACTTCAAACCCCTCTGAGCCATACATGAAGCAAACCGACACCCACTATGAAGATGCAGCAGGACCACGAACTAGAAGCCAAACAGCAAGATCACAACTCTCCAGCTCAAATCCCCAGCAACTAAGACTAACCTGAGCACAACCAAGCCCCACCTGAACAGAACACGCCTCCTACCAATCAGAACACGGCTAACCCCCAACCAATCAGAACACAGCCAAACCCCTACCAATGAGAACACACCCCACCCAATCAGAACACAGCCAAGCCCCCACCCAATCAAGTCCCACCCCACTGGCAGTTAAAAGGAGGAAGCAGCTGCAATCTCCATTACTCTGAGAAGCACAGAGCCGGAGACAGAAGCCTGAAGATGATGAATGAGACTTCATCGAACGTTGCCTAGATACTTCGAATCTTACGGAGAAAACCCGAACACCAAAGATCCATATATATATATATATATATATATATATATATATATATATATATATATATATATATATATATATATATATATACACACATACATACATACATACATACATATTTTCTTAAGTTTTCGTGGGTACTTACATGTATGGCATTCAGCTTTGTTAGAGTATTTTCCCACGTCATTGTAGTTGTGCTTTTAAAGTTGTAGCGACGTTTTGGCAGAATCTCATCTGCCATCATCATATACAGAAGCCTGATGATGGCAGATGAGATTATGCTGAAACGTCACTGCAACTTTAAAAGCACAACTACAGTGACGTGGGAAAATACCCGAACAAAGCTGAATGCCATACATACACACACACACACACACACACACACACACTCACACACGGAACTTGGATGCAATGAATGTACAAATGGTGAAATGCACAATGCATTGATATGGACCAAAAATAAATTCTCCCATGAGCTGTTCAGAGCATCCAGTAGTGGGAGGTGCTTCAGTCTCTGCATGTCTAGGCTGGGCTTAGTTTGTGGAATGCTCCTCCTCCTCCACAGTACTCCTCCCCAGCATTCTCCAGTTTTGGCTCAGCCTTGTGAGAGATTGGCAGTGCTTGTGATTCTTCCTTGGCCAAAACAGGAAAAATTCTTTCCTTGCTAGCAGGTTTGAAAGTTAATCAGCTTGTCTTTAGAATCCTTTAGCCTTCTAATCCCATTGCGATCTCTCGACGTTGGTTCGCATTGCAGAGATTGCTTGCATTTCAGGGAAGCGCCAATTCATGCCCCAAAGCAGCAGGAGGCTTCGGCGCTGCTCCACACCCCCGGCCCACAACCGATCTTTCTACCCCTGTCATTCCGACCAATTGCCGCAGAGTTTCTTTACCTAAACAGCAGCGTGCTCTCTTTGCTCCCAACAGAGTCGTATCATTTTCCTCCCCCCTCTGAACACCACTTGGGGTGGAGGATTCAAATACTTAGTACCTTCCACCCTTCCCCGCCGTTTAGCCTCATAGGAAAAGCCATTGGAGGCTATTCCTTTACACAGCAGGAGTTTGCTGCTGGGGAGTGCGCCAAAAGATTAACGGCCGGAGGCCATCTTTTCTTACAAGACCTCGTGGCCGCGCGCCTGTATTCCATTTCGTGCTGTGTGAGGTAACTCTGTTCTGAGCAGAGGTTCCCTTCAGAAATACTGCAGACCATTATACCCTCATCTTGGTTTTTTTCTACATTCGAGGCTATTCTTACAGTTAAGTTGTTGGCTTAACCCTCACAGCCCAATCAACCCAGCGGCACAACAGCGAGCACCTAGGCCTGTGTCCGCCTGTGCAGGGAAACTGTTGAAGGCCTCTACCCTTATCAATCTGGGCCTTTAGGCGTTCTCAATTTGACTGTTTGGTTTCTCAGCATGTAACATTGTGCCACTTAATTAATATTCATAAACATATTGCCATATATATATATTATAATAATAATTTTCTCTTCAGTATAATATTTTAATATCAATAAAATATTATTACTGAGATACGACTCATTATAGATAGGTATTATTTTAAAAAAAAAAGAGGAAAGGGGGCAATAAAAACATCATCAGGGCAACTGGTCTGTCCTCAGATCAAGCCCCTGGGCGTGCCAACTGCCTTCACAGTATTGCATTGTATAACAAGCATATTGCAATTCCAACTTCAATCGAAATGGCAGGTGGTAGCATCTCTCAGACCTCATCCTTGAAGGTCATTGACCAGGTCGGAGCAGCACCATACCCAGGTACATTTACAAGGGGAGGTCCCCCTCCAAGGGGTGACTGATGATGAGGAGGAGGAGGAGGAAGAAGAAGAAGTGGATCAAATTGATCAAATGGAAGAGATTGAATCAGGTTCAATACATGACAGCGAGCCCCTGTCAGAAGCAGACCCCTTAGAAAGGGGAATGTCTAAGGATGAGGGCCTTGTTCCTGACCAACCTGTTTTTACAGGCTTATTCTGCCCACAACTTTTCAGATCTCTCTTGTTTAAGGCAAAAAATATTGCACGCCTAAACAAGTCGACCCCTTCTACCACTCCAACTCCTTCAGAAGAGGGACTAGAGGATCTAATTTTCAACCAATCAGTAGTCGAAGTAGAGGTGATCTCAGTTCCTCCCATGTTTTCGGACCTGGTACAGAAACAGTGGGCCTCTGCAGCGGTGTACCCAGCCCCCACTGGATATGACAAGAAATATTTCAATTTGGCCCCTGATTTCTCAAAATTATTGAATACTCCTGAGGTAGATGAACCTATAGTGGGATTAGCGTCCTCCTCCATTCCCAGTGATGCGCTGGAGGCATTAAAGCCGGAGGAAAAATGGGCCGAGCTAGCCCTATGCAGAGCCCATCAGTCTGACGCATGGGCCATCAGAGCAGCCACGGCCACTTCCTTCTTCACCCATTCTTCTCTCAGATGGCTCCGTCTCTTACGGGAACATGTCCCTAATTCTAACCTTAGAGCGCACCAAGATATTGCTAAACTTATAGCAGCTGCTGAATTCTCAGCTGACGCGACTTATCATGCAGTCAAATTTTCAGCCAGGGCCATTACTTCACATGTCACAGCATGACGCTTGCTATGGTTAAAACATTGGCAAGCGGACTTTAAGCACAAATGCAAGCTGGCTTCATCCCCAATAGTGGGAGACAGACTGTTTGGCCCTTCCCTTGATCCGCTATTAATTGAAACCCGAAACAAAAAGAAAATTCTTCCTTCCCTTTTTCGGAAGTCAGATCCTAGAAATCCTCAGTCCTTTCGGAGGGGATCCTTCTGGTCCTTTTACCGGGGATCTTTTTCACCCAGATACCAGAGACCCCCATCATTCAGACCAGGGCAGCAGCCAGACAGGTCCAATTTCGGGGATAGGAGCAGAAGGGGTGGTCAATCCAATAGATCCTTTCAGAGAGCAGGAAACAGGGCCTTTCGGCATCCAAGATAACTCCCTGGACCCGACCCCCATTGGCGGACGCCTTAAATTATTTGCGGACCAATGGGACTCCTCAACCTCTGATTCCTGGGTCAGAGACACAATCAGATTTGGTCTTGCACTGGATTTTCAATCCACTCCCCCAGATTTTTTCATGTCATGCCCTCTCTTCAGACACCCGGTTAAACGTAATCTCATGGAAACAGCTTTTTTTCCAGGTACCCCTCGCAAGGAGCAGAGAACTTCAACTTGCTCCACTGTCGTTGGCCCCTAGGACTTCTGAATGCATTCCCGCCACTTCCACTGGTTCCCAAGGTCATCCAGAAACTGCTAGACGAGAGGGCAGAAGTACTTCTAGTAGCTCCTTACCACAGCTGTGGTTTGCAGTCCTCCGCAGTCTCTCTGTATCAACACCATGGAGAATTCCGCCAGCCAGGGTTTCATTAACCCAGGGACCCCTTCAACATCTGAACCCTCACTGGTTGCACCTGACCGTCTGGAGGTTGAGCGGAGTTGTCTGAAGAGCGAAAAGTTTTCCAACAGAGTTATCGCCACTATCCAAGCTGCCAGACGCCCCTCAACAACTCGCATTTACAATGCCACATGGTCCAGTTTCTGCAAATGGTGTACCGAGTCCCGAATTGATCCCATCTCTCCATCTGTGGCTCAAATCCTAGAGTTCTTGCAAGAGGAACTTGATAAGGGATTATCACCTAATACATTGAAAAGACAGGTGGTGGCCTTGGCATCAGTTCTCACTTGTGAAGGTCTACTTTCTCTTTCCCATAATCCACGCATACGGAGTTTCCTTCGAGGAGCCACAAATTTACGCCCTCCAGTGGTACACCATTATCCCACCTGGGACCTTAACAAGGTCCTCGCCGCACTCACTAAGGGCCCTTTCGAACCCTTGAAATCGTCAAGTCTCCAATTTCTGATGTACAAAGTAGTTTTCCTTGTAGTGATCACTTCTGCTCGTCATTTTTCAGAGATTGCAGCTTTGTGTGTCAGACAAGATCTTTCTGTTTTCCATTCTGACGGGGTGGTCCTTTGTCCTGATCCTACATTTATACCTAAAATTAACTCAGTCTTTCATAGGGCACAAGAGCTGATACTTCCTAATTTTTGTCCCAGACCATCCCAAGGGTTGGAACTACAATGGCATAGGCTTGATGTGAGGTGAGCATTGCAAATATATATCAACCGCACAGTGGCTTTCAGAAAAACGGAAGCCTTATTTGTGTCTTTTAAGCCCAACACTCAGGAATGCAAGGTCTCACCTTCTACAATAGGCCATTGGCTACAGGCCGTGATAGCGAAAATGTATCAGACTCAATTCCTGCAGGTGCCCAGGGGCATAACAGCTCATTCAACAAGGAGCGCTGTAACATCGGCAGCATGGGCCACACAGGCACCAATAACTGAAATTTGTTGAGCCGCAACCTGGGCCTCTCCATCGCCATTCATTAGGCATTATAAAATAGATGTGTTTGCATCCGCTAAGGCCTCCTTTGGCAGAAGAGTTCTGCAATGGGTCCACAGGGACCAGGAGGAGATTCCAGGCCAGACGGAGTCTCTCCCGTAGGACAGGCCAAGCTTTGGTATGTCCCACTACTGGATGCGCTGAACAGCTCATAGGAGAAAGGGTGTTGGTACTTACCTGACACGCCCGTTCTCTTTGATCTGTGAAGAGCATCCAGCACCACCCTTTTTTTCTGTCTGGTGGGGTCCCGGCCAATGAGTTGTTAGGGCATTGAGGATGAAGGCGGTTATGTCTCTCATCTTTGCCAAAACTGGGGAACGTTGGGGAGGAGTACCGTGGAAGAAGAGGAGCATTCCACAAATTAAGCCCAGCCTAGACATGCGGAGACTGAAGCACCTCCTACTACTGGATGCTCTTCACAGCTCAAAGAGAACGGGCATGTCAGGTAAGTACCAACGCCCTTTCCCACTACATATTGGAGAAGGGAGAGACAATTAATGCAATTAATATTAATGTAGAATAAGATGTGTGTTCTCTAATACAAGGATGGATTGTATTGGGATTGCAATTATGTCTTTAGTTTCACTTCTGACATGATGGAGAGAAAATAAATGCAAAAGGCTAAGGAACTTGGCATTCTTAAAAAGTCAAAAGAGCAGGTTGAAGCTGCCCATTTTTAAGCTTGAAAGTGTACTCACTTGGAAAAAAAATGTAAATATTAACTGCAGCAGTGGAAATCATCCTTGGAAAGCTCAGCAGAATGGGAGAAGGCAACTTCATTATCCCCTTTCTGGGAAATGTGGATTTGGTGTCTACCCACACCTGTAGGAGAAGAGCAAGCAGGGCTGAGCGGGGCAGAGTTAAACATCTCATCAATTTAGAATCCTTGTGTTCCCACAAAATGTATGTCCAGCTCCCTTGGAATTCTGTTCACCCTTATTTGGTATCAGTTCAGTGCTGATCATTAGTTGACCAGATTCTGCTGCATAAGCTTGAATAAATCTATGCTGCAACCTTATGAATGGTCCTGATTCTCTGTGTTTCACAACATCTACTATAACAGCCATTTTGTTTTCCAAATTTAAAAAGACTTGACAGGTCTCCAAAAAACAATGCCTGTCCGTCAAGCAAATCAATTTTTTGGGGGTATCAGATCAAATCTCAGCTTGTGCTTGGCTCATGCTATCCAACCATGGAAATCCCTATTTTATTGTTAATTATACTTAAGAGTTAGAGATGTGATGATCTTCTTATGCAGAAACCATATGCTCTGCTGCAGAGTATCATCTTCCTCTCCTGAGGATTCTGACAGAGGCAGTGCCAAAAAGTGACTAATGAGGGCCCCTTTCCAGCGTGTTTTCTTTCTTCCCTGATAAATAAACAAACACCAACCAGATCATTTGGCAAAAGATGCTGTCATCGTTTATTGCTTTTCTGGAAACATTTTCTTGAAAGTGAAATTTATAGTTAACTAGAAAAGCATTTTCGAGGTCAGGAAAAACGCTCCCATTCTGACCACAGGCTTGCCAGAATTTACGCAAAAAGATTTGACTACAAATTGAAAAATAGGCTAAGTATTATTACAACTCTCAGCAACATCTATTTGACTATATTATAATTTGTGCTTTTACCCAAACAAATCCCCGAGTTTGAGTATCCCTCCCTCCCTCCCTCCCTCCTCCATACTATTCTGTAGGCAATGAAAAACGCATCTCAAAAATATCAAGGATACTGAAGGGGGAGGAGAAGGAAGACACTGGGCTGTGGGGAGAAGGAAAGAGACCAAACTGAAAGTGTAAAATGCAAATCAAGAATTTCGCACACCGAGGAAAGAGATCTAGGATGTAATTCTAACTCACTGTTTAGCAAATATAATTCAGAATTATTAGATTTTGGAGGGGTGGAATTATGTTGGAGATCTTGTTGTTCATCAATAGAAATGAGAAGAGGGAGGGAGGGAAGGAAGGAAGGAAGGAAGGATAATTAAGTGGAAGGATAAGAAGCCTAGTAAAAGTCAAAGAAGAACAATTGGAGTGAACATTAGAAGAAACTGTCTAGAGAGTAGAACGTATTTGTTAAAAGGTGGTGATGTTTTATCCATAAACAGTGTCAATTAAACCATCAGTAATATGATTCTGATTCTGTATTTTGCATTAGAGACTGAATTCCACGCAGTCTTTTTCTTCTTGCTTTTTCCTTCCAATGTTAGATTACCTCCCTATTTCTAATGACCTCGCTTGCTGCACTAGAGAAGGAACAATAATGATAGCAATATAATAATATTATTTCATTCCTTTGAAATCCAGGGATTCTCACTCTTCTCTCCAGCAACTCTAAACTCAAACTCAAGTGCAAAGACACTTAAGTTTTGGATCTGGATAGAGCCTGATTATTTTCAGTAATCTGAAATAATTTGGAATAGATTCTTATTAAAGACACATTTCTACCCTGTCTTCCATGGAACTTTCACTTTAAATTGGGCCTCCAAAACACATCAAATGTGAATCACGTAGCTACTGTGCCCTCCTTCAAAAAAATGTCTATTGTCACTTGCATAAAGTTTCATAGATGGGAGGGGAGGAAGAAGGCATACTGAACTCAACAGATCAGCAGGCCATTCTTCAAATCAAAGGAATTCTTGCAACTTAGATCAATACCTACAAGGTGAAGCAAAATGATGAACCTCACTTGCCAGTTAGTTGCCTATCATAGTATTCATGGGCATTCTAGGACAGACAAGAGAGAAGGATGGGTAGTGTTGTGCATGTCATATCGCTACTCAAATTAGGCGTAAGCCTTTTGCACCATAATCTCATGACCTACACAATGACTCCTTTCTGGAGTCCTATGACAGCACGTTGGAAGGATGATAAAATCTCAGATGATGGACACAAAAATGTGTGTAAAAGAGGGATTGCACATGTTTTTGTGTGCAACATTTGAGATCTTATCATCCTTCCAAGATGCTGTCATAGGACTCCAGAAGGAGCCAAAATGACATTGTGTAGTCATGATATTATGGTGCAAATTTTTAGTGATGAAAAAGTGGAGTTAAAAATATGAACAAAATAGATACATTTGTAAGCAGATGTCACTGAGAAAGGGGTTCTTTTTCCAATCACACTCTGGGCCTGAAGGATTAATCTATTCATCTTTCCCCAGAATATAGAAGCAAGATCCACCTTCAAAATAGATAGGGCAGAATCTTCCCATCATAAATGTACACACACATATCCATTACAAAGACACAGACAAACACAAAGAACTTGTCATTTCTGGGGAAACAATTACTTTATGGGTGCTACTGGACTACCAGATTCCTAATTCTGGGGAATTGGTGATGCTCACTAAGAACGTTAATCACTGGAATTCCTTATCCTTGAGATAAAGGGTATTTTCTGCTTTGATTTTGCAGTCTCTTCACCGATTTGTTCTATTGCTGTAGGGAGGAGGAAGGGAGAAAAAGAAGACAGGGAGGAAGGGAGGAAGGAAGGAAGGAAGACCTGCTTTGTAAGCAGGAAGAAGAAAGCTTCCAGAAACATTTTAAAAAATGGAATAACATTTGTTTTGAGGAATGAGGAAGGACCACAATTTTTGATTGCTTTTGAGCTGGAATGGAGCATAGAATGGCACCGTTTAGCCATTAACGTTCTCTCTCTTCCCCTTCTTCTCTTCTTTCCATAAAAACCCACTTCTTTTTCAATCCAATGCATCCTCACACACCAACACTAGAGCAGGCCCAAAAAGTCAGGAGTGCTTTCACCAGGCCAAAGGTCTCATTTTCGGTCCCCAAATGTCACCCTTTTCTTCCCCCGGTGTTATTTTCATCTTTTGTATCTCCAAGAAATGCATACATTGTGTTTGCCTTTTGTAATCCATCTCTTAACAAGAATAGCTTTGTCCTGCTTACAATGGGCCGTCAACTTCAATGTGCCAATGAGCTCTCAGTAACCGCTGGACATTATGACTGATTATAATGCCACAACAATCCTTGAAGACTATAAATGTATATTGAAAGGCCGTTGCAGGGAGAGAAGTGTGGGGTAGGGAGGGGGATGCTATTGAATGACACAGTACTCATGTAACCCTGTGGGGGAACACAGGACAAGAAGACTATTGATAGTTGTGCTAATACAAAAAGCCGCATAGACGGAGAGTCATCCAAGCCGGTATGGTGCGGGGATGACCACGGCGTTCCAGTTTTAATGCTGCTTTTGTTTTCTTCTCACTTTGAGGCAGACAAAAACCCACCGTTCAATGGACAGAGTTGCTTCTGTTGCCCAGAAAAAGAGACAAATAAATAAGAAAGTTTGTAGACACCCCCAACTGCTATTGCTTCTCTTGCTCTCCGTGGTGCATGGGAGGGAGGGTGAACTCAGTCTGGAACTGGATTACATTTGAGCTTTGAAAATGCGGATGGGAAATAAATGGCTTTCCATTGGCTGTGAGACTAGCATTGCCATTAGCATAAGGTTTTCTGTTTGCATGCTTTCCAGGCTCACTTGGGGAGTCTTGTTTTCTATTAACCAAGAGCCAGAAAACTCTCTACTCTTTCCCAAAGCTTTTGCCTTCTCCAGCTAAAGACATTTATTTTACTTCTACCAAGATTTTTTTATTTGCACTATTTTTTTCCTCTTAGAAATTCTGGTTCCCTTCAGTGGAAGAGACCTTGTTTGTGAAATACATTTCAGAGGAGATTTTGTGGACCATTTGAGGGATGGAGCATGGTATGTTTGTCCTTATTTAATTTTGGGGTACCCATGCCTGTATGTGGACAGATCCATCTTCCACGGTAGTGTCATTTCTCTAACATAAACCCGATGAAAGAAAGGTAAAAAAGTGTATTAAGTCTTGATCTAGGGAGCATGTCTTGTTACTGATAGTGATTCTACCTAGTTATCTAGGTTTCTACCTATAATAGATAACAGATAATCAGAGTTGGAAGGGACCTTGTAGGTCATCTAGTCCAACCCACTGCCCAAGCAGGAGACCCTACACCATTTCTGACAAATGGCAGTCTAATCTCTTCTTGAAAGTCTCAAGTGATGATGCTCCCACAGCTTCCGAGGGCAAGCTGTTCCATTGGTTGATTGTTCTCACTGTCAGAAAATTTCTCCTTATTTCTAGGCTGAATCTCTCCTTGTTCAGTTTCCATCCATTCTTCCTTGTCTGGCCTTCAGGTGCCTTGGAAAATAAACTGACCCCTTCCTCTCTGTGGAAGCCCCTCAAATATTGGAAGACTTCTATCCTGTCTCCTCTGGTCCTTCTCTTCACTAGACTAGTTCCTGTAACCGTTCTTTATATGTTTTAGTCTCCAGTCCCCTAATCATCCTGGTTGCTCTTCTCTGTACTTTTTCTAGAGTCTCAACATCTTTTTTATAGTATAGTGACCAAAACTGAATGCAGTACTGTAGGTGTGGTCTTACTAAGGCTTTATGGAGTGCTATTAGTACCTCCCTTGATCTTGATTGTATCCTCTGTTAATGCAATTTAGGATTGCATTAGCTTTTTTGGCAGCTGCTGCACACTGCTGGGTCATATTTAGCTGGTTGTCCATTAAAACTCCAAGATCCCTGTCACAGTTACTGCTGTTAAGTCTGGTTTCAGCCAGTGTATATGTATACTTTTGTTTTTTTCTTGCCTAAGTGTAGGACTTTTCTCTACATTGAATCTACCTACCTACCTACCTACCTACCTACCTACTCATCTACCTATATATCTATCATCTATAAATCACCTATTATCTGTCTTAGCATCACATAAACACAATGAGATAGTACAGTGAAATCTCTAAACTTCCAAGATTTTCAGAACTTTTTAAAAAAGCAGAATCCTTCAAAGCCATGAAACCTTAAATATTCTTGGAACCAGGTGGAGGAATGGATCAAACAAACTAAAAGAAGGAGAATTCACTCTGAGTAGTATCATTCGATTGCAGAGCCCACTATTTTGATAAATACATGTTTCAATGCCCCAGGGTTAAACTTTATGCAACCCAGTCGGGTCTGCATCCAAGGGAAAGTCAAGTTAATATGATATTGACTTCAGGAATGTTTTCTGTTTTCTAGCACTGAAAATGTACTCCAATTTCCTCTCAACTTTCCAGAGGACATCAAAAACAGGAAGTATGAAATGAAAGTAGAAAGGAGTAAAAAGGAGAAGCTAAATTCCATTTCCCAGATGTGGAGAAACAGAAAGGCTTTGGTTTATTTACTTTGAGGTGGCATTGTCAAAGGACAGAGGTTATTTTTCAGAGATGTTGAAATTTCTATTTCCTCCCCTGCCTTGATCTTCCCATTGCTTTCTCTCGTTGAGAGAGTATGCATTAGCAAACTGTACTTTTATTTAGTAAAGCAAATATGTCAGTCTTTATTTATTTGGTTGGTTGTCAAATATGTACAAGATAGCAAGTACAAGTATGAACATAAACAAGAACAAAGGAAGTAAATATAGATATATGGGGACCGTAAGACAGGAATGGTAGGCACGCTGGTGCGCTTATGCACACCTTTTTAAAGGACCTCTTAGGAATGGGTTGAAGTCCATGGTAGACAGTTTGAGGTTGAAGCTGTGAGGGGTTAAGGCTATAACAGCAGAGTCTGGTAGGGCGTTCCAGGCATTGATCACTCTGTTGCTGAAGTCGTATTTTCTGCAATTGAATTTGGAGCGGTTCATCTAACACTACAAAGCTGGATAATCTACTAATTCTTAATCTTATTTTGAGATTTTCCAGCTTTTTTCCTATCCCCGTAGATCTCATTTCCATAGGGTTTGTTCTGTGATCTCTCCATGCATGATTCGTCACAATAAATAGTGGATATGTACAATACATTAAGATGTCCATCCATCTAACATAACTTTCATTCATGAAACATGAATTACTGCATTGTAACATAAACATAGCATGATGATGATGGTGACGACAGCTTAGTTTTGAGTTTGATTTGAGTCTAAGTCTTCCTCTGCTAAATCAACATGAGCATCCTGTAAGCCACACAGTTTGTTTAGTTTTAAACCAGAGCCTTTAATGTTCTGTGTAATGAACTGTTACACTGAGCTCATTAAATGTGCAAAAGGTTGCTTTTTCCAGCCTTTTCCAGCGTAGAAGAAGGATATCATCTGTGAACTGAGTTACTGGTAAATTACCTAATGAAGTGATAGCATCGTGTGGAGATGTCTACTCCACCTAATAAGAATTTATCTGCCTTTATTGCTTTGACATTTATCTGCTTCATAGGTGACTTGGGAAATGAATGACCAGGTATTACTGAATGCACAGGGCCAGATTTTGAACTAAACTGAAGGCCATTTAACTAGCTTTACAGATACATGAAATATAGACATAAATACAATCAAAGGACTATATTAAGTTTCCTTAATTAACATTAAGAATCTGTACCACTCTTAAGATGATCTAGCTTTTTCAGGTCTGCCCCACTGACCTCTGCAGTAACTGCAGAGATGATCTGTTAATCGGAAGTTCGTGGTTTGGAGAAAGAGCAAGACACGTTGGGTTGATTGCACATAAGAATTCACAGATCAGAGCATGACATCTTTAAATATTTAAAACCCAGTAAACTATCACTTGCACTCAATCTTTATTGAGAGGATGACCCAGGGCTACCAGAGGCAGGACAGAAATAATATTATGCCACAAGAAGGTATTACAAGTACAGAGCACAATAGAGGAAGGAAGGAAGGGAGGGAGGGAGGGAGGGAGGGAGGGAGGGAGGAAGGAAGGAAGGAAGGAAGGAAGGAAGGAAGGAAGGAAGGAAGGAAGGAAGGAAGGAAATCATTGCAGAAACAAAGAACTGATGGAAATAAACTGGCTCACTCAAAAGGGTAACCAACTATCCATTTCATATATCACAAGGAAAAGTGTCTAAACAAACTATTTCTGTGAACTAGATGTGTTCTTGAAACTCAGCAGTTGCTAAATTCTTTGATTATCACATCCTCTCTTTTTTATTATTACCTTTATTGTCAGAGTACAACATGCATACAATGAGATCGGCTGAGCCTCCCTTCGTGCACAATATTTCAATAATTATTACATATTAGAAATTTGTTGATTTTTTTCTGAGGATACATAGGTAGTCCAGACCTCCTGATGAATGGAACTTGACAGACATCACCAAGAGCAGAATTTATTTATTTATTTATTTATTTGGGGGTGGGGGGGACTTTTTAAGATAAACATTGAATGTACTCCTTATATTCTGTAATTTCCTTTTCAAACATTGACATTTGTAATATTGCAAGTGGTTTTTTTGCAAAAAGGCAGTACATGCCATTAAAACGTCTTTTGAGTTTTCATTTGATTCAGATGTTGTGAGCAACATCTAAAACTCCTGTATTTTTGTTAGTACTGGCATGTACTTGGAATGATTTTAACACCAGGGTAATTTTTTTTTTTAAAAAGAGTCCTGTTAAGAAAAATATTGGTAATTTGCAAGAATACTAAAAAAAAAAAAAAAGTTGGAACACTCCATGGACAATTCAGTGGTTAAGGATTTTTAAAAGGTTTTAACCACATTTCTTAAATTTTTTAGATGAGATTCATCAAAGTAGTGTCTTAAAATGTTTTAAAAGGGTTGGCTGTCAAAGGTGATTAGATACATTTACAGAGATGTCCCTTCTCATTCTGATGTAATAGTCTTCAGTTTGCCAGTGAATGTTACAAGATCAGTATAATTTAAAGGTCTGATTATACCTGTGGACTATGTAACCAAAATGAGAGTTTATCAGTTGTGGAAGAACTAGAGATTTACCAAGAATGAATGTAGTAAAAAAAATTAAAAGGAAAGAATTATCCCCCGCTCTTAATCTAGGATCAATCATATATGTTCACTTTTTTGTATATAAATCCATTTAATAGAAAGAGTAATCAGTGTTATTTTAATATTTTAGGATTAGGGTGTGTTTAAAACTAAACCTCATTTTTTGGTATATAATTTTTGTTGTTTTCATTTTTTCCTTCCTTTCATTTTTTTCTTTTAATGTTTTTCCTTGTATAAAATATTAACACACAAAACTAATATTAACATGGCTTTGCTCAACTAATAATCCAGTGAGGAGTAGCTCTTAAGTTATACCCAGATGTAAGTCTCTTACATGGGCATGAAACTAAATATGTTACTATTTCTCTACTTGGTCTGCATCAGAGGATTATTATGAGGATAAAGAAAAAAAAAACTGTACAGAAGTCTCAGAGTTGCAGCAATCTTAGACAATATTCTCACTGCAAAAACAGGTGTGTTTGTGGTCTGTTGAAGGTATTGGGTTTCAACAGTTTGAAGGGGGAAAAAAAATCAGACTGCTATACTCCATCTTCCATCTTTTGCCACTGACTCTTCTCTTTAATAGCTTGTTTCCCAAAGGCATTCCTACCGCTGCTTGATCTTAACAGAAGAGTCTGGAAAGAAAAAAAAAGAAGAAAAGATGGAAATCCTTATAAACTCTTGAGTCACTTTTTACTCCTTTCTTTGAGCATTAGGCTTCTCTTGTTGGTGTTAAAAGCCGGAGCGGTATTTACAAGCGAAGTGATGGAGGTCAATTCCATTCTTGTACAGAAGCTGGAGCTCTCCAGGTCTCACCTGACTTGGTTCCATTTTGCATATCAATATTGCACTCAAGGAATCAGTGCTTTGAACAATGGGCACACCCTCTCTGGAGGTTAATTTTGTGTGTCCTGCCAAGGGGAAGATATTCTAATGCAATAGGAGGAAGCTCTCATTGTTCTTCTTGGACTACGCCTTGGTCTCCAATCAGATGAGCTCAGCAGAAGTCACCCCATTAAAAAGAAAAGACTAAAAGTGTCATAAAAGTGGCGGCATTCAAGTATTGTTCTCACCACATCATTGAATTGTCTCATTGGTCCTCAACCAATGATCATCCTTTGCTGTTGACTGGTGGCAGGATGAGTTTGTCATTCTCTGGCAAGGCTGGTGAGAAAGGAAAGGAAAGTTGATGTTGGCCAGGTGAACCAGTCTCCATTTGGATCAGGCAAGCAGGCCCTGAATTAATTTTATGTCCAATTCAAGGACTATTGAGGAGGTGTCAGAGTTTAAGGAACAGCCAACTGACCTTGACAATAGATATTACTAGGAAACACCTGGGGGAAAAACGGAAATCAGGGATAATTTCAACTGTTTGAAATTAGGATTGCTTTTTACAAACTTGTACAAACATTAGCAAGGGAAGAGCAACCAACATTTTAAAAGGTGGTGAGAAATGCTGTGTTTTTCAGATATATTATGTTTTAGTTACATTTAACGGTTGCTATCTGTATTTATGCAAGATTAGAGATCTTTAATCTCTAAGGATCAATCTTTTTCCCCCATCCACGTGGCATGACAGAGAATTACTTGAATAAGTTTTGAGAAGGGACCCAGACAGTAATATGTATATACATCCAAAAAATATCTTAGAGTCTGGGGATTGAACAGATTCGTTGTGACATGAAGGTTCATTTTCTTGGAAACATGGCAAAGAGGAAACTCTGAAGTCTGGCTAGAGAGGTCCTTGATGAGCAGACATGTCCAGGGGTTATGTTTCATGTTCATACAAGGAAAGAAGAGAAGAAGAAAAATATTCAAATTAAAAGATATGCAAGATTACAGAAGGCAGATTGGGGAATATGTAAAAACAAGATAAACAAGATCAAGGTGGAAAGGAAAAAGATACTGCAGAAGTTAAAAGCACACAAAGGCCATTCCAGCTATATGTTGGTCATGGAAAGGAGAAGCTACCTCTTTGCCTGCAGTGGGAAAGCAACTGATGTAATCTGGATGTGTACAGCAAAGTAAGATTACCAGATACAGGCAAAGGAGGACACAGACAATTGGAAGGAGGATGAAGGAGGTGGGGGAATGAAGACACAGTGTTTGAGATTTATATTTATGTTCATTAGAGAGGAAGGGATTGCAAGTGTGTAAACAAGCACATACAGGAATGGGGAGAGCAACTGCTGGTCCTTTTCCCTGTCATGTGCTGTGGGATGAGCCCTGAGCCAGTTAGAAAGCAAAAGCCTTCAGTACGTAATTAATTAAGGTCTTGTGAATTTCAAGTGGAGTTTACACCCCACCCTCACCCCCCCACCCCACACACTGTATACTGTATGTGCCTTCAGGCCAGCGTTGACTTCTGGCTACTGACTGGAGGACTCCTACAGCTTTCTTGGCAACATTTTGAAAGTGATTTGCCATTGCCTTCTTCCTGGGGCTGAGCAGGACTGGCCCAAGGTCACCCAGCAGGCAGGACTAGAATTCTCAGTCTCCCAGTTTCTGGCCTGGTGCCTTAATCATTGGACCCAATTGACTCTCAATGTAAAAATAAAAACAGATCACCATCAAAATCCAACAGAGAAGATTCTAAGTACCACTACAATGTTAAAGGGGCATTTTCTTTCCCAAAAGATAATCGAAAAAGTAGGAAGAGAATAAGTCAAGGGAGTTTTAGCACAAGGCATTTAGCACATTGTCGCAGAAGACAATGAACATTGGCTGGATTGAGAAAAAGTGCTCAGTTATAATAGAATTGGGTTAGTTTAGTTTTGAACGTTGAACCCACCTGCTATGTGTTGTAACATTTCACTATTTGTGGCAAAGAGCCACTATGTCTTGTTCAATAAATAACCATGGTCAAATTTTTGATTCAGGAGAGCCCCCCCCCCCCCTCCATTTTATTTTTAGCTCAGTATTGTCTATACCAGCTTTCCTTTTCTGGTGAAAGAGAGTGAGAATCCCAACACACCTGTTCAGAGCCAGGCTGGGGTAATTTGCTTTATAGTGATTTTCAGCTCTCCGTGATTTTGAATGAAGATGCTTTTCAACACTTCTCAGATCTTAGCAGATAAATATGGTGGGAGTGTAAGGGGGAAACTCCTTGGATACTTGATATTACTGTACTGATTTGATTTCCCAGGGAAGTGCAAGCAATCTAATATTACGGATAAATATCAGCAAGCAAACAGAATAGCTCCATGAATGGGTCAAATAGGTTTCTTTATTGTTGATCACCAGTCTACAAGAATCTCACCAAACTATTCCCCTTCCCTTGGGGAATGGCATTTATAGACCTAAAGGCAGAGGTGGTATTCAGCAGGTTCTGAAGAGTTCTGGAGAGCCGGTAACGGAAATTTTGAGTAGTTTGGAGAACCAGCAAATACCACCCTTGACTGGAGATTTTACAATATCCTTCCCTGCCACGCCCACCAAACTATGCCCACAGAACCGGTAATAAAAAAAATTTGAATCCCACCACTGCCTAAAGGTTTCATCTCAAACCTTTCCCCAAGCAACCCTAAACTGGAATGTCTTTTAATCCACCATATCCTCTCCTTCAACCAATATTTCAGTCATAATTAGAAATGATCAACATGTGACCTCCAGATACTACTGAATCTTTCTTCCCATCCTTCTCACCATTGTCTTCCTTGCTGTAGACAAGCAATAAACTTCTGAAAAAGTGAAACTTCAGTTTTGAGTGGGTGGAGTATCAGGAACACAAGAAAAGGGTAAATAAGTATTCCCTACCACTGTAATGCTGGATTTTCTTGTACTACCATCCTATTTGCCAATTATATAAACTATGCTGGAGAACTGAAAGGAGGACAAGGAAGAAGATACCTTCAGGATACAGCAGAACTGATTTTGTCATCAACATCCTCCAGCCACTTGAGGAGAGGTGGCACTTTGAAGGACATTTCTCCTGAGGCAGCAGGAAGAAATCTAGTTGAACTGGCTGCTGTCCCCAAATTTCCTGTCTCTCAATTATCATTGCCCCAAGACGACACCAGTTCTCTGCCTGTGGGTGTGTCTTCCATCAGTAAACTTTTTGTAAAGGATGTCCTGGGCTCCACAGTTTTCATAGACATTCTGGCGTCTGGAGGACCAATCATCCTGCTGTGGTCAGAAGTTCTAGCTCCAATTTAAACAAGACAAAAGATAGTATGACCTACATCCCAAGAGTGACACACCAGCCATCTGACATAGATGCTTGAATTTGCATTTCTTCAAATGAAACTTGGAAGTGGCAGAAAGTGTAAACTGCTGTGGTTCTGAGTGTTATTACATATATTTTTCCAACATTCTGAGGATTCCCTGGCTATGTAATTTCCCAATCTAGGAAAAAAAATGTAAGGAATTCCTTCTTAATTTCTTCCCCTGAGAAGCATGCAAATCCAGAATGTACTGATTTACTGGGGAGAATATTGTATAAAGAACAACAGGATAATCACACACATATTTCCTTTACTTTCTTAGAATCAAGGGGATACTGTTCTCTCCAAGAAGATAGATTTAATAGTGATTCCTTTGAAAGATTAATATTCCCTCCTTCAACCTCATTATTCATAAGAACATATTTACTCTCAGGAAGTTTTTCTCTCATTTATTTATTAATTTGTTACATTTATATGTCACCTGACTCTTAACAACTCTATCAGGGTTTCAAAAAAGAGTTTTTTGAGAGAGGTAGGGAAATGATAGCATTGGTTTTTCCATACAGGCAATCTGTATAAGCAAAGCATTATAATGCTCACACTGAAAAGTGTTGTGATGTGATCCGCTGGTTCCTAGGTGAGATTGGGATAAACCTTGTCATATCGTTAAGGACTGTCACTACTGATAGTAGTGAGAGTATCTCAGCATTCAACAAAGTTTGGGGTGAAATGAGCTAAACAGCAACAGGATGTCATTGTTAACAAATTGTGATTTACCTTCAGACAACTTGAGGCCATCCAAATGTTGATGAAATATTACTCCTATCATGCTCAGCATTTAGTTCAGGGATTGACTCTAGAGCAGGGGTGTCAAACTCACATCGTCATGACAGTGTCACGTGACATATCAGGACTTTTTTCCCCCTTTGCTAAACCAGGTATCGATGTGGCCGGTATGTGACACATCCGACCTGCAGGCCAGGAATTTGACAGCCCTACTCCAGAGACTCTTCCACAGTGCTTGTTTTCTCTGACTGCAGATATCAATCTGTTTACTCTGTGTTGCTTTCTTGAGAACTGGATGTGGATGTGAGCACTGTTCATAAGTTTGTGACACCTATAATAACTTGCCTACCAGATTTGAAAGTTGTGGGAAATAATAATTATATACATTAAGGAGTTTGTCGGGAAAATAGATGATAATTCTCAGTTAGACATGGATATAAATGGTACCTTGCAATATAGGAGTGTCAGCCCTTCAAGGTAGACCAGACTGGGAAACCAGAGTTATGAATGCTCATATTATCTTTATTATAGGGTTATGGTGACAGAATCTATCATGTTGAAATGTCCTTAGAAGTTTTCTCTAATTGCATTTCTACCCAAACTTAAATTTCTTTTATCTGACCGTTGTGTTGTTTTTGGATCTTCCTCCTCTTCCTCAAGGTTATTCCTAATGTCCATTACAAGGAGAAATGATTAAGATGACCAACTCTCACATATTCATTCAGAAAAAAGAAGTCTTCTAAAAAATAAATTTGCAGGCTTATAGTAATGCAATGTAGTTTATCTGGAGCTTAGTTATGTTAAACAGACTATTGTGGCTTCTGCATTAAATTGTAGAGCTTCTACTCTCTGTATCACAGTATGGAGGTTCTCCTTGTGTCCAATGTCTATCTCTATGCATAACTAATAGAAATGAAATTTTAGTGAGGATGAGGATGTGAGACATGATTGGAGGAATGAATTCTGGTGTTTTTTATGTGCAAATTCTGAAAGTTCCAAAGCTAAAATGGGATAATTAGAGAGCCTTGAGTCAAAAGAAAATATAGGCATAGGAGGCATATCAGAAAACTGATGGAACAATGAAAATCAATGGGACATTGTTATCCCTGACTACACAATCAATGGAAAGTACAGAATCAGTTGAATTGGAGGGGTTTGCATTATATGACAAAGCATATTTTTAAAAATCTACTTCAATAAAATTCTAAAAGGAAGGGTGGGCTTGCAAATTCCAAGACCTTAAAAAGATTGTTCAGAGTACATATTCATCCAATTGACCAAGAAGATGTGCTGATGCCAACATCTAAAGAAAACAGAAGCAACAATTCTAATAGCCCAACTCTCTTTCTTCTGGATTTCTTAGTCACTGTATTTGTAATCGGATTAGATTGAAACAAAGCAAATTTTCTAGAGGCTATTTCTAGGTCGCTAATTCAGGCTTCTCCCTTTCTTGTATTTCGAGATTTATACTAATCATAAATTGTTATGGCTGGAGAATCAATGCCACATGACATTTTTGCATATGGCTTGTGATCTTTATACCTATATCAACACACAACATCTTCTAATCTAATCAAATAATTTAGTAATACATCCCCACCAGCCCACACAGACATTCCGTAGCAGTTTATTTAGGGAAAGGAAATGAACTTGTATGGAAAATAACTTGTTTTAGATGTAAAAGCTGATAGTCCTTTTTTAATTACCCAACTATGCGCTTGTGGTAACAGCCTTGGATGACTTCATGAAGAACTGATAGTTGATACCTTTTAAGTGGGATTCAATTAAATCCCCATAAAATGATCAATGAGAGGCGAGTTGACATGTCTCATCAGTTGAGGCCCCCAAAAGGCAAATTGCCATGTTAAAGCATCCCACAGGCATGCGGTAATATTTCATGCAAATTATACAGAATTTCACTCATCACTTGGTACATGTAACAGAATCTGGTGCAGAATCTACATGCCTGGAAAATTCATGTGGCACAGTTTGGGTCCTTGCCTACATGTACTTGAACACACACACACACACACACACACACACACACACACACACACACAAACCCCACATGGAATCTACAGATCAGTATAAATCTGGTTCATTTTTATTGACCTATTAGCAGAGTAACATTTCTGACCACTTAGTATTTGTATGGATTTTTATTTTATTTATGAAATACTCGCATGCTTTCATTTGTAACTTTCCTTACTATCCAGGTGATTTGTGCTTTGCTTTTAATATAAGTTCTAGAGCTATACAGATCTTTGAGGGAGCAAGTGAAGAAGTCTGTAAGGAGCCCTTGGAAGGAAAATTATAAAGTGGAACCCCCCCCACTTCTATTCTAAAAAGGGGACTGGAGCAGCTTTACTGCTTTGTTTTACTCGATAATAACCGCTTTTGTGTATGCAGAACTGTGCACCACCAATCTGTCTCCTTCCATGGTGTATTTCTTTTCTATTATCTCTGTTAAACGATTTCCTTCCTGTTGATTTCCCTTCTTTTTTCAGGTGTGAACATATTTACCTTCTCTCTTCTCTTCTCAGAGTCAGGTGAGAAGACCATGAGATGAGATGGGATGAGTTAAAATATTGTGCATATTGTGTTTTACGTATAAGCCTGTTTATATATAAGCATTGGGTATAAGCCACAATGACAATCCATGTGGAATCATTTGCCTCAATTCTATAGATTCTATAGATATAGCAGAGGAGGGAAATCTTTTTTTTTTTTACTACCAAGGCATAAGAATTTGGAAAATCTGGTGTTATAAGGTCTCCAGGTTTTGCTTGATAGTCTTGACTATAAGGTTATATATGTAAATAGGTGACATGTGGGAATAGATTATACATGTGTGCATGTGCCTTTGAATAGTGTTGATTTTAAGTTACTACTTGGATATCTTTCTTAGCAAGATTTCGGAAGTGGTTTGCCCTTCCCTGCTTCCTAGGGCTGAGAGAGAAAGACTGGGCCTAGGTCATCCAGCTGGCTTTGTGCCTAAGGCACCACTGCAACTTACACTCTCCCAAGTTCTAGCCTGGTACCTTAACCACTACACTAAACTGCTTGTAGATTGCACATGGTTGCCCAGTTATACTTAAGCACTTCAGCTGAAGAGCAGCTGAAACTTGTTGGATGTTAGAAATCAGGGTGCAAATGTTTGTAGGAAGATCAGGGTGAAAGCTTTAGTTCTTCTTTGTTTAGCTTCTCCTTTTACCTATACTCCCTGAGAACCATTGTTTTTAATGCAGTTGTTTTCATCCAACTCTCAGGTTTGGTGCGCTTGTTATTTTTTTTCAGAACATGCATATTATTGTTGATTTCAAAGTATTAATAACTTTCACCACATTATAAAAAAAGATGTTGAGATTCTAGAAAAAGTACAGAGAAGAGCAACCAGGATGATTAGGGAACTGGAGACTAAAACAGATAAAGAACGGTTACAGGAACTGGGCATGGCTAGTCTAGTAAAGAGAGGGACCAGGGGAGACAGGATAGCAGTATTCCAATATTTGAGGGGATGCCACACAGAGGAGGGATCAAGCTATTTTCTAAAGCGCCGACAAGGAATAATGGATGGGACACTGAACAAGGAGAGATTTAACCTGGAAGTAAGGAGAAACTTTCTGACAGTGAGAACAATCAACCCATGTAACAGAAGTTGGCCTTGGAAGTTGTGAGAGCTCCATCACTTGAGACTTTCAAGAAGAGATTAGACTGCCATTTGTCAGAAATGGTGTAGGGTCTCCCGCTTGGGCTGGCAGTTGGATTAGATGACCTATCAGGTCCCTTCCAACTCTGATTATCTGTTAATCTGTTAAAAACTGCAACAAAAACTCTTACCAAATGCTGCTTCTTTCATAACTTCAATGTTAAATATATCCAACAGTAAGATTCAAAGCCTTTCTTGAAACTCACCCCTACTTCAACGCAGACATCATGTTGCACTTTCCTTCTACCACTGCTTAAATGTAGTGAAGGTCAAAGTCTTAGCTTTCTCACTTCTAACTAAGTCCATTTATTTCTATATCACTATCTTGGCAATTCAAGAAATCCCATGACTTTAATGAACATTTGGGGCTAAGTACTTTGTTGGCACAACAGCCTATTCCTCATTTTCCTGCCAGTTTTCTCTCCTTACTAATGCATTAACTCCATCAGAACATGAAATAAAACCCTTACCAGTTTATACCAGGTCAAATGGAAATGCCCAGTACTTAACGTAACCTCAGCAGAAAGGGAAGAATGAAATGTGGCAATCCATTCCTACAGCAAAATCAAACTCACAATTAAATTCCTCCAATTAAAAGGAAATAGAGTAACAAGGAAGTAGTTCTTTGGTTCCTGGAACTATAGGATATGTTGGAATTCCCACGTCAACCTCCCATTCTGGAAGAGGGAGCAGATTAAGTTTCCAGGTCCTCCAGTTCGCTGTTAAGAGTTCAAATCACCTCTCTTTCTGACCTCAGAAACTCCTCAAAGAAAGTATGGGAGAAGCAAGTAGAGATCCATTGGATCTAAATTCCTCTATTACTTACTGTAGCACCTGCAAATCCGAATACCTCTCTCCAAAAGTTTAAAAGGTAAAAGTTCCCCTCACACATACATGTTAGTTGTTTCTGGCTCTGGGAGTGTGTGTGTGCTCATCTCTGTTAAAAAGCCTAAGAGTCAGCACTGCGACTGTGGTCATGTGGCCAGCATGACTAAATGCCGAAGGCGCATGGAACATTGTTACCTTCCCACAAATGTGGTTCCTATTTTTCTACTTGCATTTCTACTTGCTTTCAAACTGCTAGATTGGCAGAAGCTGGGACAAGTAATGGGATCTTACTCCATTACATAGTACTAGGGATTCGAACCACCGAACTGCCGATCTTTCTGATTGACAAGCCCAGCATCTTAGCCACTGAGCCACCACGTCCCTTAAAAGTTTAATAAGTTAATTAAAAGCTTAATAAGGTAGTTCAAAACTTATATTCTGCTACCTTTTCCACCTGAGCTGACAGTTTTGTATCATGCATCGTGAAAGGAAGGGATGGGTGTTGTTTTCTTATTTTGTTGCTTTGGATTTGAGCTTGGAGGATTTTCTTTTTATTAGAATATTCTTATTATTGCTCTATGGTATGTCATCTGGAATTTATTGGCTGGGACAGGGACACATTTCAAGAACTGGAAAGGAAAAGAAGGAAGGAAGGAAGGAAGGAAGGAAGGAAGGAAGGAAGGAAGGAAGGAAGGAAGGAAGGAAGGAAGGAAGGAAGGAAGGAAGGAAGGAAGGATAATTTTATTATCTAGGAAACTATATGCATTCACTTCCATTTCCACTCCTTTAAACCTGGTTTTAAATGATAGCATTCTTCTATGAAAAATATAATAGAAATATTGTAACATAGATAAGTAATATCCTTTTTGTTGAGAAAGACAGTGAATACTTATTTTGCTTCCATCCTTCCATTGTATTTCTTGCTGGGCTTTTACAAATACTGGACAATTCTGTCATCAAAGGGTACTAAGAAGAATATAAGTGTATGATGCAAATTTATTCCTAGTATACAGTGTTTCTTAGAACAGTGGTTCTCAACCTATGCTCTGCCAGCTCCTGGGGGGCGGGGGGCATGTTGCCACAGAGAATTCATGAAAGCTTAAAGAAATGTTATGATTTAAATCTTGAAGTAAGTCTTGGTGGTCTTTGGCCATGGTTCTTGGCCATAATAGATATTTAAAGGGGATCTGTGATGAAGAAAAAGTTGAGAACCACTGTCTTAGAATATTAGAATGTAATCAGTGATACTCTTAGTATAAGAACAACTTCCTCCATCCTGGTGTTGTTCAGATATTTGGACATCTGATCCAGGGATGGGATTCAAATTTTTTACCAACTGGTTCTGTGGACTTAGATGGTGGGTGTGGCTTGGTGGTCATGTGACTGGGTGGACATGGCTTGGTAGTCATCTTATATCACTCACATCGAGGCACGCATCTCCTCGCCTGGCCTCTCATGACTGTGGGGATGCTGCAACAGTCGTAAGTATGAAAAATGGTCATAAGTCACTTTTTTCAGTGCCATTGTAACGTTGAATGGTCACTCCACTCAAGCAAAGTACCAGCAAAGGAGGGAAAAGACAGTCCAGAGAAGTTCCAGAGACAGGATGTCTAGTCCTGCCATGAATGTAATAAGGGTTAACGGAGAGACAGTTTCTGTAAGCAACACCAGAATGTTTCCTTCCTGCCTTCCTTACAGGATTAGGCCGCAATTTCTTCTAACACCTGGTTCTCCGAACTGCTTAGAATGTTAACAACCGGTTCTAGCGAATAGGTGCGAACTGGTAGAATCCCACCCCTGATCTGATCCCATTAACAATAGTCAGGCATTACACAATTATAGTTCAAAAACACCTGAATCTTTTTTAGTACATTACAATCATGTGACCTCTTTTCATAAAAGATAGAGAAGCAATTCGGAGCAGTGTCATATCTTTTAAATGTTCCATGTTCAGTGGGTTTCATGTATTATGCATGTATTTATCACAATCACGTCTCACTAGGGCTATATGAATCTGTCCATGTTGATTCCTCGTCCATCTTTTCCTTTGTTTCATCCTGTGTCTGCATCACCTTTTGACTTTTCAAAAACAATGAAATATTATTTCCACTCCAAGATGGCTATCTTTAACTTGAAATCTTCCTAAAGTTCATCCTCAAGAAATTGTTGAACAAGAGGAGGGAAGAGGTTAATACAAAGTTGCTGGTAAAAGTATTTGTTCTTAGTGTTCTCTGAGCTTGGTTGTTTTCTTGCAGATGTTTGAGGACCCAACTAGGTAACATCTTCAGCTGTAGAATCAGCTATGTCCACTGATCATGTTATCTAGTTTGAGACATGAAACATCTGCAAGAAAAGCTCAGAGAGCTCCAAATAACCAACAGTCCTCCTCCTCCTCTTCCTCCTCCTCCTCCTCCTCCACCACCACCACCACCACTACCACAAATCCCATACCCTTTTAACACTAATGATGTTACCTAATTGGGTCATGCAATATCTGCAAGGAAACAACCAAAATCAGAGGCCTCCAAGGACCCCTTTTTTCAACCCTGAGCTACAAATATTCTCTTTTAAAATATTTGTTGTTAGTCCAGCTTCTGTATAGGACTGATGATGAAGGCTAAGGCACACACAGGAAATAGATGATACTCCATGGAATTAAACCCCAGAAGACTGAGGCTTCCCTAATTATCTCTCCATGAAAGAAATATTAAATTATTTTCACTACACAAAGCTATTTGTCTGTAACCCATAATCATAGACACCCCACCTTCAGAAGCTTTGAAAATATACCCCACAAAGCACTGCAAAAATTCCCATCACATTGTAATTGTTAATGTGCCAGAAGCAGGAAATGATTAAACAGTAATCATATCAAGTGTATTTAATTAATTTAGTTTAAATTAAATTAATTGAATGCAGTTTAATTCAATTTAAATGTAAATTGACTCAAATCAAGTAAGGTTTAAGTTTTATTCTGGCACTCCTCATTTTTGCACTAGCCCACCTACCTTTTGGGGTGTGCTCCCCCTCCCCCCCAGCATTATACTGTGTGGCCAAGAGTAACTTTGGGTGAGAGATAGATGTGTAGCCTAAGGTGCAAGAGATCATTTCATTAAGACATGCAAAGTTCTATCTGCAAATCAGTTTGGAGAAGTGTGACACTGTGCTTCACAACTTAGGCCCTTCTAATGAGGCACATTTTTTTCATGTTTCCTTTGCATTTCTTAATTAATAATGATTCCTAATGATTAAGATGTGGAACAATTAGGTGGATATCCTGAAAAATTCACAAACTAACCATATGGATGGATGTGCTCCTCCTTCATAGGACAACATTAATAATGAATATGTTACATAAATACATTTTTTTAAAATTTAAAATGCTGGGAATGACCTATTATTAATTGCAGGTATTATAAGAAATATCAGCCTATCATTATAATGGGAAAATTTAGGAAAATATATTGCGCCCTACACTGATTGTTTCTTTAGATTATATAATTACAATTAAATGCTTATACTGATAGTTTTTTTTTTCAGATTGTACACAACAATACACAGTTGTTTGTACAGATAAAGCTTCTTTTTGATATGGGAGGTTATTGATAATGATGATAAGAAACATACGAAAAGTTATGCATTATCTATAAATAATGCAAAGAAAAAATTGGGTGGCACACTGTGTAAGTATCATAGGTTCTTTTAAAAATTAAATATAAGGATTCCCCCCTCCTCAGAAATTAAGGCTTTTAAAGAGCAAAGGGCCATTAATAATACTTCACATTTGATGCCTATATTTGCAACTAAAAGGAGTTGGAACTGACAGGAAAGAACATGCCAGAGAGAAAAAGAAAAAAATAAATGGCCTTAAGCCACAACTTTTAATTTGATATAAATCCATTGAAGCAAAGGTGTGGCACATCAGTCAAGGATCCAGTTTCTTCAATCCATGTGCCAAGAGAAATTATCTTCCAAAGTCATGTTTGGAATCATGTTGAGAAGAGGAAAATAAGTCAATGCAGAACACCTGAATCTAGCCTATAATAATGTCATATATATTTATTCAAGTTTTCATTGCTGTTTTTTTAAACAAACTATTATAAAACTAAAATAAAATCTACATGTCTTCTTCAATAAAACTTGTATACTATTTTTTCTATGTAACTTCCCTAGGTTTTCCTTTTTTTTCTTGAATATAATTTCCTATAAAGTTATTTTAAAACACAGCTCCCCATAATATAAGCTAGAGAAGTCTTCAGAGAAATTGGTGTGACTTCTTTAATGTAAACAACATTTTTTGTTTCCCTTTCTGTATCTTCACATTCTTTTCTTCACAGTGAAGCTCCATTATAACTATTCAATCTCTTCTGGTCAGTCAGCTGACCAGAAAAGGACAATCTTTATTGCAAGTGAATTCACAAATTTTCCTTTAGTTGACACCTTATTTTGTGTTTCTGTAATTCTGCATTTAAAAATTATACAGAGGTCTCTTAAACTTTAAGTGGAATAGAAGAAATAACTATATAGTGCATTAAATATTTCCATTCAATTACTAAATTAATTATATTTATATGCTAATAAGCAGCATCTCTCTCTTTTCTTCAAATTTCTTTGCACAATCTATTTTAGTATTGATTATTGGTTATGTTAATTCATATTTGATGCAGATCCATAAATTTTGTTTGGATAAATATTTTAAATACTCTATTATGAGGCTTAATCACAGTTGTATAATTGATGGCAAAGTCACAGTGGCCAGATTGTTCAATATACTGTACAGTATAGTTGAATGTCTGTGGAGATTCTCAGTCATCCAGGTCATGGTTGTCCCAAGAGTTTTTTTTTTTTTTTTAAAGCAACTGGACTTTGTTTTTCCTTGAAGAGATTTCACTTCTCATCCAAGAAGCTTCTTCAGTTCCCAGGAAGAAGCTGCTTGGATAAGAAGCGAAATCTCTTCAAGGAAAAAAAAAATCCATATGCCTTTTGGCAAAAGCATCTTTGAGACAAATTGGACAGTAAGCTTGGATGAGTCTGGAACAGTGTTTGACTTAGCATTTTCAAAATTAGTGACCATTCAAATTTATGTTGGATGTCCCTGGGAATACTTTTGATGCAATTCTGAAGTTCTGACAGCTTGGTTTGTCCCCCTTCCATAGTCACATGATTGCATTTCAGGAGATCAGCAACCAACCTTTATTTAGGGCTGTTTTTAGCATCCTACATTTTATCATAATTTTGCTGAAAATCTGCATTTAGTTCTGGTTTTCAGAAGATCCAGTCTATAGGAAACAAAAGGGTGGCCTAACAATTTTGACATTTACTTAACAACTCTCAGTAAAGTCTCAATCTTCCAGATTTTAGTTCTATGATTTAGTTTTATCATCAATCCAATGAAGAAGCTGGACTAACAACAAATACTTTTATCAGTGACTCTAAGTGACCTTTCTTCCATTGTGGAAGTAGAAGGTGAATATAATGAACATTCTGTCAAGAGAATACCCATGGCTATCCTAAACAAATAATATCAACATGCAAACAAGAAGGAGGATATTTCTCAGGAGACATACCATTTGGGGATAAAGGAAGATATGTGACTTGAATCAAATATTTATCAAACCACGTTAGTAAGGCTTTAGTGGATTGAGTCAATATATGTTTCAATGGGAATGGACCATCTTAAATTAATTTCCCTGAGTATCTGTTTTGTGGGGAACAAGCAACCCATCTAGCTAATAGGTTTAGTCATTTTCCAAATATCCACAGAAGGCATTTGCTGAGGTGTCAACATATCCCATGAATCAATGCTGCCTGTTCAATAATTTTAGGGAGAAGACAAAACCACTTTGAAAACCTGAGAGTTTGTCAATAAGATGTCTTACTGTTTTTGACAACATCCATTTTGTTGACTCTGTGGATGAAGAATTCTGACATAATTTATTGTGTCAACTGCATAGATTAAACTGTTGTCCAACCACATGCTAAATTCTACTCTTTCATCATTTCCTCTTTGATTGAGTTGTACTTCCCTCTCCCTTACAAAGGCAACAATAACAAATCTTTGAAAGTAGAAGTGTTTCCTTTACATCTGAAGAACAAAAGTAGAACTATTATTCTAATTCTATTATTTTAAGTCCTCCCAGGATTTTTATAATCACTATCAGTGATATATTTTTTTCGGAAAGTATATTCAAATGTCAAATGTTTAAAGCACTTCAAAGCAATGGAAGCTGAGTTTTGGCACAGAAAATAACAATGACAAAATTAATCCAAGAACCTAGCTGAATGATTCTTCAAAAGAGAAGATCTCTCTTGAAAAAACCTTGACCCGTTTTCACTTTATAGTGTGCCATTCTTTGGTCAACAAATAGTTATAACTGCAGAAATTTCTGACTTCTTGAAATCTAGCCATAGTTAAACTATACATTGCCTTTCAACAAGGCAGATTAACTGGTTCTATACATCTCAGCTATATGAGAAAGTGGTTAAAAATAAGATGACAGCCATGATGGAAAACTACCAAACATGTCATTGGTGAAAAGATAGCTCTACATCAAATTGCTGCAGGAACATTTAGTAGTGATTTTAGGATGTTTTTTTTTCCTTTTGTAATGCCTTTTGGAATGTTGATGGGATGTAAAATTGCATATTCTGACCATAACATAGACAGATAGATAGATAATCTAGCTTTTAAAAATGTTTTCTTTCTAAAACCAAACTGTTTTTTTCAGGGCCAATGTGTACACTACTCTTATAAACTTTAAGAACTCTTTTCAAATGACTTGGCAATGATTATATTATTCAGCTTGTGAAGTCCAGGGAATAATGTTGATCATTAACATGTGATCCCAAACCTTTGAAGTTTCTTAACTCTGTGAAGACAAATACATTAAACAATTACCAAAATTCTCCAAAAGCGAAACAACAAAGGAAGCCGTCTGACGTAATTCTCCCAGGGAATCAAATTTCTCTATCAAGAAAGCCAGTTCTCAAAGTTTTGGCACCAAGATCTGGACACTCAGCTGTCAATTTCTTTTCACATTTATTCTGAATGAGCACAATCCATCTATCAGTGCTTAAAGAGTTTTCTAACAGTACATTGACCTTGAATGCGGCATATTGATTTTCAGTAACGCTTCACAAATAGGGTCGTTACCAAGTCATCCAGCAGTGGATGTGATTGGGAACAGATTTCTGAAATTCCAATATCATACCCTGCCCCCGCCTCCAATGATGGATCACCCTATTCTCTCTCATCAATCTTTTCAAAGGTCTAAAAAAAGTGACAACCTCTATCAAATGTATCACTTTATGTATTTTTATATGTATGCGTCATCTTCTTCAAAACAAGTTTGGGTTCCTGTATTTGTTTACAATAGCATTTATTTGTTCCCAGACTGTGGGTTGGGGAGGGGGGTGGAAGTAGGAAAGGAAACATAGTGGTATAGATAGTGACAAAGACATGTGAACACTATAGGGAATTAATGCTGCAGCTGAGACCGAGCAATAGATAAAATAAAACCAGTCTAGGTTGCATGCTTTCAGAGGTTAAGGCTGGATCAATTTAGGTGATTGTTTCTTAGATTGCATTGGACAAATAGACACTCACATAACGGTGGTTAATCGTAAAATGGCAAAGGAAAAACAAATGGGAATTAACAGATGCTAAACCTAGGGAGGTGATTCATTCATCACTTACACCACTGGCATTCTTCTGCAAGTCTATGAGACTAATCCAATACAAAAGAGTGGGGGAAACCAGTGGGGCAATTTCCATTGAAGCCCTTTAAGAGATGGGTCTAAGGTATCTGAGGAACTATCTTGCCCCAGAGGGATTGGTCCACCCCACCTGCTCTAGAGAAAGGGGGTGGTTATGGTCCCTGTCAGCCAAGGAATTTCAGAAGAGTCTTTCCTGCTGTGGCCCTTGGTCTATGGCACGTTCTGACCCTGGAAGTGGGATCCACCCCATCCTATTCTGGCTTTCTGGAAAGGTCTCAAACTCTGGCTCTGCCCCAATGGAGGCACTTTACACTGGAGGTGGTTGACAGGGTGAGAGCGAAGATCACAGCTTCCCATCTCCTTGGTTTTTATTCTCTATTTAACTCTTACTAATTTCAACTGATTTTATATTTACTTTTTATCATTTTACTGGTAAATACTGGTGAAATGTAATGGATGTTGGATTGACAAAACTAGACGATGAACCATTGATAGAAAATAAAATTTCTTTTGTTTTAAAGAAGGAAGAGAATAAGGAAGGAGAATATCCTTGGTGCACTGTGAACTTGAAATTTCTTGCAGATATTTCATTATCAAACTAGGGAATGTCTACAAAAGAACAATCAAACTCACAGAGCAACAAGGACCTCATGGTTCAACCCTGAGCTACAAATATTCATCAGAAAATAAGGTATTGGTGACATTTTCGCGAATAGGCAATTGATTTATGTGGCTGCGATGGAACATCTACTCCAGTAATTAGCTGGAGCTTCTCAGGCTACAGTTAAATCTCAGAAGAAGAGATAATATAGGGTGTTCATAGATCTGCAAATTAGAAATGTTGTAGGGTGATGGAGAAATGGCAACAGAAAGAAACATCAGCATACTCCCATACCTCAATGTTTCTCGCAATCGTAAAATAAGGGCAAAGCCGACTGAAAGATATTCTAATGAATTCTCTACATCCAGGGAGTGAGGCAAGAAAATACATATCTCTTCTACAGCAGAAGCACACTTTTAAAAAATTGGAAGGCAGAATTTTCAGCACCAGCTTATAAACAGCAGGCAATGAGACTAGGTGTTCATTGAGTGATTACATGAATTAGCAAATTACAACTTTCTACTTATTTCTCTACCAGATGTTCCTAAGTGCCTCCCAAGTAATTATTCTAATTGTTGAGATTCTCTCCGAGGTTTTAGGCAATTTTGCCATTGGGGATTTCCCCCTTTTAGTCAATTTCTTGGGAAAAAAATTTATCGAAGATGTTATCATTATTCTTAAACTCGCAAATCTTGGTTGTCAAAAATAGTCTATCTTTACCAAATCATCACTGCAAAAATTCAGATGACAATTATAATGGTTAGCTAAGAGTTAGAGCACTATCTCTTTTAAGTGGTTATCTACTAGTGGTCTGGATATTTATAGCTCAGATTAGAGGAGTCTACTAAGCACACTTCTAGTTCACCCTGAAACTGGAGGTTTGTGAGGGACTTCTGATGAGAGGTGGCTAGCTAGAAAGCTATGAAGAGAAGAATGGAGGGGGGGGGAGGCATGATAATTGTTTTCCAATACTTGAGGGGATGTCACAGAGAAGAGGGGATGGACTTATTCTCAAAGCACCTGAGGGTGGGATAAGACGTAATGGGTGAAAGCTTGTTACAGAGAGATTTAACCTAGAAGTAAGAAGAATTTTTCTGACAGAACAAATAATCAATGGAATAGCTTGCCTTTTGGAGTTGTGGGTGCTCCATCATTGGAGATTTTCAAAAATAGTCTGGACAACCATTTGCCAAGATGGTATAAGGTCTTCTGCCTTGAGCAGGGGCCTGGAGTCGAGCAAAGGTCTCCAACCTTGTAAGACTTGTAGACTTCAACTCCCAGAATTCCTCAGCCAGGTTTGCTCTAGATGTGCTGGCTGAGGAATTCTGGGAGTTGAAGTCTACAAGTCTTAAAGTTGCCAAGGTTGCAGAACCCTGGACTAGAAGACTCTGAGCTCCCTTCCAGCCCTATAATTCTATGTTCTATTCGTTGACTCCTGGTGATTGTTGGACAAGTTCCTACTGTTTTCTTGACATGATTTTGGAAGTGGTTTTCCATTGCCTCCTTCCTAGTCTTTGTGCCAAAAGTGGAACTAGAATTCATAGTCCCTGGTTTATAGTTTGATGTCTGAACTACTACTCCAAACTGGCTGTCTTAGAACCTAGTAGACACATTCATGAGAAGATCTCAGTTCATAAAGTTCAGCACAAATCCTTTCACCATAATCTTCATCAAACCTAGCATGAAGTCTAAATAACTAGTGCCAATTCTGTTGCTGCCAATTAGATTTTAGTTGTCTTCCAGACACACTCAGGGAGAAGAAACCAATAACCCCAGTGAAGATCAAATGGAGATCGCACTCCTGCTTGGAAAATTCCCTTGAGAGGGGAACCTCACTCTCTTGATTGTCTCCTCAAACTTTAATTGTGCTGGATTTCTTTCTGGAAGGACAAGTCATCAGGTTTCCTTTAAGCCTTTAGTAACAGGGCCTCTTGAAGTAGAGGTTCTCCATATTCATCACACCCCATCTCAATTTTTAATTTAATTTAATTTAATTCAAAATCCTAAAGGAAAAAGTGTTGGAAATGAACTCTGTCATGCAAAAAAGATTTTAACGTTGACCTGATTTATCTTGTCTGCTTCTCTTTTTATATGGATTTGGTCTTTCACTTCTGGAAAAAAAGCACTCCTGAAGTCCACTTCACTCTCCAAATTAAAATTGGGTCAAGACTAAACTAGAAAAGAAAGGGAATCACAACATTTCAACCAGCCTGAAAAACCTTAGTCAGTTCCAGTCTTCATATCAATCAATTTTAATATACATTTAAGTAAATTCTCACTTCAGTGGGAACAATAACCTCTAAACACTATTAAAGCTGTTATTAACTTCATCTAATTGTCAGGTAACTGTCTGGGCAAACCCACTGAAAAATTATCTGGATCTAATAAAATCATGTTTGATTTCAAGGGAAACCAAAAATATGTGCTGATGTCAGGCTCAAGTATTCTGTGAATGGAGAGACAGACTGATCCAGGAACAAGAAGAGGCAAAGGATGGGAACAGCAGTAGAATCTACCTTCATTTCAGGCATGATGTAATATTTCAGGTTTATAATTCAATCAAGAAAACCACCGGAGGCGATTCCTTTAAAGCCCTTAAAACACCACCTTCAGCCTTCCCACGCACTTTTGAAAATTAAGGTCCCAAGTCAATGAAGGGAAGAACATTTCCACAGAGACATAAATATTGACAGGGATTGGTGTGGCTAATCTAATCTTCCCTGGTGTATTTCTCCATCACCCTCCTTCCCTGGGAACATCTTCCTTTATGGAAATGCCATTCACAAATTGTAATTTTGTAAAGACAAAATGGATGCAAGCTTGGTTGGTCCCACGGTTAAACAGATCTAGGGCAGATTTGAATTCTCCTTTTTCTTAAATGGTAAAACCTTATTTGAATCAAGCTCAATTTCTAGTGAGGTCCAGTGAGGTTTCTTAACATGGAATAGTAGTAATTTGTTAGTCTTTTCCTCTAAGATTTTTTTCCTTCCAATTTAATCTACAGTAGTAATATTACTGGTATTCATTAGTGGTCACCTTTTGAGGTACCCTTAGCTTTCAGATCCAGACAAGATCGATTGAGTGCTACCATTGCTGAATATTAAATTAAACCAGACTTTTGGTCCTATAACTTGATAGTAAGATTTTGCTGTTCTGGACTTCTCCAGATGTCTCATAGTACAATTCCCATAATTCTCAATGTATATGTCTACAGTGCAGCAGATTAAAAAGACTGAACACAACTGTTCTTCAGGACAGCTTTCCCTAACTTCACTCTCTACCTGAAGAAGTATTATAGAAAACACAAACACTGGCATATGTGCCAGTGTAAATTTGATTGGTCCAAATAAGGATATTAACCAATATTATTCTCATTTTTCCCATAGACTAATATAGCTATATTTACAAAAAAAACCTTAATCTTTGTTTCACTTCTAATCTATAATAAATTAGCTTGAGAAGACCATACTAGATTTACAAGGAGGGATTTTAAGGAGAAAAATTTCTGGTGGTTAATCAGTGAAATAACTTGCCTCCTGGAGCTGTGTATGCCCCATCATGGAAGTTTTCAAAAATAGACTGACAACCATCTGAAGTTATTTTGTAATCTGGCAGTATACAAAATTTGTAATAAATAACCAAACTCTGGTCCAATTTAAGCTATGTGATAGAAGATATGAATTTTGTGAACATCCAAAGGACTAAAACTTTCTTTTTTAAAAAAATAGACTTTATTGAATTTTATTACATTAAAAACATAAAAAAAAATACTTTCTATGGAAGTTGGCTTTACATGTGTCTAGAACTAGAACTTCAGTACAGATCTCCCAAACCTTGGATGACACAGTCTCCTTCTTTCAATTTGTACCTGCAAATAAGATACTCTGGATGTGGAAGGCATGTTTATCCTAAAGCAGCATGACCACACAGGACCATCTAAATCCATTCCACTCTTTGGAAAGTTACACCCTGTTGTTTGGTGCAAAAGTACTGGTTTTCATTTCAAATGAAATGCTTAGCTGGAAAGTTTAATGTGAAAATTGCTATCTGTTTTTGCCAGCCGTTAGGAAGAAAACAGTGTTTAGAACACAGATGATGGCTAAATCTCACCTCATCCATTTTTAACAGTTAGGCTCCTTAAGCCACAGGGAGAACTGAAGTAAGACATTAAGTCATCTTTAGAAATTACAGTGCACACTGTTTCTTCCACAGACCTTGCTTCAATGGCGCAGCTTCCCAAGACACTGTGGGAAATTTAATTAATGCATCTGCAATGTTTTCACATGCAAAGTACAAGAAAAATAACATTCCAGCCTAAGTGTATTCTACAGATTATCCAAGAAAGACTTCAATCTGGCCACCCTGGAAATAAACATGTGTGACAGACAGATTTGGGTCTTTGTTTCAATTACATATAAAATATTATATATCTGTATTTCAAGCCATTTTGAATTTGATTTTGTAACTTAGTCTAAGGAAGTGAAGGAAGGAAGATTGTCTGGATGGACTGTGTTTATAAAACAGAGATCTCAGTCCTAAAAGGTAACCCAGCTGTCTGATTCCACACTCCCAACAATGAATTGAGCAACCAAATGCCAACAACTGCAAGTATTTTTTTTTAGAAATGTGTCCATGTTACAATGCTAAATGGAATTGGGTAGTCCTGAACTTCTAACCACAACCGGGACCAAAATTTATATTGCTAAGCATGGCAGTTATTAAGTGAGTCATACCTGATTTTATGATCTTTTTTGGTTGTTAAGTAAATCACTGCAATTAAATAAATCACATGGCTGTTAAGCAATCCAGCTCCCTCCACTGACTTTACTTATTGGAAGCTGTCTGGGAAGATTGCAAATGGGGATCACATGGCCCTAGAATGCTGCAACCATCATAAACGGATGGGATTCAACTGGCGTTACTACCGGTTCAGTGATTACGCTATGCTCAAGTGTACAATAACTTTAGGCTCTGCCACCCAGGGAAGCTGACAAGCGCTGCGCGCGGGTGCGCAGCATTCAAAAAGCTTCTTCTTTCCTGCTTTTTCAACCTCATTTGTGCCATGCAAAGCAGCTGAGGTTGAAAAAGCAGGAAATAAAGGACAGGTAAGAGCCCGGGCGGGCGGGCGGGCCAAACAGCAACAAACACAGAACCAGTTCGATGTCTGCTGCTCTTCAGAGCTACCAACTCTATAGAACTGGACAGATTCGGTAGCATCCAATCCCTGATCATAAATACATTCTGGTTGCCAAGTGGCTGAATGTTGATCCTGTGCCCATCCCACAGGGGGGATGCTGTGAACGTAAGTGTGAGGTGTGAAGTGTGCAAAGTGTGAAGATGAGTCACAGTCATTTTTTTTCAATGCCACTGTAACTTTGAATAGTTGCTAAACAAATGCTTGTAAGTCAAGGACTACCTATAATCACAATTGTTTGAATAGCTGAAGTATTTATAAGAGCTGTGGTGGCACGGAGGTTAGAATGCATTGCAGGCTAACTCACTGCTCACTCTAGGAGTTCAATTCTGAGTGGCTCAAGGTTGACTCAGCCTTCCATCCTTCCCAGGTCAGTAAACTGAGGCACCAGATTATTGGGAGCAATATGCTGACTCTAAACCAATTAGAGAGGGCTGTAAAGCACCACGAAGTGATAAATAAGTCTAAATGCTCTTCAAAAGTAGATGGGAGCTTCAGTGTGGTACCCAGAACTTGCAGTTATCCAATTTTCCTGGCTTTCCTTATTTAGTAAATGGAAATTTCATTCCCTGCTTTACAGCCAAACAAATACTACGGTTCTTAGCATGCGTGACATTATAAGCATTTCTATATTAGTTAACTGTCTTCTTGGAGGATTCTGACAAGCACCTCCTGAATGTTGTGGAGGTTCATTTCCTTCCAGAATAGCTTTTCTAGAAGCCAGTTTGTGATGGACCTATCACACCATTTTCCTTCCATCTCCTTCCTTTCATCCTTCCAAGGTCAGTAAAATGAGGACCCGAATTGTTGGAGGCAACATGCTGACTCTGTAAACCACTTAGAGTAAACTGTAAAGTGCTGTGAAGCAATACATAAGTCCATGTGCTATTGCTATTTAATGTTTGGAGATGTGGGAAGGTTTTCAGGAGTCTACCCAAGAGCAGCACCTGTACTTTCCACAGTACTTGTTCTCAGTTTGAGGACATTTCTGTGAGAGTTGGACCATAAGGAAGGTTGTGAGCATCGAGGAATTGATGTTTACAAATTGTGGTGTTGGAGAAAACTCTTGAGATTCCCTGCACTGCAAGGGGATCAAATCAGTCAGTGCTAAAGGAAATCAACCCTGATTGTTTTTGGGAAAGACAGTATCTTGTAGCTGAAGTTCATATACTGTACTTACTGGCCACAAAAATAAGAAGAGAGGACTCATTGGAAAAGATGTTGATGTTCGGAAAGATTGAAGGCAAACGGAGAAGGAGATGACAGAGAATGAGATGGTTGGATAGTGTCATCGACACATGAATTTCGGCAAACTTAAGGAGACAATGGAGGATAGGGGGAATTAGAGTGCTCTGGTACATGGGGTCATGAAAAGTCAGACATGATTCAGTGACTGAGCAACAAACTACCCTTGATTAGATCTACAGTTTCATTAACTGCTAACTTCTCGAGTGATATCTTCATCTGGGGGAGAAGCTATGTTAGCTGGCACTCCTTCTGCTATCTCCCTAAACTGTCCATCAAGAAGTAGCAGGAAAGAGAATAAATAACAGTGCCAACAATGGTTCCTGCTTCCATAGGCCTCTCTGATAAAGAAAGTGGAAGAGATTCCATTTGCACTTTATATGGCATTGACTTACAGAACACCAAGCCAAACTCTCTGATTCTGTGCATTCCTCACTCACATCGTCTCCTTGAAGAAAAGACTCGTGTCTATCAAATGATTAGAGTTAAAATGATTGTTTTAAAATAATTCAGGAAACATCTGAATGTATTTACATACATGATGCTATCTGCCATAAACACAGCTGGAGGCAGAATGCCCATTTAAGGATATTTTTGGAAGTTCCGGGTTGATCTAATGGCACAATTATCTGATAAAAAGCTTGATTGCAGATTTTCAAAAAGGAGTGTGGATCCATTCAAACTAGGCATTGTTGTTCTTTCAGCTCCAGTATTAAGACCTCCTCACTTCATTTTTGTGTGCACATTTTGTTCACCTCTCTTTGGATTCTGCTGGAAGTTGAAGGCTAGAAGTCTGAAAAATAAAATGAAGTTCTGAATTTATTGTCAGATGCCACATCAGCTTTCTGAGAGGCAGGACTTGGGGGGATACCATAAAACTGTGGGGCTATATCTAAAGATTTCAGGGATTGCCGTAGGGTTGAAGGTGGCAGATCACTAGGACCACAGAATAACTTTGTTTTGTCTTCTCAGTTTGATTATATGTCATGAAGTGTTGCTTGATTCTTACTGATCATACAGATAGATTTCCTCCTTGTTCCTAAACCCATTTTTCAGGCTTCCCAAAAGTAAGAGCACTCATCACCATCTTAATTTGTCCACCTCCCTTGAGGCTGGTTGTCCTCTTCTTCAATTTTCCACTTGTGCCAGCATTAAATCCTTCTCCAGACAGCAAAGTCTCTCTTACTTTATCCGAGGTAAAATAATTTGAGCCATGGTTATTTATGCCTTGACTAGAACCCAGGTTGATTTGTTCAATGACCTATTTCTTTGTTTTCTTGCCTGTCCATGGTATTTCCAGAGGTCTTCTCAATTATATTAACCATAAACTTATGATTATTATAACATCGTTGTGGAGTTGGCAACTTTACAATAATATACACAAGCTTTCTTTAGATCAACCTATTAACGAGAAATATTCTCATAGTGAAACTCTCTTCCCTGTTGTGCATATGAGAGAAATATTTAGTAATAAAGATAGATTTATGTGTACAAATCTTTTAAACCTATTAATTATTCACTAATCATGAAAGTGTTATATCTATCTATCTATCTATCTATCTATCTATCTATCTATCTATCTATCTATCTATCTACACATGCATAAATACATACATGTCCAGATCAGAGTTCCCACAAAAAAGTTGGAGAATAAGAAAGCTAAGATCCAATGGGACTTCTAGATACAGACAGACAGGTACTAGTCAATCAACAAGACAACATAGTAGTAGGTAAGGACCAGAAGATATGATAGTGATAGATGTAGTGGTGCCAAGTGACAGCAACATCAGAAAGAAAGAATATGAGAAGCTGGAGAAGTTCTAGGGCTTGAAGAAGAAATTGGAGAGGATGTGGAAAGAAAAGTCCAAAGTGGTGGTAGGAGCACTCAGAGCTATGACTCCTAAACTGGGAGAGTGGCTCCAACAGTTCCCAGGAATGACTTCTCTGTCCAGAAGAGTCAGTGGTAGGAACAGCTAAGATCCTGTGCAGAACCCTCAAACTCTCATGTCTTTGGCCTGAGATTGAGGAAGACTCAGACCGTTCATAAGGTGTGAATGAAATTTTTATATCTATGTTATTGAAGTAATAGATGCAATATTTTTTCTCTGCAAAAATAAAATTGCAAATATAAATGTATGATTTTCTTTCAGCTTACCTAGATCTTGAGGAAATTGTCAATACTTTTCATAACAAATTAAATGTACAACAATATCTATCATACACTAGCATAATTTTCTTTGTCATAAACCCAACCATTTGCAGGCTTGTTGATTGGGTAAAACTGGCATTGCTGCCATATTAATCAGAAGGATTAACTCTAGCTGTTCAATTTAGAAAAGAATATATTACAATTCCCCCCCCCCCCCCAAAAAAAAATTGGAGAAACACTTAAATTTTTGAGTGGGACATCTCTTTTGGAAAGATACCTTCACATAGGAGTAAAACTGCCAGAATAAACTTCAAAGCTTTTACATCTCTTATATAAAGTTTGAAGCTTTGGGGAAAATCCCATCTTTCCAGCTGTTTTTATAGATGGAAAAGCTGGAATGTCAAACACAATGCAATCTGCATATGGGATGAAGCTCTGGACGATTGCATTGCATCATACATCTTCCTAACCCAACCCCCTTCTCAGAGAAGTATGTGCTATCATTAGCTGCTATCTGGAATTGTCAGTAGAGTAATTTGAACTCTGTCTCCCAAGGGCCTACTCCTTTAGTTCCTGCTCTAGGAGTAAGGTGTGTATTGATTAGATATCAGGCTGTAATTGGGCTCTGGTCTCTTGGGCTTGAGATATATGATGGAAATGACAGGAAACAGATTCTCTGTTGCTTCTTGTAAAGAGTCTGGTTTAACAAAATGGTTTGTAACCTCTTCAGTGCCATAGACTTTTATTGCCAAGGGATGATTGCTTTACAATATTATTTCATTTCATGCCTTTACTTAGGGCAGGAGAAGGTAAGGATGTCTTTTCCTACAGAGATGAAATAATTCTGACTATCTCCAATTGCCATATGGGGGACCAGAATAATTACAAGATGGCTCATAGCTTGGAATAATTACAGTGCCAAGTGAGTCAAAGAGATAAAATTAGTATGTCTGCAGTTTCCATTGGCATTCTCTGAAGAGTAGGAGAACATATAGGTAGCTATTTGTATGGCAATAATATTCTGTTAGCCTCCTTATTCAAATCCGATGCTCATCATATATTTACAGAAGGGATTCCACATACACGATCCCATTTTGTTTTGTTTTTTCAATCCAAGAGAAAATTAGAAAGGAATTCTGCAAAGGACTGACGGTCTATCTGTAGAATAATTTCCCCAAAATTGAACAGAATGTGACAGTGTTTGGCATGGTAGGAGAACCTGGCAAAAGGGTTTGAAATTGTGCCAAATATAGCTGTGGATTGGACAGAAAAAAATATTGCAGGGAAAACTGAATCAAATGTGATGTATATGAAAGGCAGTTGGGTAAGGGCTTAGACTGGTGGCAACATGGCCCATTCTGAATCGCTCTTTCACCTGTCATGGGACCCAGAATGGATGATATGCAACATGCCCTGTGCCATCCTAAGGGATGTACATTTCCATAAACACACTCAGATGCAGCACTAGAAAACTGAAGAAATTAAACACAGATGCCCTCTGTGATCTCTGCTGGAAAAGGGAATGAACTCGCCCTTCATTTTCTAGGGCTTTCAGATGAAAGATGGTAGTATGGATACCCAACATTTTGGGGTGGGGTCAAAGCTACAAAAACCAGAAATTCTCAATCCATTTATTTAAAATAAGATTTATATGGTCATCCATCGTGTTCACCAGGACAGAGGAAAGACAGCAGAACAAAGACACTTCCTAGATCTGATCTTGGTGGAATGGGTAGATCCACATGTGTATAGATTGTAGATGCTGGGAGATCATGGTATAACCATGTGTATAGTTGTGTAGATGCATGGGGAGGTGTTTCCATGACTAAGGCTCTTTTAGGTACAGCTTTAAAGTTCTCACTTCCTAAAATTTATCCAGGAAGAAACTGGAGGCCAATGCAGCTCATACAGCAGAAACATAATATGGTCAAACTAGAGAAAACCCTGCACTGTGTAAGCCACCATGTTCTGGACCATGAATGAATAATTATATGTCATGGAAATTCCTGAAAATCTTTTGAGAACCAGTTAAGGTGCCCACCGAATCTTAATATTAATATTAAGTGATAATAAATGACATCCTAGGGATCTGTTCACACATTTAGGAGAAATTCGGGACACCTGTCATGCTTAAAATCCTGGTTGTGTGCATGGATATATAAGCACATAGTAGAAAATATTCTACGGTACATTGCTTTGAGGGCTGTACATATACATAGCCACATTCCAGACTTCCAGGGAGATTACATTATTTGAGCCCTAGTCAGTTTTATTTCCCATTCCATTGCATAAATCCTCCCCCCATTTTTCTCTTGAAAGCTATCAGAAATTTGTTAAGCTTTTAACAGTGTCACTTGTGAATCATTTGGGGCTAAAGAACATGATAAATATCCACTAAATCTATGGTTTGTCTCCCAAATTTTATGCATCTGTGACTTTCAGATGATCTTCAGATACAAGAAAATGGATAGCTTGATTTCTCACCATTTTGAGGTGGAAAATGCCCAGAAATGACCATTTGTGGTCTATTCTACCTTCTTCCTAGAGTCTCTGGGCTAATTATCAACAGAGTGCTATCCATTGAGTAAAAATTCCTCTAGACAAGGCCTTTCTCCAGGAGACACCCAAGTATGACATCTGCTTAATCAGAATGTCTCTTGGGGAAACAACTAAATAGTCAGTGACATTAAATGGCAATGACTGCTACTTAATGGGGACAGTAATTCTGTTTAATGGCAATTTCTTGGGGTGATTTAATACAGCTTGGGGGCCTTTGTGTATCTTTTCATCATGCCAGTTCTGTTTGTTTTCTCTTCTGACAACGTCCCTCTATAACTCTACCAGCGTGATGGATGTGGGATGTTCCTTCTCTATCCATTTTCAACCAGTTTTAGAATCCCTTCTGGCATTTCAGTTTAAGGATTCTTCAGTCAATGAAACTCTATAATTTATCCATTCAAATAGAGGTGGACAAAGCAGTCAGTTTCTGCTCCATCTCACTTTTTCTTATGTTTTTTCCCCCCTTTAAATTGGTCTGATTTTATATTGATGTGCAACTTTAAACAAAGGTTTGTCCAATACCTGAAACATATATTCTGCAATCTGTTTTTTATAATACACATTTTAAATAAACATAAATATTAGCCAATATTCTATTTCCCACAAAACATCGTCTCAACCTATCATGATCATCAGACAAAGAGCTTCATTGCCAAATGCATAGAATGGAGAGACAATTATGTTCTGTTCTGCACATTTACCCAAAAAAGTGCAGCCTGACATTGTATCAGAAACCACAGTAATCAATCTTCTCAAGCATTCTCAACTTCCAAAAGACTAGATTGATTATATGGTCAATTATATATAATCGTTTTCATCAAATATTTTCATTTTTAAAAATGAAAAAATTCATTCTTACTTTTAACAATGATTTTTTTAAGATTAAACAAACAGAACTTTGTCTACTAAGCCAGTCTTAAAAGCACATTGCAAAGAATTATCTCCATTAGCCATTTATTTCTCAGTTTAAGCAGGCTATAAGCCCATAGTTAACTCTTCAAATGCTCAGGAATTACCATACCTCACCTGCATTACACAATTCTTAAACATAATTTATCAGCCCCCTAAATGGAAGAGTGGGGGAAGACTTAATCTTTTTTTAAGATAGTTATTTCAGAGAGAAACCCAAGAAGTTAGTTGTTATTATCTAAGGAAGAGGGGGAAAGATATTTAAAACCATTTCATATTCCAAATGTTTTCTTTCACAAAATTTTATTATCTAATCATACTGGAGTATAAATGGATTTCTAAACAACACTACCAACCATAATGGAGTGTTAATAGAAGTCTACACTTGGTCAGTTCAAGTCCTACCACTTCATGACGGAGTGAGCTCCCATCACTTTCCTCAACTCCTGCCAACCTAGCATTTCAAAATGCAAGTAGATAAATAGGTACCACTTTGGTGCGAAGGTAACAGCATTCCATGTTTCGCTGTACACTCTGCACTGCAGAGTGATGTCCTGCTGGCCATATGACTGCAGAATCATTTTCAGACTGTGCTGGCATAATGACTTAGAGAAAGAGAGATGAGCACCACTCCCTAAAGTCAGCTACAACTAGCAGAGTAAACTACAACTAGCAGGGTCACTTTTGTACAGTACAACACAGAAGATGCCTAACACATTTTTTTGTATAAGTGTGATTTATGTCCAGAAAACTCTGATTTGAAAGAATGAAGTAAGTCAATGTGATTTCCCCCTCCCCAGAAAATTATTTCTTAACCTAGTGTATTTCTTAGGTGTGCATTTCTGGCAGAGTTTTTTTTTTTTTCCTGGAGGATGGCAACATCTTAAAAGTTGAACAGCACCCAGAGGACTATCTTCCAGAAGGTTTTTGCTGCCAGGACAAAAAATGCACAAGAACTACATATGAATTAGTTTATATTTACATTTAATTCAAAAAATAAATCAAATTAATTAAAAAGAGGTACCATCAATATTCCCCATGATATTTAAAAGTTTTCCCCTTCCATCATGCTGGAAATGACTGTGCAGTGGCAACTTTTTTGGAAGGACTCTGGAGATCTGGAACAAAGTTTTCAAGAGCTTTTAAGCTGCCTAGAATAGATTTGGACTACACAACACTAAAATGCTATGATAAACAAGTAAGAAATGAATGAATGAATGAATCAATCAAAAATGGTGCAATACCTAATAAACAGGATAAATAACAGGATAAAGTTGCAATCAAGCCAAATTTATTTATTTTATTTATTTATTTGATTTGTCAATCACTTACAAGATAATAGGTATAAGTGTATACATAGTTATGAATACATGAAATGGGTACATATAAGAAAAATAAAAGAAACAATAGGACAGGGACGTTAGGCATGTTGGTGCACTTATGCACGCCCCCTACACGCCTCTTAGGAAGGGGTGAGGTCAATAGTAGAAAGTCTAAGGTTAAAGTTTTTGGGGTTTGGGGAAGAAACCACACAGTCAGGTAGAGCATTCCAGACATTGACCACTCTGTTGAAGTCATATTTCCTGCAATCAAGTTTGGTGCAGTTAACCTTGAGTTTGCATCTATTGTGTGCTCTTGTATTGTTATGGTTGAAGCTGAAGTATTCATTGACAGGTAAGTCATTGCAATGTATGATTTCATATATCATACTTAGATTGGACCGAAGACGGCGTAATTCAAGGTTTTCTAGGTCTAGAATTTCCAGTCTGGTGGCATAAGGTATTCTGCATTGAGTAGAGGAGTGGAGAACTCTTCTTGTGAAATATTTCTGGACTTTCTCAACTGTGCTAATTTAAGAGGGCAAGATGAAATTAATTAATTATTGAATTAATTAATTAATTAATTAATTAAGAAGAGACGGGACAGCCATTTGTCCAGACTATTGTATGATCTCCTGCTTGAACAGGGGGCAGGACTAGAATACTCCAAGGTCCCTTCCAACTCGTATTATTCTATATTTTATGAATATTAAGAAGTCAGGAGAGGATTCGTGGATAAATTCTTGGATGAGTCATTCCATTTCTTTCTCAAGCTTTCTAACAGTTCTCGCCCACAGTTGTCTTCACAATGAAAAATAACTTGTGGCTAACATAAGACAAACAGAGTTGTCTATCATTATAGGATGCAAAGGGTTGTTGGAATCAACCTCCACAGTGACCCCTAGACAAAATCACTTCCATTCACTCCATTAATTTTGGCCTGTGGGAAACAGTCAGCATTTGAATGGCTATTTATCTCAAGAAACTGTATATATATTCTTTAAAATAATACTTAAACCAATTCCTGTTATAATGAACCCAACCAATAAATGAACAGCCCCTTCAGTGTTCAAAACTGCACATTCTCCAAATAGTCACATTCTCTAAATACCAGCTTCTTCCTTATTTTCTCAATTCTTTATTTGTTTATTTTCAAAAACAGCTTTATGACTACCCACACTGAACTATGAACAAGAGACTTTCTTTCTTTCTTTTCTTTCTTTCTCTTTCCCTTTTCTTTCTTTTCCTTCCCTTCCTTTCCTTTACTCTCCTTTGCTCTCCTTTCCTTTTCTTAAAAATCTTGCAATTTTCTCCTATATTAGGAAGATAAAAGGTTTGATGAAGCTATTGATTAAATCACCATCTTAGCATTAATGTTAACAGCTTTAGCCTCTATAGTATATTTCCACTGGAAAATATAAATGAAAAACTAATGTAAGGGTTTTGCTGTGTCTCATAATAAAACACAACATGATACTAAAATAGAGGCACAGAAAATAAACATAACCCCTTTTTATAATAACCTTTTCACTATTTTTGCTGTTTCATGTAACCATTTGAATTGAATGTGGAAGCATATTTTATAAATATTTTCCTTCTACCATTTTTCCATTGTTCAATTCAATATATATGCAATATTTTACACAATGTGTTAACCTTAATTCAGTTAGCTTGTCTTTCAGATGCACACAAGATTCTAAGGAAAAAGAGGTTCTAGAACTGAAACTGGTTCTTTTGAAATCTTCCTTTCACTGAGAAATACTTGGAACAAACATTTTGCTTGCTGTCAGATACACTTTCTGCTGCATTTTCTAACTCATTAGATAAATTATTCTTTTATTTGTTGATGCTTACAATATTGTGACAGCTTCTCTATTTTACTGAATGATTACCTAAATTTAGACAACATGCTAAAGCCCAATTTGTTCTGACCATAGTTAAGGTCCCACACCATGACATGAGCTTCCCATTATATGATTTAGAATTTCTTTTGTTTTTATTTCCATCCTTTTCCACCTTTATAAATGTCCTCCTATTTCTGTAATGAAGCAACCCTAAGAGGCACAGGGTCATTTTTCTCCAAGATTCAACAATAATCAGAACTCTAGTTTATCAATGGTAATCAGCTTCAGTTTGAAAGGTAAAGTTCTGCATTTTTATTTCCCTGACTTTATATCAATTGTTCATTCATTCATTCATTCATTCATTCGTTCGTTCATTCATTCCAAGATTTGTAGTTCAAATGCAAAAATAAACATAAGTTTCAATTTATAGAACTCTAATTCTTAAATGCAATTAATGATACTCTTTCTGAGAAAATGCTGTTATTTCTTCATCAACTTTGTGCTGGCATTCTCTTCATATATCCAGCATTTGCCTCCATAAATAGTCCCCATGTTGCAGTTAGAATTAACTGTGAAGTTGGCCTCCTTAATTACACATGTGCCCCATTTTCAAGGATATTCTATTTCTGTATTTTATAAAACTTCAGAGTTGGAATTTGAGATGGGTTTTCTCAGAGAAGCTACACGCAATATATGTCTAAGACTTCACTGGGTGGAGCTATGCTGGGCCTCAGAGAGGGCACAGACCCAGAGGGCCTAGCTGGCAAGTGAGCACAGAAAATTATAGGTCATTGTGTATCTTCTTCTTGGTTTGGTATGGACATCCTACAATAAAGTTTTGTAATGATAGAGTCGGCTTCTGCTTCTACAAGAATCAAACCACTAACAACAGAGAAGGCATGAAAATTAAAAAAGGCGGGGAGAGAGAAGTGAGATCTACAGCCAAGGTGGTTAGTTGGCTGAATCACTTGATTATACCACCAAGATCCCAGAAACAGTGTAATTCAGGCTTTGCTTCTTAAAATGTTCTTTTTTGTTAACTTACTTCTCAGTTCTCCAGTTCTCATAATATATATGAAGCCATATACATGTAGTTTACTTTAAATATGAAGGACATTGCAATCAATCACAGACATTAAATGATGCCTTTCTCTGTCTTAAAGTAATAGTAGGATTTCTGTATTCCATCAGCTCCCGTATATTTATTTTCTTATAGCATTGCTATGAGAGAAATCTTTCTTATTAGCACTAAGATGCCTTTGGTTTTTCTTAGAGCTGAATCTTCCCCGTCTATGAAAATTCATATTCTCCAGTCAGGTGTTTTGCCACTGACATGATGGTCCACTTGGCATAATTAAATGTCTCTCATTTGAGAGAATCAGGCTAAATAGGAAATGTGGTTCACTGTAAACAACTGAACAGTGAGGCTTATTATGCAAGGAACACTAACTTTGTCTATAGGTTGGTATGGACTTAAATGGACAGTGATTGTTAAAGAGTAAGTTCTTAGAGTTGCAATGGAACATGGCTTGGTTTTTAATTTGGACTTTGCCTTTGCGCAACAGCTATGAAGAAGGCATTTTTCCTTGGGGATCATTAGAAAATAAAGGAAAAATCACCTATGAATAGTACAATGAGGTAATACAAATCTCAAGTACAAATTTAAGTTCTAGTCAACATATACTGGCATCTTCTAGCATTGGGGTTGTGACTCCTAAGCTTGGAGAGGGGCTCTAACAAATCCCAAGAACAGCATCAAAGTCCCAGAGGTGCTTTCTCAAAAGGCAACTGGACTTTATTTTTCCTTGAAGACTTCACTTCTCATCCAAGAAGCTTTTTCAGTCTGAGTGAATGGTGAGGAATGGAAGGATTTATATTCCTTACAGTCATCTGGTCATCAGTACTCTTTTGGAGAGTCCTTAGAATAATCCGTCCATCTTCCACCATTCAGCCAGAATTAAAAGAGCTTCTTGAATGAGAAGCAATATGTCTTAAAGGAGCAACAAAGTCCAGTTGCCTCTTGAAAAAGCACCTTTGGGGCAACCATGGCCTGGATGACTGAGAATCTCCATAGACAAACAACATCAGAGCAGTGCTAGGAACAGCTAAAAACCTGCACAGAACCAAAGGCAAACAAGAAATATATATTAGTGGCGAAATATATCAGTGGAGAAATCAAATCGGCAATCAACTATTTGTTGTCCTAGTTTTTCACTATTGTGCTAACAAGACAAATAAGGCTACTTTTTTATTTTGAGGTCCAGCAACAGTAACCTGTTAATTGTTAAGTGCTAATTGAATAAAAATGTTCAACTTGGGTTGAAGAAGAGAAAAAACTGAAGCTTTGCTGAAAGTCTAATTTAGGTTGTAATTACTGTATAGACAGATTTTCCCCTCCCTAATACCAGTCATTTGCAAATAAATTAAAAAAGCCACAGGCTCAATACAATTCCTGGGCATTGGCACATGCTGAGATTTGAACATATACTACAACTTCTTCCTATTTCTGTGTAGGCTTTTACAATATATAATTGCATGTTGTTGTTTATATCATTTCTTAAATTCTATATATCACTTGGAAATGCACTGCATGATAAATAATTAAAACCAATATTGTCAGAATTTTAAGGTGATGTCATGAATTGTACCAAATGTCCTGAGCATTTTTACTTTTTAATCCACAACGGTCAATTTCCTTAGAGAAATAGGACAATTTTAGTGCCAGCAAATATTACCATCTCCCCCTCATCATATCACAATTAATATGACAGCATGGCAAGATTTTGTGATGTTTGGAAGTGCTATCTCTTTTCTTTCTCTTGGCTGATTAATAACATTATCTTTTAAGATTTGATTATTCCAGATGAACTATTATTGAAGAAAGGAAATTCAAAGGAAGGGTCTAGCATAAAATGCTGAATTATCAAGAAGTTTAGTTCGGTCACATGTGGCTTGAATTGAAATAATAGTGATTGGGGTGTTTTTTTTCTTCAATCATGCTGCAGATGTTAATGAACATCAGTGCCAAGATATTTCTCAATGTGAATGGTCATTGCAATTTCTATGTATATCTAAGCTTTGTATTTATCTGTATATCTTGCAGTTCATTGCTGTCTTCCTAGATCACTATTTTTTCTTATCCTTGCATTCCTTTATATCTGCCAACTCAGGATTAATCAGGATTATATCAGTTCAGTTGACGAAATCACTTCTGGATCCCCAAAACTCTATATTTATGGTGCTACATAAGATTTTATTTTACTGAATGAAACATTTAAATGCATTACAAGTAGTCCGAGCTTCACAACAGTAATTGGCACCAGAATTTCCATTTCTAATTGATATGTGATGTCAATTGATTGTCTCACTTAGTGATGGCAATCCTAGAACAATTTTTAGCTTTTACCTAACTTCCTATTAATTGTCCAACTATAATCACTGATATTAGTTCTAATTAGCTTTCATCAGCGGGGTGAAATTATAAATAATACACTGATTCTACAACTACTGATGACTACAGCTAAGAGCCTTTTTAATATATGGGTTAAGGCACAAGGATCCAATCTGGGTTGGTCACCAGCACTAAAGGTGTTGGAACTTCTTCCTCAAGGAACTTCTCTCTAGCAGAATGTTGGCTTTGGGCTATTCCCGGCAGTATTTATTTACTGCCTGGTTGTATATGGCTTTTTAGTTTTTGATTGGGATGTTGATGGTCGGCTATTAAATTGTTAGCTCTTGTTTCCTTGTGCTGCCAAGCCCTTGGCTCCTAACTACTTGATAAGCTGGTGGTAAATGAGTAACCCTGTTGACTGATGGGCTTATTTCCCAGGTTTCAATCATTTCCCTGGCTATTTTTGACCCGACTTTGCCGCCAATCTTAGTAGCTGCAAAATTGAAGGTATGTCCTTGTTCATTGCAATATACAGCTACTAATAAGTTTGAACCTCCTTGTCTGACCTCTTGCTTGTGTTCTTGTAAACTGGTGGTTAGCTTCCTCCCTGTCTGTCCTGTATAGTCACAGGATCAATCCTTGCAGAGGAACTGGGAACTGGTAGATTACATTAGAAGTATCTCCTGCCTCCAAGCAATCTTTGCAATGCATGATTTGTCCTAATATGGTAGCCTCTGGGCGGTGTGTGAAGACCAGTTGAAGACCTTGGAAGCTGCATTCTACTCCCAATATTTTTTTGATGTATGGTAGGGGGTGGCATATAGTTGTTTCTGGGACACATATAGTTGTCTTCATTTGTTAAGACACAAGGCTAGAAACTGGGAAATTCAGATTTGTAGTTCTACCTTGAGCATGAAGCTAGCTAGGTGATTTTGAACAATCCCCCCCTCTCTCTCAACCATAGGAAGAAGGCAATAGCAAGTCATTTATGCAAATGAGTGCATAAGATAATTGCAGGGGGTGGCCAAAAGTCAACACTGACTCAAAAGTCCTGACACACAAAAGAGCCCACAGCTAGTTCCAGACATGTGCTGGAACAACATATGCTATCTATTTTCTGATATTTATTCCTTCAAAGCTGACTGGGGTCCTGATCTTCTGTACCTATCCTTTGGTGAGAAAATCTCAAGAGTCCTCTCCTTCAAAAGTAACTATATTAACATGCATCCACGCCCCCCAAAAAGAAGTACTCCTTGCACATTTTTGGCTTTTGAATGATCATGTTATAAAAGCTAACTTGTTTAACAATCATCAACACTTTATTTTTAAGGAAAAAGGAATGTGCTATTTGGTGGTGAGCAATATCATATAAACAGATGAGTAATCCTCTCCTATGTAATATGTTATAGTAGAGGTTTCCAAAGAATAATTTATAAATGGTATACTTATTAAGTGCCAAAAGATATGTATGACCAAAAGAGGTTAAAATGGTTCTGCTTGCAAATAGCTTGTAATTGTCAGAATAGATTAAAACACACTATTCAGCAAAGTAACAGATATCATTAACTCTGATTTGCACAATTTGATGCATCAGGAATCCATCTGGACCCTGAAAGATTTGCCTGTAGCCCCATCTGTCAGCCCAACGAGGTGGACCAAACTAAGAAAATATGCTATGTAGATCAGTTCTGCCACAATAATAGACTTTTCTGAAGTCTTATCCTCCCCTCCCTATATCTTCATGTGAATGAGGTCAAGACTTGTCTAAGATGCTTTCACAAGTTTTCACACACACAAAAACACACACATTATATTCTAAAGATTTGCTCGCACTTATGACCTGTAAGTTAAAATTATAGCCATGTGTGTGTGTGTGTGTGTGTGTGTGTGTGTGTGTGTTCTGCAAAGCAGAAGAGGCTTCATAACATTTATTTATTTTATTCATATTCTAGTATGTAAACTGCAGAGTTATGATGTTGCTTTAAAACAGGATGACTGAAACAGTAAAGAGAGGTGGGGAAAGGATATGTCTCAGGAAAAACCCACTTGGGAGGGCAACAAGGAACACTGAGGAAGGAAGTCAAGGCCAAATTTCTTGGTTACTTCCTAATATCTAGCAGAGTTTTCATTGTTTATAGGACAAAGGTCTGTTTCCCACAACCCTGCCTTCCTGCTATCCCATTTCTAATGAAATCAAGTTGCTCACTTTCAGATCTGAATATTTTAACTAATTGTAATAGATCTCTCTCGCTCTAATGAACAAATATCTATTTTCTTTTTGTGTAAAGGAACTTTATAAGAATTTTGCATAAGAAACAAGAAAAATCAGCTTCAGGCATTAAACTAGAGATACTTTCTGCCAAAGTTAAGCCCACTGATTTAAAAGGAAGACTGAAGTAAGTGCCAGTTCCATAAACCACTGATATGGGTAATCAGAGTATTTATTCTGTGCTACATGTTAGCTATGAGAGGGTTTAACATTTGTGGTTTTGATAATCATCCAATGAACTAAAAATAATTAGGATTGCCAGTAGAAGTATTGCTACAACTCAACTGGAGGACATCAAATTGGTGTTTTGAGCTCAGAAGAGAAGAAATAGAAAAAGTCAATCTACATTCAGTTGAAACTATGACTTGGTTAGGAAAAAACTGACCAAACTGATAAATATGGTATCATAGTACCAAATTATCTGTCTTCTCTAGCTGGCTTCCATCATTATTAATTCTTATATTAGAAAAATTATTGACTTGTCATAAATCCATAGAATCTCATTCTATTCAAATGACAAAAATGTTCTATACTTTTTAAAAAATAAATAAAAAAAAGAACCTTAAGGAAGAGCTCAACCAAATGCCATATTGTTAAATGCTACAAAGGCACAAAGTACAAGATAAGGTATTTCCTATTGCTAAAAGGCAAGGCCAAGGCAAAAGAATTCTTCCTGGAGGATTTCAAGGTTAATGTTTATAAAAGGAAGGAAAGTTGGGAGCAAATGCAATAAATGTACATCTGAAGTTATCTGAAGAGGCAAAGGAAGTTATGAGCTATGTTGCATTGTATTTTTATTCTGCCTTGGCTTGATGGAGAGACTTTGGATTTGAACTGAATTTACTAGTAGAGTCATCCTCACCTTTAAAATGATCCAATCATTTCTTTGAAGGCGTCAATGAAGCAACTCAATCTGAAGAAATGTACCTCTAAGAAGGAAACAATGCAGAAGATGAAAAGGAAGACAATTTGTTTTCTGTTATGAGAGTTGTCTTGATCATGGAGAGAAATAGCTCTTCACTCTCACACATAAAGTTGCTTATTGCTGTTTGTAATATTTTTGTCTGTTTGTTTGTTTTGATGTGCCAGGATTGACTTCTGGTGACTGCCTGGAGAATTCCTTACAGTTTTCTTGGCAAGATTTTGGAAATGGTTTGCTATTACTCCCTTCCTAGGGCTAAAAGAAAATGACAGGTCCAAGGTCATCCTTTGTGTCTAAGGTGGGGTTTGAAAGCCATGGTCACCTGGTTTCTAGCCTAATGTTTTAACCTCTACACCAAATTGACTTTCCAAAATATTGTAACCAACATAAATGAAAAATACACTGTCACTTTGCCACAACACATACTTGCAGCTATTATTCTCACTACAGCATCATGACTTAGGAAAAAAAATATGGTAGAGGCCACCTTGAAAGACTTCTAGATAAGGAATACATATTATAGATGTATCTATCCAACTTCCCTGAGCTTGGAACAATGCATGATCATTGTTGTCCAGTGGTTGGAAAACCATCACCAGGGAATATCTGCCCTCTAGGCTTGATGGCAATGAAGAAGGCAAATGGCCAATCTTTACTGTACTCTACTGTACTATTGTAGAGCCTCGGTGGTGCAGTGGTTAGAGTGCAGTACTGCAGGCTACTTCTGCTGACCGCCATCTGCCTGAAATTTGGCAATTCGAATCTCACCAGGCTCAAGGTTGACTCAGCCTTCCATCCTTTCAAGGTGGGTAAAATGAACACCCAGATTGTTGGGAGCAATAGGCTGACTCTGTAAACCGCTTAGAGAGGGCTGTAAAACACTATAAAGTGGTGTATAAGTCTAAGTGCTATTGCTATTGCCAAGAAAACTATAAGGATGTGTCCATGTAATCACCAAGAGTTGAGCTCAACATGAAAATAAATCCCTTATTATTATACATATGGATAAACACAAATTGGTCTTCTTGGGCATTCTTCAACTATATTGCTGATATATGCCTTTGAACATTAGGGATGGAAAAGATTTCCAAGAGTATTGTGGACAGCCAAGAAAACAAACTGAAGGATTATTGAACAAGTCAATCCAAAATTCTTACTTGAGGCACAAATTATCAGACTCATATTATACTTACTTCTGACACATCCTGTGAAGACCCAGCTCTCTGGAAAAGGATGTAATGGTGTGAAAGATAGAAGGGAAGAAAAGAAGAAGATGACCAATACCAAGGAGGAGAACGTCAGTTATAATTGTGATCACTACAACATTGGACAATCTGAAGGATCAGGTTAGGGATAGATTATCAAGGCGATAATTTACTTATGTGGTTGCCATGAATTGAAATGACTTGATGGCACATAATCAGTCAATCAATCCATCCAGGTTTTGTGTCCCAAATTTATGGATCCTGGTCTTTAAAAAAAAAAGGCTGTAACAAAGCATATAGGTTTAAAGTAACTGCTCTTTTCTGTTCTTAGGAATTCTCCACAAATATGCTGAGGCTGGGAAGTTTTCCTGTGCAATTAGGCTAACAAGGCTGCGTGCAATGTTTAAGACCTTCTTTCTGAGAGATTTAGGAAATGCAGCTGTTTATCAGATGGAATGAAAATAGAGCCACCAAATTTCTTTTGCAAATGGATTTGTTCATTTTAATGCTGAAGAACTAAGCTTGGCACATCTCTCTCTCTTCTTCTTCTTCTTTTTAAATAACCAGAATACTTTTGAATTAATTTCATCTGTGAAGTGTGTTGCAAGCCTCTGCTATAAAAAAGCAAACCAAAGGAAAGAACTTTGAAAAATAGATATTTAGGCTGTTTAGGGGATGACACCCATTGTTTGTTATAAATTTCCACTTCTGACTCCCTTCTTTTTTAAATAGTGTACAATCTCCCTGTCTCAGCCATTTATCATTTACCCGGAACACTGAGAAATGACCACAATTATCAATACACTTCTATTTTCTGTGATCATTTGGACTCTAAACCAAATCTATAGACACAATGGTGAGATGGAGGCATATTTATAAGTATCTTTAGAGGTAAGGTAAAACTATGACTAAGTGTGAAGTTTTAGCAAAGATTATTTAGATAGCCAAGTGTAAGACCGCGGGGAAATATTCTTGAGTTTCTTAAATGTATTGCCATATCCCCCTTTTTTAAAAATGCAGAGTAAAAGAAAAAACTAACTCTGTGAGGCCAGATAAAAAGGGAAGACAAAAGAATATATGTAACTAATGTTTTTTTATATATATTCTATATAAATTAATGAAGTCCAGCTAATTACTTGTCATGTATGTAATCAACTTTTCCTTTGACTGGATTAAATTATAAGAGTGCAACTTGAAAAGGCTTCACCTAACGTTTTCAGGGATCCCATCTGGCCTTGGAGCCTCACCTTTCCAAATAGATAGCAGCAAAAGAAGTTAAAAGCAGCTTAAGCATTTGAATCAGTTAGGTTTCTGAAGACATCTGGCACACCTCCAAGAATTCCATATTAAGAAGTGCCAAACCAAGACATTTCTCTGTCATTATTCCCAGGCATTGTTGCTCCCTAATAAATCAGCAACATTTAAAAGTTTTTATTGGGAAGAAAGCAGGGGTGAAATTCAAAAATCTTCCCTACCGGCTCTGTGGGCATGGAATAATAATAATAGAAACCAGGGGTGACTGGGGTGATTTTTTACCAATTCAAATTGTCCTTACCACCTCCCAAGGTGAGCCGAGGTGTTTGGATATCACCCCTGGAAGAAAGACTTTAAAAAGCATGTAGGGGTAGGAGGAGGTCTTCTAGCTAGGAAATTTTAGAGAGAAACTGGACAGTGATCTAACAATACAAAAGATTGTGCTAAATAGAGGATAAAGATCTTTCTAGTTCTCTGAATCTAGGAGTGACCATTGCTATTTATGTCATCATTCGCCCATCCCTTAGTAGCATGCATTTCTTTTTTTTTAAAAAAAAATAGATATTTGTTTATGTTAAGATAGAAACACATCTTTCCTCAAAATATACCACAACAAGAGATTCTTAAACTATATTGTAAGAACAAATACACCTCTTTGGACAATCAATACAAAGTTAAAGCTATGACTCCAAATCTACTTAAAAGTAACTGACAGGTTAAAAAAAAACCCAGAAACTGTAGTTCTGGTGGAAAGACTTCAAAGTCTGATAATAAGAGTATTCCATATATACTGTGATTAAAGTCACAATAAATAAGACTTTCTTCTATCAGATTCAGCATGGCTGGCTGAGGAATCCTGGGAATTGAAGTCAACAGATCTTAAAATTGCCACATTTGGAGACCTCTGTTCTACATGACCACTAATCCAAAGTCCATAGGCTGTTTCTCAGGTAATGCAATCCCAAATTATTCAGGACCTTATAAACTACCAGTCAATGTGAGCTGTCCTAGAGATTAGAGTCCCTGGATAAAGAAAAGGAGATTTATGACCCAACTGGAACAACAGAGCAGTGTTTCTCGGCCTTGGCAACTTGAAGCCTGGATGGAGAATTCTGGGAACTGAAGTCCAGACATCTTCAAATTGCCAAGTTGAGATGCTCTGCTCTAGAGCAAACTTCTTTCACCCAATTTATTTCAAATGTATTCCCCGGTTGCACTAATTTTGCATTTGTGTAGCTGTAGTCTTAATAAATCTGAAGGACCCCAGCCCTGAGCCACCATTGTCCTGCCAACCACATTTTTTTCCTATGTTTCAGCAGATCCCACTTTTCCCAGAAGGCCTGCAGTATAAAAGTGATGTTAAGAACATGAAAGACCTTTGAATAATTAGTGTTTTTCAAAGTGGGTTAGAGCAGACTTAGAGTAATCTGACATGATGTAATCCTAACAAAATTGCAGAAAAGCAGAAAATAAGTATTTATTTGGGGGATTAGAGCATCTCATGTAAGATATTATTAAGCACTGTCATTAACTTAATATACTCTACAAAGAAATAGGAACTCAATATCTTGAGATTTTGAAAGCATAGTTGCTGTGCATGTATAATGCAGACTTTGCTTTCTGTTGACTTAATTATACTTGAGTGTCAGAGCTGAGAGTCAAAAGTATTGGGGGGGGGCAGGCAAAACAGAGCCCCCTTTTACAAAGAGTGTTTTGGTTGTATCTAAATACATGATTTCAGGCAGTGGTACTGATTACATTGGAGCAGATTTTATGATCTATACATTGATATAGCCTATATAATTCAGAAAAGTATTGGTTCAATTACTAGCTACAAGTCAAAAGCAGAATAACAGAGTTGGAAGGGTCCTTGGAGGTCTTCTAGTCCAACCCCTGCTCAAGAAGGAACCTTTTTTGTTCAATCTCTTCTTAAAAACCTCCAATTTTGGGGCACCTACAACTTCTGGAGTCAAGTCATTTCATTGATTAATTGGAACTCCTACCTGGATCAGGAGGTTAATTGGAATTCCCAACTGTCAGGACATTTGTCTTTAGTTCTCGCCTTGATTAGTTTCAACTTTACTACCCTTCATAGCTGTACAAATTCTGGCAAGAGATGAAGAGTTCTTACTTTCCTGACCAAAAAAATCAGTCAAACAAAAGTGACAAAGAAAATGCACATGTGAATAACTGCAGTTATATTTCTAAAAAGAGTATACATGGAGGAAAATTCTGCTTGAAAAGACAGCAGCTGGAAAATTTACACATCAAGCAATCTAACACATCTATTTGAATTTTTCTAAAAAGAATTTGGGCAATTTGTATCAATGGTTACATACATTAGAAGAAGATTCAAGAAAAGTCTCAGTATGTTACAGGATACTGCCAACATTATAGGCTACTACTTTTTTTTCCTACACTTTTAAAAACAAATAAATCCATAGGACAAACCTGTGAGGATTAGACAATTGCTACAGCAAAACAGACAGAATTTTGAGCCACATGGACTGCTTAGCACACCTACCCTCTCAAACTGTAGGGTTTATCTAACTTAATTGCTTTGTTCATTCAACGCACTTAATTTGACTGTAGAATTAACCATTTTCTGGGTACAGACTATATACTGAATCCCAAACTAAATAAGTTGGGTTTCATCATAACAAAGTCTTTTTAAAAGCTAAACCAAATTTAGCATGTTGCACAGATACAAGTCCATGAACAGAACCAGTATGGAAAAATTTGGGGTGTTTTAATAAATGCTATTGTCATCTACTTGGAAAGAAATACAATGTTTCTTCAGATTATGTGGTGTACTCTAGGATTTCATTCAAAAACAATAACCCCAAAAATCTATTTATGGTTTCTTCAGTGCTCTTGGCCAAGGAAGAGAGCGTGTGCCTCAGAAAACCTTGACTTCTTATTCCAAACACTTCAACCTGTCCCAGTTGTTCCCAGATTAGGGGAAAAGTAGAACAAAATTAGTTCCTTTGGTGCAAAGAAAACAGACTTTGAACACGCTGGCCTTATCTTGAACTTTGAAGCATCTATATCATACAATAGAAGAGTGAGAGCCAGTTTTTAAAAGTCTAGGTTTATCTCTGACCACATAGTCAGCAGAGCAATTTTGTACTGTAAATAAATTCTGTTATATGTGATATCAGTTTGGGCCAAGGAGAAAGAAATACCTTTAGACAACAATAGTGTCCCTAACAGGAAAACAAGAAATTTGTAGAATCAGTTGCGTGTTTGTTGTATCCTGACTGAAATTCCTAATCATTTGTTATCAAATCTGAATACATAGCTTTTAAAATTTTGGAAAACAGCCCAGAGAATATTTTGCTGTAGTTCTCCTAAGAAAACTAGTTGTAAACTCTTTCATTTTTTTTTTATACTCATGTTTGAAAGGGTTTGGTTGATGTGTCGGTTGGGTTGTCAAAACCATAGTCATTTTAGGATTGTTCATCCAGACCATTCAAAATTCTGCTGGACAATTTCTCAAGAAGGAGAAATTCTCCAACCATTTCTCAATGGCAATATTCATTGTAGCAACAAGGGCACTAATTTGGGAAAACATCCACAAATGAAGTTTTGGCCCAAAACTTTTGAGAAATCATGGAAGCTGGAGACCATTGCAGAAAAGATGATACCATGAAAGATGGAACTTTAACATATTTCCTAATTCCAATAGTGGATACTCATCCTAAGAATTGTGCCAATGCTTCTTTAAATAAGAATTCCAAAGGAAATTGAGGAATAAAACAACAGACTGGCTAAAGACATTATTTAAAACTTTCACTTGAAGCTCTCCTAGACCTCCATCAACCACATGGCTGCTTCATCATATCTAAAGCAGGGGTGTCATCACAGCATCATCACATGACATATCGTGACTTTTTTTTCCTTTGCTAAACCAGGCATGGGTGTGGCCAGCGCATGATACATCCAGCCCATGGGCCATGAATTTGACAGGCCTGATCTGAAGTATAAAGGCAGGTTATATCTGGCAGGAAGTGTAGAGAGTGAAAGAACCTGACTGATGATAAAATAAGGTATTGGGTGAGTATTGGAAAAAGGTACTGGATGAGCTTCTTCCACAGTGGTCCCTGATCTGTGGAACATCCTCCCTTCAGAGTTTAGAAAGACCCCAACCCTGTTAGTCTTTCGTAAGACCCTAAAAAATCTCACTAAGTTCCTGTGCCTGGGGTGCTGGGTCGTCTTAAGGACCCAGTTTCCTGGCTGCTTTGCTGACTTGCCAACTAGCTCAAGCACTATGTATATTTAATCTGACCATTTTTAGTGTTTTAAAATGTTTCTAGTGTTTTTATTTTTTTAATTGTTAGCTACCCAGTCATTGACTATGATGGGCAGTCTCAGCTGTAGTGAATGAATGAATACTAGATTCAAGTCTACTCAGTTACAGATAATCAGTGAGAGACTTTGAATCAGGAAAAGTATCACTCACACTCTACTTAATTGATTGATGTAAGATATCTACTTATGTCTACTGTTGACCTCACCCCATTGCTGAGAGGTCTGTAAGGGGCATGCATAAGCGCACCAATGTGCCTACCATCCCTGTCCTAATGTCCCCTTTTATTCGTACCCATTTCATGTAATCATAATCATGTTCTAATTGTATGTGTTATCTAATACATGCTTGAACAAATAAAATTAAAAAATTAAAAAATAAAAAAATAAAGGAGGGAGATTCCTGTGCAAGCTGCCCTGAGATTCAGGAGAAAAATAAATGAGCTATATATTTATTAAATAAATGGAGTTGTGCTGTGGAAGGATCCCAAGACCTGGAGCAATAAATCTCCTATAGAGAGAATCCCACTTGGGTATGTGTTCCAGCATTTTTTACCCACGAATGCAGTTGTGCAAACAGATTATTCACTTATCTCTGCCTTCAATTAATGCAACATGATTGTGCATTTATCTAAGTTTTCCTGTCTCCAGGGCTTTCCTTCAACTGTCTTGAACTCTCAGCATTTAGCTCTTAGTCTTCATTCCCTTTTACCTTGTGGCGCCACTCTTTTGCCCCACATCTTGTGCAATTTTGCTAACCTGGGGCAAAGGCACAGATGGTGCAGAGCACCATGTGGGCTAGATGAATTTTCTGACAGCGCTGAGAAGGTGCCTTAGCTCGGCTCAGCTGAGACTGTAATAGCTGAATCGTCATGTATGCAATGGTTATAGAGCTCTCCTTTTAATTTGCTGAAGGAAAATCCAAATTAAGAGTAGAAGACCCAAGGGACTTTTCAAGATATCTGTATGAACATCACAAAATGTTAGAAAACCCAGAATTCTCCATGAGTCAAATCAGCACCCAATAAAGGAGCACAGAAATCATGCTTAATTTAGCACCTTGATCTAGGCCAACTGATGTATTGACAGATGTCTATCTCATATGTTCTTCTAATACCAACCAGAATAGTTCAAGAGAATTATAGACTGTCAAAACAATATCATAGTACTGAAGTAGCTCAAATGGCTACTTTGGTCTTTGCCAAAAGGACAACTGAATCTCCCAGTTCAACTCCCTTCTTAATTGCCTTAGTACAGGGGTCCCCAAACTTGGCAACTTTAAGACTTGTGGACTTCAACTCTCAGAATTCAGCTAAGCTGGCTGGAGAATTCTAGGAGTTGAAGTCCACAAGTCTTAAAAGTTGCCAAGTTTGGAGACCTTTGCCTTAGTAGGACCAGCCCTTGGTATAATTCATCACTGTATTTAGCTCGTGAAATTTAGTCTCATGAGAATTAAACTGCAGCTCTACCAGTTTAGTGGTTCACCCTACAGTAGTTGAATTTCCAGTGCCGTGTGGCAAAAAAATGTACTCCATTGCAATGTTCAATTGCTTGCGCCCTTTCCCATTCATTTCTTTATAATGCACCATGCCAAACGCATTTCCTTTTTACAGATTTTGTTTATTTATTTTTTTATTTATTAAATGTATTGGCTGCCCATCTTTTCCCCGGGTAAAATTGGCCCCTAACTATTGCATGTGTAATAAAAGAATTAGTTCTTAATGTTTTCACAGGCAGAGGAGAACAATAACACTGAACAGGCTACACTGTTAGGAAGCCAACACTGTCATTTTCTAATTACAGGGAAGGAGACCCTCCCTTCCTCCCTCAAAAAGGAGATAGGAAAAGATCAGGTCAGAGAGGAAGAAGGCAAAAAGTGAGCACAACTTGCAGGGAGAAAAAAAATACAATAGCAACGTTTCTTAGTGGTTTCCAAATAATTTCATTTTTAGATCTGAGCTGCCTATACTAGTTCTTCCTGCCAAATGCTATTACCTGCTGCTCTGATCATTTGCCAAATCCTAGACAAGGTTGAGACGTGTTGATGCAATAATGCAGGAGTTCCTCCTTTTACATGGCTTAAACTAATCTGTCTGCAAAACAGAGTATTTGCAACACATTTGGAAATGAAGCAACTACATGGATCCTTTTACCTGCATGGGAAATGAAAAGCAACTAATTGACTTTAGGAACATCCCACCATTTGTCTCCACAGATCCATAAGTAGGAAACAGTCTTCCATAACCTGGTATCCTTCAACTCTATATTGGACTTCAACTCTTGCAATTCTGGCCATCCAAGATCCCTTTGACCTCTTCTCTAAAGAGCTGACAAAAGAGGATGTCCTGTACCTGCTTTAGAAACACCTTTCAGGAGGAAACTAGTCTCCTCTTGAGTGTCATGGACTTCTCAGAGTCTGGGAACAAAGATGGAAGCTTGCCAAAGATTACAAGTTGGGAACACCTGCATATTTAGCAGAAAAATGGGGAGCAATAGATAATTAGCAAGAAGATAAAGGAAACCCAACCCTAACAAACTTAGAAGTAAAGAAGGTGCTAAGGGAAATTTACACACATACTAAGATTTCTAAAACCTAACTCTTTCAATGACTCTAATAAGATAATACAAATCTGAGAATGATGGCAGGGGGATAGAGAGAGAACTTTACCATCAGAGCAGTCATGGAGAAAGTCTAGAAAGGAGAAATCACCAAGAGTCCTTCCCTCATAGAACATACAGGCCAGGAAGAGTTCATTTGGAATACATTCCACTTAATTTATGTGTGCTTAAAGTCTGCATGAACGCCAGTTTGTTGTAGTGGTTAAAGTACCTGGATAGAAACATGGAGCCTGTGAGTTTAGGTTCCACCTTAGGCACAAAGCCATCTGGGTGACCTTGTGCCTGAAGGCAAGGGCAAGGGCACTTCTGGAATCTTATCAAGATAATTGTAGGGAGTTGTCCAGGTAGTCCCCAGGAGTCAACATTTACTACAAGGGACCTAGTATATGTCCTATCCTATCCTGTCCCATCCTTCTCATATCAATAAAAGAGCCCTGAGGATCCACTCAGTTACTAAGTAGAACTTTTAAGAACTTTAAGGATAAGACAAAGTAGAAGTTTTCTCTTCAGCATTTGATCCTCAGAGGTTGAGTGAGATGTCACCTCCATAAACTCATCTTGTCAAATGCGTATTCACCCAGGGTACACTGTAGTCAAGTTGTCCCAGTGTGAAACACCTTCACAGCTATTCTACTCTCTTTCATTGGTAGAACACATTCAGCAGCTATATCTCAGTCCGCAAAGTGTTACTCTTGTTCTTGTTTAACATACATTTACAGAAGGACAAAACTAGAAGCAAGTATATTAGAGTTTCTTAAGGCTTCAAGCATTCCTAATCACAGCACATGCTTTTGCTTCCTTGCTGCTCCAAAGTCATTCAAAGTTCAGAGTTCTTGATCCCATTGCATGAACATCCAAAAATAATTTGTGGCGTCCCTGTTATTATTACCATTATGCATAGGTTCAGCTGCATTTTCTGCCACCTCCTCCTCTTTCTCCTTCTTCCTATAGCTGTTTCAAATTTGTTTTGTTTCTTTATTTGTACATCAGTTCTTATTCCCTCCCTTTTTCCCATCTAGCAAAGACAGAGACACAGAGAACACACGTTAACCCCTTGACTGACCTTTCAAGAGATCTGTGGAAATCATTTCCCAACATGTCTTGGCCCACTAAACTCCCTTCTTGATCAGACAGCTGCACTGTTAGCTCTGGGAACTTTTCTGCCATCTGTATCAATACCAAAAGTGTGAAGAATATACCAGAGGAATCATCAGGGATTTAGCCTTGAAAGTTAATCCTTACCCTCATAAGCAAGACAAACATCTCCTTTGTCTCTTCGAAAGAGGATGGACACGTCAACCAGCCAGTCATTTTTTTCTCACTGTCCTACTTTGTCACCTATGGGACCAGTTTGCTGAGCTTGACCAGTTTAAAATGACTGGAAATCAATTTGATTTGACAGCTTGGGGAAGCAGAGAGGGGTAAAAAAAATGGGGAGGGGGAAATAAGGCTTGATTTACAAGCTGTTGTGCAAGGAAGACTTTCTGAGTCAATGCAGACTGTAGCCTAAGATGAGTTTATTGATTGCCTAATCTAGCTGTGAGCTTTCTTGTTATGACAAATCTTTCTCCTTCTGACTTCTCTGCTGTATCCACTCATTTTCCCAGTGCAGATGCATATGGCAGGGGTCAGTGTTAAGGATGTGCAGAACATGGGCTACTTCTGTGGATAAGCCATCCCGTCTTACAAAGAAGGGCTTTTAGATATGAACTGTGCATGGGCAGAAACTGCTATTGACATGCTGGGCAAGGTGTCTATTCTGTTCAGAAGGTTAGAAACCGATGGAGACATTTTAAAGGAGTTTCTTTTTCAGTTCATCACCATAGACCAGTGCTCCTTCAAAAATCTGTATGGCCCCTAGTAGTAGGCATTTTATCCCAATTGCCCTTAGTCTTGTAAAAAATTCAGAAATTCTTATCATCTATCATCATCATCTTTCAAGAATCTCACAGGACCACTGAAATTTGAAGTGAATGTGCTCAGTCATTCATGCCCTGGTCACCTCTTGGTTGGATTACTGAAATGCCCTACTGTACATAGAGTAATCCTTGGAGAGTATTTGGAAGCTACAACTGGTACAGAATGCAAACAGTTCTGGAGACCTCTCAGTTATATGAGCTGCACTGGCTGTCAGGATGCTTCCTAGTCCAATTCAAAGTGTTTACTGTCAGGGTTCCAGCGATTGCTGCAATTAAATCATGAGCCTTGAGCCAAGCTTCAAAAGATTCCCAAAGATTTATTAGGAGCAACATGTCAGCATTATCCCAGTTGAAGCCAACTCTGACACACATGATTTATGGTCAAGTGTGACTCTGTCCCCACCCCACCCCTAGTGTGTCATCAATCAGATTCTCCAGTGAAGCACATTCATGGGCTGGGTGTCATCAATCACATTCTCCAATGAAGGATTTTCGCAGGCAGAAGATCTGGTAGCCTAGATACAATCTTTGTAAGATATGCATGGAATGTACTTCTGATCCCCCCGCCCCCACTTATGGCAACTTGAAAACAGGCATAGGAATGCTTTACAAGTTGACATTTACATCTAAAGCCCTTTATGGCATAGGTCAGGGTGTCTGATGACGTGTCTCACCCCAATAGGATTGGCCTGCCCCACTCAGTCCAGTGGAAGGGGTCTACTCCAGATCCTGTCCTCCAAAGAATTTTGGCTGGTGGGGACCAGAAGAAGAGTGCTTTCTGCTGTGTTCCCCACCCTTTGAAATATTATCTTGCTGCAGTTGGATTGATCCTCACACTCCTGGCATTTGGGAAGAGACTTAAAACCTGGCACTGCTGGCTGGCCTGGGGCCCCAATGTGGCACTGTGTGCTGGAGGTTGCTGATGGTGTAGAGAAAAGGTCCCCACCTTCATGTTGCCTGGTTTTTAGTTTCTTATTTAATCCTCTTAATTCTAGTTAGTTTGCATTACCTTTCACTCATTCTGTAAGTCACTCAGAGTTACTGTAACAATGAGATAGGCAGCATATAAATTTAATAAATAAATAGATGTATGATACAGGACAACCTTCCAAGTTTTGAAGTGTTTCCTTTGTTTTTTTCTTTTCCATGGAAATTTTAATTAATGTGGATGACAGAAATAACGTTTCAGGAGAACCTCAGTATCTTGGTGCTTGAGGGTTGCTTGCATTACCAATTTTTGCCATAGGATCTCCATTTATATTTGCTTGGAAAATAGCAGTATTAAAAAAGGCTATAAATGTCACTCAAAGATCATATGAGATTCCCCATAGATTACTTTTTCTCAGATCTGGTTCCTTTGCATTACATACAATTCTAACTTTTCTGTTTCTTTCCTGCTACCCTCTGTTCTTCATTTTATAAGTCTTCATGCTTGCATTTTGCTTCGTCGAGCTCAGAAGACCAAAAGTGGTAGGCACTCCTTTGTGGCATTTGACTTAGTTTTAATAAAAATATTGCCTAAAGGTGAATTTTGGAAGACATTGCAATTTCTAATCGCTATCGCTATTGTATCATCATGATGGCAATGATGATGTATTTCCAAGCCACATTAAGCTGCCTGCTGTAAATTAATGACCTAAGTCTTGGTGAGGAGTGTTACAAATCTTTAGCAAACCTTTGCCCATGTCAATAATAAAGCAAGTAATTGATTGATTTGCTAACAGTTGCATCGATTAACAATTCTATACTGGAGCAGTTTGATAGATAATACATTCTCTTCTAGATACAAGTTATAAAATAATAATTTTGAAAGTGTGCTGGCGGGGGTGAATAGGGAAGCCAGCCAGCTAGCCTGAAGAGTGTTCTTAGTCTTACTGAATCACCAGATGTTTCTAATAACCTAGATTCAAAGCAAGTGCATGGCTCTGATTTGAGGTATCTTAGTTTCTCTGTTTTTTTTAAGAGCAAGACATTTAATAATTCACACATAATAGCGACCTCTGTTGCTGTTGAACAACAAGGCCATGCATGCATAAGTTGGTTTGAAAGATTAGGTTTATGAGCAGTTATAATCCTGGCTGGTTAGAAACTGTTAATGCTACATAACTATACAAAAAAATATGACATTTTCTCCCAACATACAGGTGGTTTTTGACTTACACTTGGAACCAGAATTTCGGTTGTTGAGCAAGGTACTTGTCAAATGAATGGCACACAGCTAAATTATCTTTTTTGCCATGGTTGTTAAGTGAATCAGTGCAATTGTTCCATGCATCATATGGTCTTTAAGTGTATCTGGCTTCCCCAATTGACTTTGCTTGTCAGAAGCTGGCTGGGGAGGTTGGAAATGGTGATCACATGACCCAGGATGTTGCAACTGTCTAAATACATGACAGTTGCCAAGAGTCCAAATTGTTATAACATGGCCTGTTATAATGATTAACGTGCTTAAAGATGGGTCATAAATCACATTTTTCAATGCTGTTATAACTTCAAATAGTTGCTAAATGAATGGTTGGTTAAAACTTGATAACTACTTGTAAAAGTAAACAAAGTATTAACCAGTAGTAGTAGTAGTAGTAGTAGTAGTAGTAGTAATAGTAGTTCATTGTTGTGCTGTTCCAAACTCTGGAGTCAGTTCTGAATTCAGCAAAACTTCCTACTGACATTGGGTAGCATTAGGATTTCTATATCTCAGCTGCAAAAATAAAACCAATTATAATTAATATATAACTGGAATGGAAACTAACCAAGGAGAAAAGCAACCTAGAACTAAGGAGAAATTTCTTAATTGTGAAACCCATCAACCAATGGAACAGCTTTTCTTCAGACGTTTTGGTGCTCCATCACTGGATGCTTTCAAAAAGAACCTGGACAACCATCTATCTAAAGTGATATAGGGTCTCCTGTTCAAGCAGGGGGGTGGACTAGAAGACCTCCAAGGTCCCTTCCAACTTGATTTTTTCTGTGTTCTATGTTCTATGCTGAGAAAACTTTAGCTTTCTTCTCTCATCTAGTCATTGTCTGGCATTTTGAAGTCCAGATGTAGAATTCCTAAGCAAGATCTATCAAATCAAGTGGGACTCCAAAGCGTTTGGAGCTTGCCTGGCTGGATAACCAAGTGTCTCATCAAACAGAAAACCCTTTCTCTTTTTTGACTTAAGAAAGCAAAGATGTAAGTCTGGCTAGAGTTGCTGATAGCCGCTTAGAATAAAAGAATTGCTTCCAAAGTGGCCATTACCCACAACATTTAGTTAAGCCTGGTACTACTTTTATTTATTTATTTTTGGCTTGAAAACAACTTTTTGTTTTTCATTTTTAGAGTTCCAAGATTGAACTGTCCGTTGCAAACAGCCTTAAAATAGCACGAGCCCTTGTTAAAAGAGTTGCTTGGACCCTTGCGATGTGTGGTCCCGATCCATCTGAGATTTTTGAGAAGAACTCAAACAAGCTCTCTATAAGTTGCTTATTAAGGGTCAATGCTGTATTTTTTTTTCCCTTTTGCTTTCTTTGCTGGCATCAGTCCCAGCTTAAATCAAGCCTGCTTCATCTCATATGGATATGCAAGGCAAACTCTGCAGATTGAAAACATCTGTATAGGGAGTGAACAAACCACAAAGCAGGGGTGTCATGCTGTGTTTGGCTTCGAACCATCTCCTTTTGTCTGATTTGAGAAAAACAGCACAAATAAATACAGTAGGGGCTGTTTAAACAAAGAGATTTCAGATCAATAATTTTCATGGCATGTCCCCCCCACAAAAAACAAGAGGGTAAACCTTAAAAGTTTTGGGTCAGTTACCAGTTTGTTCACTTGGTTGGGCTTTTAATGTTTTAATTGCCTTGGGGATCAGAAGCTTGCTCTGTAAATTTGGCCCTGAATCTGCTTTTGTGTGAGGGGACAAGCGAAAGGGTTATCCATTTAAAACAATCCGAATATTCCATGTACATGAATGGCCTCACCATCAGATGTAAGTGGCATCAACACAACAACCTTTAAGACCCTCTAACTCTACCCAACCTCCCCCCTCCCACGACTTGGCAAACTGTGCATTTTGTGTTATCATAACAGCTGTCTAAGAACATAGATATAAAAAGGTTGGGGTTTCCAGGAAGAAATCAAAGGTCTCGGTATGTTTATTTAACCTAACCCTCGAATTACTTGCTCCATCTGACATTTTTACATTAAAAAACACTTTGATTAAACATACATAAATAAAGGAGAATCTGCCATGTTTCAAGACAAAGTAGCAGCCATTAGCATCAACTGTATTTCCAAGAATGCCTCTTGGGTCCCCGAGAGACCTTGTAAGTTTTATTGGAAATGAAATTTGTTTAAGACTATTTATCACTCAGAGGCAGGATCAAGGTTGACTCAGCTTTCCATCCTTCTAAGGTCAGTAAAATGAGGACCCATATTGTTGGGAGTGATATGCTGACCCTGTAAACTGCTTAGAGAAGGCTGTAAAGCACTGTGAAGTGGTATATAAGTCTAACTTCTGTTGCTATTGCTATCAAAGATGTTTTACTTTGGGTTGCTGAACTGAGCAGGGGCTCAGACCTGAGTTTCGAAATGGTTCCTTCTAATTTCTTTCTTTAATGAAATGCAAGTCAATATAAACTGGGTTAGTAGGAAAGATAAGGAGAAGGGATAGGGGTTAAAAGTCAAGCTGGGGTGGATTGGAGCAGTCCTTTCTCTTTGAATTTTGGTAAATCAGAGCTTTGTGAGTCATTATACCTCCCTGCATAGGACATATCTGGGGGGGTCCAGAACAAATTAATCAGCTCCAGATGACCCAGTATCCCTGGTATAGCAGCTCCCTCATGCAAACTATGACCAATTCTGCCATTAGACAAAAATACACCTATAACATTGTTGAACAGGTGCATACTGAAGGCATGACCGATGAGTGTGTTGCAGTGGGGAGTTCAAAAAATTTCACTACCAGTTCTGTGGGCATGGCTTGGTGGACATGGCAGGGGAAGGATACTGTAAAATCTCCATTCCCTCCCCACCCCACTAACCTGCTTTCCAGCTCTGTTCTCCTGTGCAGGGCAACAAAAGAAGACCCAGCCAATCAGCTGGGACTCGGGAGGCAAAGAATAGATGGGGGCAGGGCCAGTCAGAGGTGGGATTTGCTGGTTCTCCCAACTACACAAAATGTCCGCTACCAGTTCTCCAGAACTGGTCAGAACTTGCTGAATACCACCTCTGGTGTGATGTCCTATGGATTTGGCTGGGGACATTATTCTCATGCACAATTATATCCCCACATAGATACATAACAAATGCTAAAATATTATGTTATTTTAAAATATTTTTCTCACCCCTTAGAGCGGTGGTGGGCAGCTTTAAAGAAGATGGGACTGTACTTCATGGTTTGGGTAAGGAAAGGGATTGCCAAGGGGATAGAGAATGCAGAGGTGGGTATTCAGCAGGTTCTGACCAGTTCTGGAGAACCAGTAGCGGAAATTTTAAATAGTTCAGAGAACCGGCAAATCCCACCTCTGACTGGCCCCACCAACCCCATCTATTCTCTACCTCCCGAGTCCCAGTTGATCGACTGGGTCTTCTTTTGTTGGCCAGCACAGGAGAACGGAGCTGGAAAGAAGGTTAATGGGGGTGGGGAGAGAATGGGAATTTTGCCATAACCTTCCCCCAAGAGAGGGGAGGGAATGGAGATTTTACAATATGCTTCCCCTGCACATCCACCAAGCCATGCCATGCCACGCCCACCAAGCCACGCCCACAGAACTGGTAGTAATTTTTCTGGAATCCCACCGCTGCGAGAATGTAATTTTGACTGGCCATCATCAATCACATAGTTATGACTGAATTTTCTTTCTTTTAATCTAGATCTGGAGTGGAGGCATGTTTGCTTTCAAAGAACTGAGGGAAATAATCTCTTTTAAACCTTCCACTGTCGTATTAGTGTGCTTCCCATTTAATAGACTGAAAAAAGCCATGGCTATAATGTTGGCCTTCATATAATTAAATGTTAGAAGGACTTCCAGAGCTTCCAAAAACATGACTGAGAGCCATGCATTGTCCATCCCTGCTTTTGTTTCATTTCTGGCCCAGCTTTTCAGATTAAAAAAAAAAAAATCTCTTGTATGCTCTCTCATTGAACATTCAACCGGTCTGTCCCAAAGTCAACTCTTTCAGATATTTAGCATGAAATATATTCATGCATACATCTAAACATGCTTCCATTTAGAAAGCCACTGACTCCAGAGGTCAGACTTGGATCACATCTGGAAACACAAATGCCCTTGTGAAAAAGAAAGGGGAAAAAAAAATCTGACTAGGGAAATAAAGATGCACGAACTCATTTTTAGTTTATTGGAACTTTTGGAATCAAAAGCTAGAGATTCAACTTGAAATCTCAGCAAATTTGCTCTTCCCCATCATTAAATAATTGAGGGTATTACTCACTTCCAAATGCAGAGACACTATCTCATAGTTGATAGGTCATGGGCAAAAATAAAAAAAGAATTAGGAAGGATGAAGAGTCTGGGGAGAATTAAAAGCAGGGCGATGGGTTATACTTTGGATTTCTGACCATGCAAAGTTTAAGTTTGGTTTTAAGGTCAAGAGAGAAAGAAAACGGGTTAACCACTTGCTACTTTCACCAGCCCACAGTGGCCAACATCAATTGATTCCTGGCTGGCCCTTTAAGAAACGTTAACCAGGAGTTTGAACATTAAAACGAAATTAGGGAGTTTTTCTCAAGTCTCCCACCATTCATATTTTGCGCAAAAAAATAAAAAAAAGCAGGTTGTAATTAAAGTAGAAGGTACCTTTTCTTGCTATAATGCTAAAACACGGGGCAGATGCATGGACATGGATATTATTTCATTTCTGTTTTTATTTTATGAATCTCTTAAAAATATTTTATTAATTTTAAAACCTTTATTAATATTTTTTGGAGGAATGAGTATTTTTGCCGGCAAAATCATGATGCGGGCAAACAGCAGTCAAAGCCAACAAAATCAATGTAAGTGATTCCAATGTAATGCCAACAGAAGATAGAAGTAACATAAATAAAAATATTCTGAAGTTCTGAAACAGAAACTGAATAATATTAAACTATGGATACATAGGCTTAAAATGTGAATGAATAGCCCAGCCTTCACTGAGTAACCCAAACAGGTCTGGTGGCTTTCTTTCCATGGACATTTTAAAATTCACTCAGTTTGACGGAACTTTTTAGAGGTTATTTTGTTACAAAAAGGGGAAAAAAAATGATTGGATCCATTTTTATTAGCTTTCCAGAGGCCTTCCCAAAGGTTATTACAGACATTTCAGCATGATTGATTAAATATTGGGGTGAAGACCTCTTACGTAAGATTATGCAAATAGCAAAATTGAGTGTTTCTCAAAACATGTTTGAATGAAAGGCCATCAAGAGCCAGAGGTACTGGGGAATTTTGGAATCCTTTTGCTAAAAAAAGATGTAAGAAAAACAAAATGAAAAAATCCCTAGACATCTATAGCTGACTGTATTCACGAGAATTCATAATATTTATGGTAACAGAAAATTAATTTAGTTTCAGTTAGGAGTGAAATATTAGTGTTATTGTTTCTGTTCAGATTTCTCCACACTACATACACTCTTTTCCTCTGATCCCTTTCCTGATCTGACAAAGTTCGCAGGAGAAATTTCCTCTTGATGTCATCCACTCCTGTTCAAACCGAACAAGACATGACTAGGATTATAACAGGCTGCTGGAGAAATGCCTGTCTACTGTGAGAGGGAAATCAAATCCCTTGGCCAATTTGTCCTGAAGGAAGGTGCCAGAACCCTGTAACCCTCCCAAAGTCTTGCCATTTTTTTCACATTAAACAACAAATAAATCCTGAAAACTTTGCCTTTTATATCACAGATAATGAGAACAGAGGTGGTCTTCAGCCGGTTCTGACCAGTTCTGGAGAACCGGTAGTGGAAACTTTGAGTAGTTCAGAGAACCAGCAAATCCCACCTCTGACTGGCCCCACCCCCATCTATTCTCCGTCTCCCATTGAGTCCCAGCTGATTGGCTGGGTCTTCTTTGGTTGCCCTGTGCAGGAGAACGGAGCTGGAAAGCAGGTTAGTGGGGTGGGGAGGGAATGGAGATTTTGCAGTGTCCTTTCCCTGCCATGCCCATCAAGCCACACCCACCAAGCCATGCCACGCCCACCAAGCCACGCCCACAGAACCAGTAGTAAAAAAAATTGAATCCCACCACTGAATGAGAATGATGAAAATAATGGGGGGTGGGGAGGAGACTTCCATGATTCTAAGCTTCCTTGATACTAAGAGGGACTTTGCTGCTAAAACACATCCCCTTTGGTGTACAGTGTGTATGTCTGTCTGTCTGTCTCTCTCTCTCTCTCTGTGTAAAGTAAAGGCCAAAGTGGCCCCAGTACTGGTAGCAGAACTCAGGGAGTTGGGAGAAGGGCTCCAATAGATCCCAGGAACAACATCAGAGCTCAAAGTACTAGGACACAAAGTACACAACATCAAAGTATTAGGAGCATTGATGATCCTGTGCAGAACCCTCAAATTTCCAGGCCTCTGGTAGAGCACCTGAGAATGAGGAAGACACAGATCACCCATTAGGGTGAAAAGTGTGTGTGTGTGTGTGTGGTAAATTTTCATAACGGCAAAATATCAGAAGCAGGCTCACTACCCCAACAAATTACTGATTACTTTGTCAATCAATTAACAGTGGTGCAATGAGAAATGCTGAAGTCCACGCTCTCATCATGAAGTTCCACAACTATGACGCCAGTGGAAAAATAGCCATTCAATCTACCATCTCCATTCACGTCCATAGCAATTTGATTGGTGCAAGGTAGCTTGGATCTGCCTCAGAGCTCAGAGGTGAAGACGATCTGGCTGCAACATCTGTCGCCTCACTGATTTCCAGGGTTGATTCGACTGAACTTGCTGCCTAAGTAGGTGGCCTTGATGGTTTTGGAGAAGCAGCCCTCAAAGATGCTTCTAAGAGCAAAGTAAAACAACCAGGTTATCTCTGCTTATTTCTTCTGCAGCCTTCTCCGGGTCTTCAAATACCCAGAAGAGCTTTCAGGATCAATGTTGCACATGCTAAGAAGGCTCTTTAAATATTGATATTGATATATTGATATTCCAAAGTTTAAAAACATAAAATAAAACTATATGTATCGTTATCAACATCAAGACATCTTTTACATTTCCTTACATTTTTCAATATATGATTACTTGTTCCATTACCATCACATCTTACTCTTGTTACAGATCAATATATTTCATCTTACATTTCAATCTTTTGTATAACATATATACATATTTACATACTTCCTCATTCTTTTCCTAATTGATTTTATTTTCTCTTTATTTCTAAACCTCTCATAAACCACATCATCTTTTGATGCTTAAAGAAAGCCACTGGAAGAGTCTTTTACACAAACCAACCCCTGAACAAAAATCTCTCGCAGTTTTCACACGTGAGAGAAGAGTCTGCACAAAAGATGGAAAAGGAGATAAAACTTACTTCCTCAAGGCCAAATGTGTCCCCGCAATCAATCAGAAAAGGATATTATGTTGATTCCAACCCAAAGGCTTGAGATTTTTGGAGGTTTTAGAAAGGGAGTGCAGCTACCATATACTCTTGACCACAGAGGTTGGTACACACATTCTATCGGGGATAGTCATCCTCCTCCACCAAGGCCACAGCTTTGGGAGTGGTGAGAGAGGGAAGGGGGCACTCACCTAGCCAGCAAGATCAGCCAAATCAACCCTGGCAATCAGTGACAGATGTCGCAGCCAGATCACCCTCATGTCTGAGCATGAAGGCAAATCCAAGCTACCTTACACAGACCAAATTGATATGAATGTGAATTGAGATGCTAGATTGAAGAGTGTCATGGCAGTGGAACATTTCTAATTGCACTGCTGTTAATTGATTAACAAAACAGGCAACTTCCTGGGGCAGCGAACTTGCTTCTGATATATTGCCCTTATACCATCCTGAAAATTCATCATCCCTTAATAAAGCTTTAAATGTCCTTAAAAGCCAGAAACACACAATAACGAGTATGTGCACATGCACACACACACACACACACACACACACACACCCTTCCATGCAATAAAACTTAGTAAAAGAATGGAAAAAAGAAATCCATAACCATTAATTTTAATAGCTACAGCAGCAAACACTAATATTTTATGAGGTTTGGAGCTATCAACATTTTTTTACCAGTTTTACCCATTTTGTTTTAAAACAAAGATAAATCTGTCACATTAACTGTTAGAAGAAAGCCACATCATGGTTAACAGTGCTCTCATTTATGAAAAGAGCCATCTCTCGGTTTCCATTTGTCAATATTTTGAAAAGTGAACTCATGATCAGTCTCTTGTTTATCTTTTCCAAGACAGCTTTCCCAAACACCTTTCTTCTCTTTCGAAACCATATTTTTTCTCTTCAATAGCTATGTCACTTTTAATACCAATCACTCCTCTGGACTGCAGATTATAAATTGTCTCTATTTAAATGCCAACTTTTAGTTCTTAATTCTTTATAACTTTACATTTGAAAGTTACAGGTAGAAACAAGAAATAATAGATGCTTGCCATTGCTCTTAACTTTCTTTTTTATTAGGAAGTCTGCAGGAGTTTTAACAGAATAACAGAGTTAGAAGGGACCTTGAATATTCCTAGTCCAAATGTCTACACAAGCAGGAGACCTTATATCATTCTGAACAAGTGGCTTTCCAGTCTCCTCTTAAAAAAACAGAAGTGGTATTCAGCAGGTTCTGACCAGTTCGGGAGAACCGGTTGGGAGAACCAGCAAATATCACCTCTGACTGGCTCACCCCCATCTATTGTCTGCCTCCCGAGTCCCAGCTGATTGGCTGGTTCTTCTTTGATTGTCCTGCACAGGTGAACGGAGCTGGAAAGCAGGTTATTGAGGTTGAGAGGGAATGCGATTTTGCAGTATCCTTCCCCTGTCACACCCACCAAGCCACGCCAACAGAACTGGTAGTAAAAATTTTTGAATCCCACCACTGTAAAAAAAACCACTTGTCTAGAATGGTATAGGGTTTCCTACTTGTGCAGGCGGTTGGACTGGAAGACTTCCAAAATCCCTTCCAACTCTATTATTGAGTTAAAACACTTTCTTTTTTCGGGAAGCAGTCACTAAGTTGAAAGATGAAGACAAATTAAGAGTGCAAATGATTGAGTCCAAGTAAAGATTGCAACATGGATTGGGAGACAGATGCTCTCCGCTATCTAGAGGTGTGTGGTCAAATGGGGCTTAAGGAGAAGAATGTCATCTCCTCTTCTTACCTCCATTCCAAAAGAGGATCAACCTCTTCCTCCTTCCCCTAGAGACTTATCCATGTTATCCATGTTATCCAGGAGGAAGAGGCAGCAACATATTGTAAAATGTGGATTTTTCCTGGACTGGGTAGTTGTTTCCTTGGCCTTAATCACTCAAAGAGAAGGGAGGGAATGAGAGGACTGTGGTAGGAAAGATGAGGGAGGGAGGGAGGAAGGAAAAAGGGTAACAGAATGCTCTTATTTTTGATTTATGAGAAACAGTAGTGAATTGTAGAAAGTAATGGGAAGGAATGATAAATAGGGAAGGAAGGGGTAGAGGGATGGACAGAAAGAAGAGAAAGGAAGCGAAGGCATCAACCTCAATCAGATAAACATTAAATACATAAATTTGCTTTCAGTTGGTATATCGGAATGAATAAGCATAGGCACAGTAGCAATTTATATATGTCCACATTGAATCAATTCTGGTGCATCGTTGTAATCAAATCTAACAGTAATCATTCAGAAAGTTGATTCAATTCAGACATTTGATTGAATCATCTTCAAAATGAATCTCCAAACAGAGTCTTCTAGCCACTGTTCCTAAAGATGGGTGAGGCTACTTCCAGGGCCCAGAATCTGGCAGCTGAACAGAAGAAATGGTCCTGGCAGAATTTTACTTTCTACATCAGACCATCTCCATTGTAGCATCCATTTCTTCCTTCTCTAACATCTTATTTTAATAACAAATCAATATCCCTCTGCCTGAAGGAAGAACCAAATCAAATGGAAATACTTATCCCGTTGGTACATCCTCCATACTCTTCTTTGTACAGAGGGGAGAGAAGACACTATTTCTGTATGTTCTGGTGGTGGTGTTCTGGAAGTCCTATTTTACACTTTATCTGGTCTAAATATTAAGCTTACGGTGGTGGGGGGAGGGGGAGAGAGGGAAAAAGCCAGGAGAAACGTTGCTTTGCATTATGTGTTATGGATGCATGATGTTTATTTAAGAACTCAGTTTTCAGGAACGTTTTCCAGGCTTGTGGTTTACCGCAATAGACAGTTGTTGATATTCCAATCCCAAGGGTGTTAGAATATGTTTAGAAATTGTGACACTTTTTTAAAAACAGATGTTCTACAAAAAATACACCAAAGGGTTGAGGGGGCAGGGGATATATGTGTATGTATGTATGTATGTATGTATGTATGTATGTATGTATGTATATATATATATATATATATGTGTGTGTGTGTGTGTGTGTGTGTGTGTGTGTGTGTATGTATGTATATGTGTGTGTGTGTGTGTGTGTGTGTGTGTATGAGAGAGAGAGAGGGAGAGAGAAGGGGTGTCAGAGGAATCTGTATTCTGTACACAGTTATAACTATTACTTGATCTTACACAGCAAATGGCTAAATCAAGTCAGGAGCTTCCTAATTAGATAAACTTTTTGCATGGAGTCGTCTATGCTTAATTTTCATTGGATGGAAATGTTGCAAGAAGAGATGGAAAGCCCTTAAGTGTAAGTTGCAGCAGGAAAAAAAAGGGAGGGCACCTACAAAAAGTACATTTTCAACTAACTATAGTTCCAATATAGACACATGCTTATTTTATTTGTTTGTTTATTATTATTTATTTATTTATACACATCCTGCCCTTATTATTTTTACAAATAACTCCTCCAACACGCCTTCCTCCTCCCGTTTTCCCAACGACAACAACCCTTTGAAGTAGGGTGGGCTGGGAGAAAGTCACTGGGCCAAGGTCACCCACCTGGCCTTCATGGCTTGATCTCACTGTCTTCTAGTGATTGGCTGACAGTGACTCGGTGGGATTTCATGGCTAAGGTAGAACCAGAACTCACAGTACCCCACTTTCTAGACTGGTGCCTTAACCACTAGAGCAAACAGGTTCTCGTGATATCGTAGTTTGATCTTCTCCATGAGCAATTTTATCACAGTTCCTTTAAAGCATAATTGTCAATTTGCCTGCCCACTAATTTCTAATTTCTAAAAGACAATGAAAGGAGAGCACATCTCTTTTATTGCCACCCCCACTTCCTTGGATAGAGTAGAAGTTGGAAGAGAGATTCTTCTCACATCCATCCAAATTCATGTAGCAATCTTCCAGCAACTTAGAAACATGGTTCATCAAACTGTCCAAAAGACTTCAAGTAGTATTGATATATTTTGCACCAGTTGCTTTTGATATTAAACATGCTTCAAGGGAAGCATGGTTTATTTATGATTACTGTTTTATTATTTTATTAGTTGTTGTATCATCAGTAATTATTGTAGCATGTTTCTCTGATTGTTTGCTTCTTTTCCACTCTTCTTCTTATTGTTGCCATTAAGCTTAGACTTTCCTTATGAAAAACCTTTCACTGAAAGATAATTCGGCTTTAGGTTACTTTGACTTGCTTCTATGTTATACTATGTTATACTGCTGTTGTTTTAAACATTTATTTTTTAACAAATATTGATGATTACAATTTTGTAAACAACTGTGTTAATGCTGATTGATGACAAAAAAGAAGTTGATGAAGATGAAAAAGGCAAAGAAATTTATTAAGTAAATAGCATTCTGCCATGTTTTGCCTATGCATTCAAAGTCTGTTTTATTTTTAAATACAGTAGATCCAAAATAGTTTTGTTTACTGAGTGGATTAGAAGTAGAATCATAGGATTGGAAATGATCACTCCATCTCTCTGTTCAATGCAGGAATCCAAGTTAAACCATAAACTGCATATAAACAGTTGTAGGTTTAGGAGATGACCTTATACCATTCCAGAGAAATGGCTGCCCAATCTCTTTTTAAAAGCCTCCAGTGATTGAGCACCCACAGGATTTGAAAGCAAGTCATTCCACTGACTAATTATTCTCACTGTCAGAAAATTTCTTCTTAGTTCTAGGTTGGATCACTCTTCAATATGTTTCCATTCCATACTTCTTGTCTTGCCCTGCTTAAGAAAATAAGTTGTCCCGCTCTTCTTTGTGACTGGCTCTCAAATATTGGAAGACTGCTATCATGTTTTATTTTGATTAGACTAGATGTAGTTGTGGTTTGGTGCCTTTAAAAGGACACTGGGTTTACATACTTCCTTTTGATCACTTTTGGAAATAGCTTGTTAACTGCTTTGGGGATTTTAAGAACCTTCAGAAATGGCAAGTTTCATATACCAGATGAATCCCCTTCAATCTTTACCAAAAGTTGTTTTATGCAAGTTTAAGGGCATAAACAATAAGAGGGGTTTTAGACTGTTGATTTTGGAAAGTTATAAATGAACAAAGAGGTCCAATGATATGAAATAAGATTTTGATACTAATTAAAAAGAATCTTTTCTGTCATGGTTTAAAATTTTATAAAACAAATAAAAAGTTGAAATTAAGTATAATATCTTCCCATAGGAAATGCTGTTTGCTAGAGGAAAAAACATAAGATGTGACTTGGAATGTTGAACACTAGGCGGACACAAAAAAAACCCCTAAAAGATTGTATTCAACAGATAATCAGAGTTGGGAGGGACTTTATAGATTATCTAGTCCAGCCCTCCACCAAAGTGGGAGACTCCACACCATTTCTGACAAATGGCAGTCCAATCTCTTCTTGAAAGTCTCAAGTGAGGACACTCCCACAAAAGTGAAGGAATGTAAAGTTGATTTATTTAATTAAATTTAAAACATATATGTTGCTATTTCCTGTAACTCTTAACAGACTTTTGCTGTTTAGGATTAAATGAGGAGGCTTTAAGAATTTGTTTATAGATAAGATGAAATATGGAGAGAATAGAGCTTTTGTTGTAGTATCGGAGAAGCTACTGAAATTGTTTGTACTTATTGTGTTGAAGGAGGACTTAATCTCTTTCTCTTTTACCCTTATTTTACTGTATAATGTTATATTCTTTACTCTGCATGTTTTATTTTTTTTTATTTTTCTTAGTTTGTACCAAATTTTTATGTTTGTAACTGCAAAGTATAATAAAACTATTATCAAACAAACAAACAAACAAACAAAATATCCTGCATGTTATATTCCTAATTGGCCAGGAAATAATCCTGGGGTTTGAAATCAGTGCTGTGGTGTTTGCTTGATGTTAATATGGCTGCCTATCCCAAGCCATAAAAATGTGCTGGGTTGAAATTCTAAAGACTTAGGGCAAGGAGCTATAGTTTAAACAACATTGATTTTTCAAGCCAGGAACCATTTCCAAGCCAAGTGGGCTTGCATTTTGCAAGGCATTGATTTTCAAAGCTTTTCATTCTCTCTCCATCACTCTACAGTCTGTGCAATAAGCCTAAAGAGTTTGCCTTCTTAGCTTCTCCAAAAACAATTTATTAAGGACACTTGTGATCATATTTGTTTTACTGCTAAAGATTTAGTGCATTCAAAAATGCATGGGTTATTTTTTTTTTCTTGCTTAGGTGTTTGATTTGTTTAGTTTTGCTTTTGCTTTTGTTTATTGCTTCTGTGGGCAAGTCAGCTGAGCAATAATTCAAATCAATGCTTGCCAATTTATCTTGTTCACTTGGAATCCAGAATGCCTGCACAACCCCAATGTTTCTTAGACACAAGCATTGGCTACGGAACAGTTGCAAATGACAAAAATGGCAAGTCGGATAAGTCACACTCCACAAGGATTTCTGGAGGGGGGGGGGCGGGGAGGTATTAAAATGTCTGTTATAGCAGAAACCATGTCAGTTGGTAGCAGGATAGTATTGTGTATTACCACCGTATTAGGGAAGATATCAGAATATGGGTAAGGAAACATGTCCAAGTCTCCCTTTGGGGTGGGAACTCACTGGATGTCTTTGAAACAGTCATATTGTCCCTCTCCCTCTTTCTCTGTCCACCCTATCTCAGAGAATTGTTATGGCGATAAAGATTCCCAACAAACAGGGGCATTAGCTTCAAAAATGGAGGTACCACTGGGCAACTGAGATCTCTCTTTTATGTCTGTGTGAAAGAATATGACACATCCTTAAAAGCTGTCATTCTGAAATATTGCAGCAGTTGCTCTGCATGTATTCCAGGAAGGAAAGAAGGAAAGAAAGAGACATAGAGAGTGTGGTGGTTACTGGCCCTAAGCATTACATTCTTTCTTTGCCCACTCTAATCCTAATCCTGATTAGGGAGATTTCTTTGCATGCTTGAGGATTAAGAACATCTTAAAATCACTTCTTAAAAATCTCTTATTAAAAACCTCCAGTGATGGAGGACCCCAACTTCTGAAGGCAAGTCGTTGCACAATTCTACATGTTTTAGGGAACTATGTAATGGATGCATTTAACATCAGGCATCTGTTGTTTTGTACTAGCACCAGGCATGCATCAATAAATAACCAAGTATAAAATGAATATTTGGATATTTTACTTTGCATAACCACATCACCTCTACACTTCCCATTAAAACACCCATGTCTTCCATGCAAGCCTAAAAAAGAAATACTTTGAACCCCATTAAGAAAAACAGTCTTTTTGGTATATGATTAATCATGGTATAGATAACTTGGAGATTTTAAACAAGTTATTGTGTACCCTCCCAACTAACCATAGATTATTTTTTTTTGAGAATTATTTTGCACTCTAAAAGTTATTCTAAGATAAATTTATTTCTATGATGGTAAAAATTTCATAAAGGTTCCCAGAGGACTCCATAATCAAGTGTTGCATTTTGTTTTTACTTTTGCTTGGCATTTCCACTTGCAGATTTTTCCATTCAGTGATGTTAGATTAGAGGTTCAGCTAGCACACATGAAGACACGGGGTGTGAAACTAGTATGAACATGATGGTAAGAAACTTGTGAGCCAATCACAGATGTCTGCTGAAGAGAAAAGGAAATATAAGCAGTGCCACAAGTATGACACTGCACATATAAGGTGAATGTTGTTGGAAAAAATGGAAATTCTCTCAAAATGTTCAGTGATATCATGATATGATAATGTCACTGTGGCTTCTACTGGATGCCTATACATCCAGTGTAGAGGTTTTAAACAATAATCTTGAGAGAGAGGTGATTAATGTCTGGCATGAACAACCAGGCCTGCATGGATAGAGTTCAAACTAACTACTTTATTGTTCTCTGCCTATAGTACAGGAATCTCTCCAGACTAGCAGTTTTCACCTGGAAAAAGCAGATAAGGCTCTAAAGCATTCAGAGGCCTAGTTTTTACACACGGATTCCAGGCTGATTCCCCTTTTGACCCTTCCTCCCAACTTATAGTTGCTCTTGAACAATATATATATATATATATATATATATATATATATATATATATATATATATATATATATATATATAAATATTCAATTAAAACACTGAAGGATTTGTTGTGTTCTGTGAGACAGTCACACTAGTTAAAATCTCCTCCTAAGCCTTCTAACCATTTGGTTCCATCCCACATACAAAAAAATAAATCTAGCCCATTCCATCTCTCTAGGATCAACCCTGTATGCTAGACTCTGAAATGACGCACACTTTTCCATTGTAATATTTCCCATGAATAATGCTTGTATTTCAACTCTATTTTAATTCATATTTTTTCATAAGGAGAAGCTAAAATCACTGCTTTCTTCCAGGGTCACAAAGAGTTCACTAAATGCTGATAGACTGAGTTCCCTATTAATATTGCTAAGCTAACTGCTTCCTAGTTTTGTCAGACCCTTTTATTTAAAGAAATAGCTCTGCATTTCATCAGAAAATATTTTGCAAAGCTTTCCCTGCTGATAATTTGTCTGAAAAAAAGACAGATTTAATTATTTAAATTGACTTGGAAAGTTTGGTATTAAATGGCTTCAATAAAATCTGGGTTTTGTTTATGTAGAAATGTATGGACAGAAATAAATATCCTCATAATGCAAAGAACCAGTTTCTTATTAGCAAGCCTAATACCTGCAAATAGGTTAACCTAGCTAATTATTTAATGTTTGGCCCAATTCATGAACTGGACTGCAAAACATGCATTTAAAACTGATTAATAAACTGCAAACTTCAATACAGGCTACTGAAATGATGATAGCAGGACTTGGCTACGTGTTTGGCAGAAAAAACTTCCAATTATTTGCAAGGAGTCTCTGTGTGGCCATGAACAAGTAATTGTCATTCAGGCATTCATTTGCCTTTATTTATTTCCATATATTGATGTTTTGCTTTTCTATATAGAATATGTAAGTTATAGCTCAATACTTGCTTTTCTTGCAGTAAGCTCTGTTGAAGTGCTCTAACACTGAGAGAATGAGATGGTTAAAGTCTGAAAACCATTTAGGATAATGCATTTAAAAATCAAAATTAACCAAAAAAAAAATCACATTTGCAGTACAAGATAATGTTTACTCACAAATAAGCCTGGATAACATTCTTTCTATGGTCTAACACTTTCCTAAGCCATTTGTTTGGAAACTTCAATGGTCCACAGTAACATTCATTGGCAAACTAATACAGATTAAAATACAGCAGATCAGTGAAAACATTTTTCAAATTTCCAACTCATCCTCTTAACAATTCAGAGAATTCTCTTCAAGGAAGACTACAAATAGTCCACAAGGAAGCTGGATTTGGATGAGATTAATCCAGTTTGATTTATTTCATGCTTTGCCTTCATGTTCTGGGAATGGCACCAACCAGATTGGGGGCCATTTTTTTTGAAACAAAAAATCATAAACAGCACCAGACTATGAGGAGGATGTATCAGACAACAGACACACCCTGTCATGGCTAGAGTTTAAAAAATGTGGTTCTGTTAAAACCCAGGATGCTGTTAGATGCTACTGTAACCATGTAATTAGTACTTATTCTATATGGGATTTGCTTGTCAGATAGGATCTGTCTTAATTACATGCCCATGAAAATGCTTTCTTTGTGTACATTCATGCAAGCAGTTTGTATGCAAAAGAGTTGTGCAATTGTACACCCAGAAAGAGAGAGAGAGAGGGAAAGAGATGCAAACTGATCTGATTAACATCCCTGAGGGCTGCTGGATAATTTCAACAAGATTGCTCTACTAAATCTAGTTTCGGTAAAACTGGTCATTTTATCTTTTCAGATTTGAGAGTTGCATTTGTTCAGACTTTGTAATCATCCCTTTTGCAAGGGCTACAGCTAAGATTGAGACAAGCTGATAGCAGATGTGATGATTAAAGCATAAGCGTTCCATTTTCGATGTGCAATTTATAGGATGTACACATTCCTACACTTGTCATGGACACTGTACCATAATGAGGTCCACCGATCACCATCTTGTTTCTGGAGAAACGGGATTCCCTCCCCAATGATCCCATTGCATCCCTACTCTGATGGCATTTTGCAAAATGATAAAAACAGTCATCTTCAAGAGTGCATTACAGAATTAAACTGGAAAGCTAGAGAGAGTCCCTTATTAAAAACTTTCGATGCCGTCTGTCCTTCTGTGGGCTGAGACACCTTTTATATGTTAGTTGTCCAATCGGTGACTCCCTCCTATCTCCCAGGGTCCTTTCCAGCGGTGGGATTCAATTTCCGTGGGCGTGGCTTGGTGGGCATGGCAGGGGAAGGATACTGCAAAAATCCCCATTCCTTCCCCACCTCACTAACCTGCTTCTCCTGGGCAGGGCAACCAAAGAAAACTCAGCCAATCAGCTGGGACTCAGGAGGCAGTTAATAGATGGGAGTGGGGCCAGTCAGAGGTGATATTTGCCGGTTCTCCAAACTACTCAAAATTTCAAAAAGAGGGCTGTGGAAATATTTACAGACCCCTCATATCCCGGACATAAACTGTTCAACTCCTTCCCTCAAAACAACGCTATAGAGCACTGCACACCAGAACAGCTAGACACAAGGACAGTTTTTGCCGGAAAGCTAAACAAATAATTCCTTCAACACTGTTCAACTATTTACAAAGTCTGCACTACTATTATTATTAACCTTCTCATCACTCCTTATCACCCATCCCCTCCCACTTGTGACTACATGACTGTAAATTTGTCACTTGTATCCTTACAATTTATATTGACTGTTTCCTAGTATGATTTGATTGCTTATTGTACTCTATGACTATCATTAAGTGTTGTACGTTATGATTCTTGACGAACGTATCTTTTCTTTTGTGTACACTGAGAGCATTTGCACCAAGAAAAATTCCTTGAGTGTCCAATCACGCTTGGCTAATAAATAATTCTATTCTATTCTATTTCTGCTACCGGTCAGAACCTGCTGAACACCACCTCTGGTTCTTTCCATATACCATTAAATCTCATCCCTCTATATCTACAGAGATCTGAACTAACATGAAGTGTTAGTACTGCTCTATACTGCACTAGTAAGACCACAATTGGAATACTGTATTTAGTTTTGGTCACCACAATATAAAAATGATGTTGAGACTCTGGAAAAAGGACAGGGAAGAGCAACAAAGATGATTAAAGAGACTGGAAGCTAAAGCATACAATGAACGGTTGCGGGAACCAGGTATGTTGACTCTAATGAAGAGAAGGGTTAGAAGTGACAGGATAGCAATCTTCTATTTGAGATGCTGTTGCAGAGAAGAGAGAGTAAATCTATTATCCAAAAAAAAAAAAAAAAAAAAAAACCAGAGGGCAGGACAAGAAGTAATGAATGTAAGCTTACCTCTCTTAAAGAGAGATCCAACCTAGAATTAAGGAGAAATTTTCTGTCAATGAGAACAATTAATCCATGGAACAGCTTGCCTTCAGAAGTTGTGGGTGCTCCATCATTGGAGGCTTGTAAGAGATTGGACAGCCATTTGTCCAGAATGGTGTAGGGTCTCCTGCTTAAGCAGAAGGCTGGGCTAGAACACTTCCAAGGTCCCTTCCATTCTGTTATTCTGTATTCTGTAAAAACACATGCTAAGGAATCCGAATTTGCCCTGTTATAAATGAGATAACGAACCTCCTGAAAAAAATCAGGTTTGTAGCTGGAATGTAATTCTACATTCACATGTAGGTCATGATGCCTAAACCTGGGCAATAGCATTTCTTTAGCTGAAAATTCATGAACCAGTGATACCCATTTCTAAATCTTTCAGAGCCGACACGTAACTTAATTACATATCATTTCGGTTATAGGAACATGATGCTAACTTTGAAGTTAATATGGAAATATATGCCACAACCAGAGTGCTGAAGGTGCTAAACAGTCTCTTTAAAAAAAATAACAATGTTCTTTTATTTGTACTTCTTTGTTTTCCTTTTATATTCATAACTTTTATTAAAGTTGTAGGCTTGTTACAAATAGGAACAAAGCTTGTATAATATGGTTTGAGCTGTCTTGGAAACATGAAAGGGAAAAATAAGGAAGGAGTGGAGTAGAGTGGAGATCAAAGTGGACTGAGCATCTGACATCATCCATTCTCCATCAGTTGGTAAGCAATATGTGGTTGAAATCACAACTTCCTATTTAATCTCTAGCTAGTAAGAGATGACGTGAGTTCTCCCTGTCTAATTCTACTTTGTTACAAACCTCCATTTTCTCCCAGCAAACTGAATAACAGCATATTACTGATAGAAGAGAACATCTGAAGTTTGTCACTAAACTATGAAGTCCTCTCTGAGCTTGATGGTTTTCTTGCAAACATTTCATTACTCAACTAGGTAACATTATCAGTGCTAAAAGAGAGTGGGATTTGCTCTCATTTTATATCCTAGTGGCTTGCCCTGTCAGTGTTGGTTGGAGTTCACTCTTTGATTAGGCTGTTTTTTAACATTAGGTTGTCTGCATCGTAGTTCTTTGGGCATTGCTTACATCATGATCGTTGGTCTAGTATTAATCTTAGTGTTAGTCTCTACTTATCTCTAATTGCTGATGAGGAGGCGTTTTGGCCTTCCTGTTTCTTTTTTGGCTTTTTGATTGTCTCTTTTGAATGACTTGTAGATGTAGTTTATCTGTACGTGTCTGGCAATGGTCAATTTGTCTAAGTGCCATCCTTCCAGGAATTCTCTCGTGTTTTTAGATTTGACTTGATATAGGATGCTCACAGTTTGCCAGTTGAAACTATTGTGAAATCTGTCGATTGTACAATTAAGGAGGTTTCATCATGTCTTCGCTCTGCTACTTGGTGTTCATGGATGTGGTCTGCTGGTCTTCTGCCGGTTTGCCTTACATAGTGGCTCTTAGGGTCATCTGTGGAGAATCTCAGTCATCCAGGTCATGTTTCCCAAAGGTGCTTTTTCCAGAGGCAACTGGACTTCCTTGTTTTTCTTTGAAGACGTTTTGCTTCTTATCCAAGGAGAAGCCAAATATCTTCAAAGAAAAACAAGAAAGTTCAGTTGACTCTTGAAAAAGCACCTTTGAGACAGCTCTTGCTGTCCTTATACTCTATGTTGTAGATGTCTACTAGTTTTTCTTCTGGAGCTGCTAGATGTTTTATCTAGGATGTTTTAAAGGGCTTTAGTATATTCTTTTCTACAGCATATTCTAATGCGTATGCAGTGGTAGAGATGGGATAGAAAGAGGAGCAAAAATAATCTTCCACTATTTTGAGGGCCTCTCCTTTTCTCTTACACCATTTTCTCTTGCAAATGAATGGTAAATGCTTCATAAACAATTCCACCCATCTGCAAGTGGACCTTGAAAATGGATTATTTTTGTTTGTTTGTTTTTACCCTTCCAAATATTTCTGCTCTTAATGGAGCCAGCTTTTTTTCCCCTCTTTCTCCCTGCTAGGAAAAAATGTGAAGAATTAGGAAAGCTGGAAGTAAGCAAGACTCTGTGTTTTTAAGATGAGGGCTCTCACGAATCCTGGCATCTGGCCTTCTTGGAACAAACATATAAACATTGCTTGAGGACCTGAAGTCTTTTTTTTTTTCAGCCTTGTGGGGTGGTTTGTGCATTATCTGGCGCAAAGCAACAGGGAACCACTCTTTGTTTCATATTTAAAGGTCACCATTGTTAATATGTATTAAGAAGGGTGGATATTTATTTGGGAATTACTTGTTATTTCCAGAAAAACCACAAAGAGTTTAATGCAACAGAAAAACAGTTAACCTTCTTCACATACGAATGAGGGCCAAATCACATTACCACAATTCTTGATTTTAAAAGGCAGTTCACATTTTCCACATGTGTACTTTATAGTACTATGCAAGCAGGATTGGTAAAGTATTGTTTTCAGATCAAGTTTAAATAGAAACAGATTTTGCCTCTGTTCTTGGACTTTGAGAGATGGCTAACAAATGTTTTCCGCATGTTTTTACTTTGTTTTATACATTTAGAAAAACTGTTTTATGTTCATAAACAGTTTTATCTCCAGACAGGCTTGTTAACTTCCACTCCAATATAATGACATGCAAAAGCATTTATGTTAATACATCTTTGGTGAACAACTAAGAATGATTACCAATGTATCTACATATTGTCATAGATTCTAAAATTCTGAATTACCTGAATTATTTTGGTCCAGCTTCAGTTGAGGATGGAGTTTCCATTCTGTGCAGTACCCAGGAAATGACATTGTCTAACACTGTGGGAGATGAACAGGCAGAGCCAAGGGGAGGTGTTAAGCAAGTCATCAACCTGGAGTCATTACATTTCCACAAACAGTTGAAGTCCAACCCCTCTTGGATTCAGTTGACTCTTATCTACTGCCATTGAACGTTAGTTGATTAGATTCTTATATATAGGCTTCAGCAATAAATCTTCTAGACTGCAACTTAATGTACGGTCCTGATTCTTTATCCTTGACAATCACATCATTATATCATTGTATGATGCCTGATTGCAATTGTTTTCAACTGAAGAGACTTTGGCAAATTTTCCCAATATCCATGTAACCAAGACTCTCAGCCAGCCATTTGTTATTCAGCCCCTCAGAAATTAGCAGCAATTTTCCTACTGGTTTTGTTGACTAAAGTAGAAAGTTGTAAAACATCCTAGGAGAAGGTAATGGCATTGTCCAGGTGTAATAGCATATGAAAATGACCTTGGAAGACAGGAGGATGATCCACGAACTAAACATCTGACAGGTAAAAAAATAAGCCACAGAAAGATGGAGGATGTGGGACTTTCATTTTAGAAGGGACTCTTCTTTCTTTTTCAGAGAGTAAAAGAAGAGAAATACTTTTAGCATTGAAAGATTCTGTTAATGTAATCTTACAAGAAAGATAGAGTGAATACTGCTGGTTGTTCTTCTTACCTAGAATATCTCCAAAAGCTGACAACAGGGGAGATTTGAAAAACTGTAGAAGAGACACTTCATTCCCATAGGAAAATTCATAGGTAAACTTTACAATGGTGTGTGTGTGTGTGTGTGTGTGTGTGTGTGTGTTGTGTCCTTAAAAGCAGATTCAGCCTCCTTCAAGTTGATCATAACTCTTGATATTTTCATGTTTGTGGCCTTTGGATTTTCTTGGCAAATATAGACTTAGTCTACCATTGTCTTCTTCTCTGGATTTTTTCTAATCCACAGCCTGTCAAATTTCAGGCCGAGCACAGCTGTAAATCTCTTCTTTCTAATGCTCAGCCCTGTTTCCAAGAACTGCATAACCTTTTAGACTTGATTTTGTTCAATTAGTAACTCAATTGTAGTTAATATAGATTTCATAGATATCCAGAAAAATCCTATCTGGCTATCCATCCATCATGGACCTACCAATCTGTCTTGTGTTAAGATTGGAGATCTATCTGCCTATCTCAGCTTCAGGATTTAAACCTTAAATCTTTTTGTACTGCCTTTTCCAGTCAATGAAATAACTTGTGACTGTTCTTTCCTCAGCCTTGACATTAGAAGACACCTGCTAATGTTTATTCAGTAGTTCTGTCTGGTTACTGCCCTGGTTTTCCCTCTTGGTCTCCCATCAAGTAGGTATGACTTTGCTTAGCATTTTTTAAATCAATGCATACTTAATCCTTAGATAAAATCTAAGGGTTTTAAATGCTCACTGCTCAGATATCAACGGTAGAAGAGGGCCTGTGTTGTGTATAGAAGATCTTGGTCCATTCTCTAACTTCTAAGTTAAGAATGGAAAAACCTGGAGAACCATATCTGTTAATTCAGTCAGAGTTGAGCAAGATGAAGAAGGTCCAAATAAGACAGCTTTGGTCAGACTGCCCACATAAATTAGATAGAAAATATGACCAGATGAGCTAATCTTATTTATTGTAATGCCATATTAACAGAATCTTGCAAGTCTATATGAAAAAAGTCCCACAATTTCATCAACAACCTGAGAAGCTGAGGAAATTCCTTATGAGTCTCTTTCTTTGCTCATTGTGCATCTGTAGGCTATACCAACATTTATTTTACTTTTCCTTAGGCAGCATTTCTTCATTCCCTCTCTCAAGGTCTTTCTCACATACCATTACATCTTTCTAAATTTAATGCAATAGCCTTGACATAATGTACTTCATGTCCTCAACATATAGTTAACCTCTGTCTTCTTGTCTGTAATGAAGGGAGAATGTTTTTTTTTTAAAAAAACTATACCCTGACTGATTTAAATGCATACCCCCAAAAGCCAACATTTGCACCCATTCAAAAATAGTGGCCTTTGTGTTTGTACATGAGGAAATAGCCCATTTCCTTTCTCCCAATAATGTTGTGATGTAGAATCATAATCTCACTGCAATTCAAAGAGATTACAAAACTATTAATGGAATCTTTGAAATGGTTGCATCTGAAGCAAAACATAACCATCATGAATAAACAAATCTTGTATGGTTTCTTGAATTGTCATTAGAAAGGTCCTCTCAAGCAGAGAGATAGTGGCTAAATACTCAACCTTGATTATGTTCAAAGTCAGGATTATCTTCAAACCTTCTCTGGTAGTTTGTTATCTTTATCAGATAGATTTAGAGCTTCTTTTGTAGTGGAGTATAATCAAACACATTTCAAAATAGCATGAATTTGGCCCATGAGGAATAGAACTAAATATTACCGGTTATATTCTGTATAATAAATCCAGAATGGAGTTGAGCACTGATCTGAAGGCTTGAAGATCCAAGGTTAGGTCCCAACTAGGCCATGTAGCTTGCTGAATAATTTGGGACCAATCCCTGTCTCTTGCCCTCCTATCTCACGCATAGAGCCACACCCACACAAACACACATGGGTGCACATCAATGCCAGCATCTCTGCTAAAAAAAAAAAACCTAGTTCCACTGACTCCAACATTCTTCAACCCTTAGAAGCCAACTCTATTTCTCTGTTTTTCATTTCCTGAACTTTCCTATAGCTGTTCTTAATAGTGCAATTGAAGATGAAAATGGCATTCATAATCATCCATAATCATAATAACAAAATTATTAACAAAGAAAAGGCTGTTACTCAATTCCTATTTTGGCTTAATCTCTTCCACCATGCAACTGTGAAAAACAGGATGTAGGGGAAGGACTGATAGTTAAAATTCTTAAAAACATTGCTGAGGGATATTCAATTCAATTTCAATTCAGAATAGCATTGAAAAGGACCTTTGAGACCTTCTAGCCCAACTCCCTGCTCAACTGGGAGACCTTGTATCATTCCCAACAAGTGGCTGTCCAGTCTCTTATTAGAAACCTCCAACGATGAAGCACCCACAATGTCTGAAGGCAAGCTGTTCCCCTGGTTAATTTTCCTCACTGTTAGTAAGTTTCTCCTTAATTCCAAGATGGCTTCTCTCTTTGATTAGTTTCCATCCATTGTTTCCTGTTGCCCCTTCTTCTTCTATGTGTCAGCCCCTCAAATATTGGAATACTGCTATCATATCATCCCTAGCTCTTCTTTTCTCTAGCCATACCCAAATCCTTCAACTTTATATGTTTTAGTCTCCAGGCCTTTAATCATGTTACTTGTTCTTCTGTGCACTTTTTTCAAAGTCTCAACCAGAGGTGGTATTCAGCAGGTTCTGACCAGTTCTGGAGAACTGGTAGCGGAAATTTTGAGTAGTTCAGATAATCAGCAAATGCCACCTCTGACTGGCCCCGCCCCCATCTATTCTCTGCCTCTCGAGTCCCAGCTGATTGGCTGGTTCTTATTTTGTTGCCATGCATAGGAGAACGGAGCTGGAAAGCAGGTTAGTGGGATGGGGAGGGAATAGGGATTTTGCCCTGCCATGCCCACTAAGCCACTCCCACAGAACCAGCTGTAAAAGAATTTGAATCCCACCACTGGTCTCAACATCCTTTTTGTAATGTGGTGACAAAAACTGGCTCCAGTATGTGGTCTTACTAAGGTTTTAGTCTTTAAATCTCCAAAACCAGATGAAGTGCAATGGTACCTAGAGAACTTCCTGATGACCTGTTTGAATGTTTATATATTTACTTTAAGAAATCTGGAGAACAAGGGAGTGCCAGAAGCACAAATTTTGAAAAGAGGAAGGGAGGGAAAAATCTTAGGAACTACAGAATAATAGGTCCAACATCAAACTGCTAGAGCAAAACATAAAACTAAGATATAATTTGAATATAGTATTTATTTATTTAGCATGTAGCATATCACACATGAACTTGCAATATATATTAACATTTCCCTAGATCAAAAATCACAATAAAGTATGAATGTTGAAAAGATTTATATTCAGATACCAATGTCTAAGCCACCTAACCATTTAATATAGCAATTCACATTTCACACACATTTGATATACAATAATCATTGGGATTTTTTCATTAAAACTGCTTAGTTTTTCTCCAATTACTTATCAGAAGTTCCTGGATTCTTGTGTACTTATTTAACTGATTTCAGGTCAGAATTCCTGGAGAGAAATCTTACCTTCCAAAATGATTAACATGGTTAAAGCAGTATGGCTCTATCAAGTTTTATCAGAATACCCTGATCTGGGTTTTTTTTTAACTGGGAGGCTGAGCAGTCCAGGTGGGAACACCTATTTGATCTTGTTTGATCTTGAAAAAGTTGCTTGGGATCAGATCTATATGAAAAGGGATTATCTTGTCTTTACTGACTATATATAACAGTCAGCCTGGGAAATTCGAGTTGGAGAGTTAAGTGAAAATGCTTTAAAAAAGCAAACAACCTCAGATGTCCTTCAAAAGTTATCACATTTAACCTGAAACTTAGGGTATAGTAATTCTTCCTGTAGTTTCCACAGCCTTCTCTAAATTGTCCTTGTATCTTCTCTCTAATGACTACAGTAGTGCATTGCAGAAGACAAATAGCTTGTCAAAATTCTCTACCAAATTATGTGGCCATGTCCATATACTTCTCCTGGCTAAGGAAAAATTCTACAATACTTTTTCAAGGTCTGCTATGTTGCATTTCCAGAGATGGTAGTCATCAAAGTTTTTTTTTTCTGAAGATATCTTCCTTTGAGATTTAGCTCCGGTGTGTCCAACTCTACAACAGAAGACAGGATCTTCCCAGGAACATCACACATCCATTGTGATTTTTTCCTCCCAATCTTTTGAAATAATTTAAAATAATTCTCTCCAATCCTTTGAAAGCAAGATATATATTTTATTACTGAATCGGAATTTTTCATTTTACCAAACTGACGTATCGGAAAGGGGCACACCTGAAAGTGTAATTGAATACTACTGTATCTAAGAATGTATTCTATCGAAGAAAATGAAATTCAGTGGTGAGAAAAGAAAGGGTTTTATCCTTAGACAAGAAAAGCCAAATGTATGGAATAGGTGGAATCTGGCTCAGTAGCAGTAACTGCAAAAGAGATCTTGGAGTCCTAGTGGACAGTCATTTAAATATGAGCCAGCAGTGTGCTGCAGCTGGCATCGAACTGTTACCATCAGGGAGATGTTATAGGTGTCTTAAAATGAGGACTAATAGACGGAGAAACAGTTTCTTTTCCAAGGCAATAATTGTCTTGAATCAAACAGCGCATTTGTGATCTAGTCCTATGTATATAGTAGCATTTTTAAACTATTTAACTTACTAAATGTTTTAGACTAGGTTGTTATTATTATTATTATTATTATTATTATTATTATTATTATTATATATTATTAAATACTTGTAGTGTGATTGTGATGTGGTGTTTGGGGCGCTGTGCTGGAGTGGTTTTCAAATTTCATTGTATTCGTGGAATGCCATGACAATAAAGGTAAAATTCAAAAAAATTCAAAACAAAATTCAGTGCAATCCCAGGCTGCATTAAAGAGGGATAGAATCAACATCTTATGAAGCATTAGTACTGCTTTACAAAGCCTTCGTACAGCCACACTTGGAATACTGCATCCAGTTTTGGTCACCACAGTATACAAAAGAGTTGAGTTCCAGTTGAGACTGGAAAGAGTGCAGAGAAGAGCAACAAAAAATGATGGGGGGGACTGGAGGTTTAAACATACCAAGAATGGTTTCAGGAATTGGGTATGTCTAATCTAGTGAAAAGAAGGACTAGGGATGACGTGATAACTGCCTTCCAATATTTAATGGACTGCCACAAAGAAGAGGGAGTCAACCTATTTTCCAAAGCACCTGAAATCAGGCCAAGAAGCAAAACAAGGGGTGGAGACTAGTCAAAGAGAGAAGCAACCCAGAACTAAGGAGAAATTCCCTAACAGTGAGAACAATGAACCCATGGAACAGAAGTTGCCTTCAGAAGTTATGGATGCTCCCTCCCTGGAGGCTTTTAAGAAGACACTGGACAGACATTTGTCTGAATTGGTACAGGGTCTCCTGGTTGAGCAGGGGGGTTGGACTAGAAAACCTCTATGGTCTCCTCCAACTCAGTTATTCTATTATACAATGAAACTGAGCTATTGTTATATAATTTATGCACAGGAATTTTCTAGACTAACAGTTAGCACCTGCTTGTAATTGAATTTAAGGGAGAGGGGCTCAATTTAGACCATTTGTGACTATGTAGGGATTCTATGTTGATCCCTCTTTCCAGTCTGCCTCCAGGTTCTGTCACTCCTTCTCCTATTGTTATTTTTGTATGTGGCACTACATCAGAGCAGATGTTAATGTGGATGTACATGAAATGTAGGTATTTCAGGTAAATGCAAAAAAAAAAAAATCCCTCAATTATGGGTCAGCTTAGCCAGGAAACATCCCTGCATAAGTTCGGGAGGATGGAGGTTCCTTCAGACTCAGCATGGAGTGCAAAACAAACTATAAGGAAGATAAAGGGAGGATAATGGCCATGTTATTATGCTTTCACTTTTTTTTTTCCATTATGATTGTTTGGTTAGAATGGGATAAACAGGGGGCTAAATCCTTAGCCACTGAATGGGAAAGCCTATCTGAGTCACAAGAACCAAGGGAAGATAATCAAGTGTAGCCATCAAGCTCATCTCTTCCTCCTCTAATCCAGGAACAAAAAACCAGCAACCACAAACCACATTTCAAATATTCACTCTGCTTATTAAAGGACATGCTCGTAGCAAGTTTCTGCCCTGATGGTATCTGCTAAATTGTGTGAAGTTTGTAATCGCTAAGTGGATTGTGCTTCAAAGAGCAGAATGAAAATGGGCAATATATCAGTGTTACTTAGATTATGTAGAGTGGAGCAGGAAAAAAAAAAACGAACCAGGAGACCAAAGCAGAGCAGTGCACATGGAAGCAAAAGAGCCCATCAATTTTAAACCTTTTTTGCGGGTCTTTTTAATCCTGTCCTTTTTAAGAAGTCATGTTAAGGCACCAGCCAGATCATTCCCACAAAGGGGGCTCAGCCTGGAGAACAAAAAGCTATGACAGGATTTGTGTTGTGCACTGAGAAGGTGGCAGCAACATGAGAAGAATTAAACTGTGGAGTCCTTGATGTGATCTCTGAGCTTGGTAGTTTTCTTGCTGATGTTTTCAGTGCTGATGATGTTACCTAGCTTGGTAAGGAAACGTCTGCAAGAAGAAGAAAAAAAAAACCCAAGCTCAGAGAGCACCACGGACTCCATGGTTCAGCCTACAAATGAGCTACAAATATTCTCTTGTGTTTGTCAAATTTATATGCCATCCTTCTCACCGTTGAAACAATTCTGGGTGGCTTACAAGATGATTGTAAGATAATGATAAAAACAATTAAACTGATTAGTAAGGATTAATTTGAGCCAATGCATGTTGCAGCATGAGAGGCCTTTCTCTGGAGTAACCCCATACATCACCAGAGATACAGATGAGGAAGGGCAGCACCCAGCCAATGCCAATCATATGTAAAAGGCTAATCAGAGAACAATAACTAATCAGTGAATACCAATTACAGATAATCAGTCAAGGAACTTCTTGAGCATTTTGCAACACTCCATTTTTGAGCCAGGCAACATTGGTTTTGGTTATTTGTTTGTTTGTTTGTTTGTTTGTTTATTTAACAAGCAATCCATGAGCTAGGTGAAAAGCTTGACAGAGAACTACATAAAATGTCTTTACATACCCGTATCAGAGATATATAAATACCATTGTCTTTCTTTTCCTTCCCCAATTTGATCCTCATTACCCCCAGATATAAGGAGGACTGATAGGAGACGGCCCTCAATGAATGAAGTATTAATGTGGATTTCCCCAATCTCAATTAAACCTCTGACAGTTTTACTATTATACTGGCTTTTCTCTGCATTTTACATACTTCAGCCCAAAATTGGCTAAGGAAAAGCCTGCAAGCAAACAACCAAACTCAGTACCCAGGAATGCACAGATTTGAAGGCCTTTTTAGTGGCTCAACATATGAACAAATGTCTTCTTCTATTCAGATAACTTATGGACATAGGGACCATCAGGACAATTTCAAGCCAACGATCAAATTTTGCCTGTTCTAATTAGACATTCAATGTGGAAGATCCAGGACAATGATGATCAACAGTGAAATGGGCAGCATAAACATTAATAAATAGAGGACCCTTTTCCTGAGTTTCAAGCATGAAAGTTGCAGGAGTGTTAGGGTAAAGCCATCATAAAATGATTGCTCCGCTGCTCTGAACTAGCTGCGAATCATTTTTTTTTTTTTAAAGTTGAATTAGTTGATTGATTGATCACTCACAAAACATATACATTCATTTTGGAATAAATAAAACCATCTATTTTGATTACCTACCACCACACCTCATAGGGTTGCTAAAGTCCATGAAGATGACTGCATTCGAGACTTCTTTTTATCTCCCATTTATTCTTTGTTCAGGTAGATAATGAATGTTTTGCAGCCCTTTTTTTATTTTTCTGAGTTCATCCAGAAAGAGTCATTCTGAGAGATCCCTGCCTTAGTTTAAAATATAGTTCATTTTGAACAATGAGTAAACAAAACTGTCCATCAAGAATAAACAATGTCTCTCCAAGATCAAAACCAAGGAACAAAAGGAGGGAGAGATACAGAAGAATGTGAACACAAATATCAAACTGAAAGCCCTCATATTGAAGAGATCGTGAAATGAATGCAATTCAGTTTAATAAAATGAATGTCAGCATTTATAATTTCACTGAAGGAAAATAACAAAATATATCCATAAAAATGCTCCTGCATTTTTGTACAAAGTGGATCTTTGCAGCACTTTAAATATGAGAAAGGAATTATGAGGTTTTAAACCGATATGAAATGCAAATATTATTTTTGGATAGAAGAAAATAAACATTGATCTCTCCAACTGTCCAGGCCAAACTGAGCTCCAGTGGACAGTGTTGGATGCAACAATTGCTTCTATGAACAATTATTGATGCTTGCTTCTTGCTTGCTACCTTACTTAGCCTACCTTTCAATCAGTCAAAGCAATATGCATGACACACACTCTTCTTCTGAGCATGAAGAGGAAATATCCAGCATCTCATAACCAAACTACCGAACAGAGAGAATTGGGCTTCAATGACACATCTAGTTCCTGGAGAGCTTGGATGAAACCTAAGAACCATCAGCAATTGTTATCAACTTGTTACTGCTAACGTGATGGGGGACATTATCACATATGCAATGAAAGAGTAGCAGCATTTAATTTGAATGATGTTTAAAGTGTGAGGGGAAACCAGATTTCACCCTTACCATGCACATTACTTTTCGGAGGGCAGCTCATTACAGGACACATTAAAACCAAGTGTGGCTGTCAGTCTAGAAAAAAAAAAGTTCATCTATGTTGTAGAAAGGGCAAATGGTAAAATGTGAACTGAAAGGTCATGATAAGGCATGTGGTTTAGTGTGTGACATTTCTGTAAAAACCTGATAAAGTCAAGATAACGGGTAGATAAGAGAAGAGAATCATGTTCACCAGAGATTTTAATGTAATGCATAACATCTTGTAGTGTTCCTCCATTATTTGTGGGTGGAGGGCCTCAAGTAACAGGCAAACAGAGTTCACTTATCTTACCCTTTTGACTTGTTTGGTTTTAGAATGAATGTGATATAGCTACAAAAACTGCATATCTAATTTTAATCTGTACTGATAGAAGTATAGCCTTCAAATTATAGAAAGCAATAGTTCTGCTTTGCTCTGCATTGGGCAATCCACTTGGAGAATTGGGCCCAGTTGTGTTCAGGAAAAGGGAAAAACAATGGGGATGATCATAAAAACAATCAGGAAATATTGAAGGAGCTGGAATATTTAGCCTCAAGGAGAGGAGATTGGGGAGGAATCGGATAGCAGATATCTGAAGGGACATAATGCAAGACCTATTCTCTTTCTCTTCAGTGTGCAGGACACAAAAGAAGGGATTTAAGATTTAGGAAGTCATATTCCAATTATTGTTCAAAAATATCTTCTTAGCAGATAGGTTACCTAGCGAGAAGCTGAGATTCTATTTCCTGGATGTATTCAAGCATCATCTACAACACTGTCAAGGATGGGGTGATGCAAAAGTTGGCCTCCATGACACCTTCCAACTCCTATATGGTTCTGTGACCGGTAACCACCCTAAAGAGTAGAACTGAAATTTTCTTCCCTTTTCTCTATGGAGGCAACACCTTCTCATCCCTTCTGTTTTGCTCTTGGTGTATGATATTGTATGGTGTTGCCAGCAGATCTGAAAGAAATCTTCTAGCACTGTTCTTCTGCAAAGTCGAGATGGGCTGGAATTTATGGAGCATGCTGTCGCTAAAAAAAAGAATAGGAGAGGGGTGTACAGATATCTATGAGAAGGAACAAAACCTTGTAAGGAAAGTTTAATGCTTTAATTATTTCCTCTAAAATCATGCATAATCAGAAAAATTGAGAAATGCCTTCTAAGTCAAAGTACCTCCCCATCCAGCTTGCAATTCTGTCCATACTGATACATTGGACAGGATAATTTGACACAGCAAGAAGGGAAGAGAAGGATGTCTTTCTGGTTACAGTTCAAGAATGTGGACGTGAATGAACGTGAATATTAAAGGCAGCTATAAATAGAATTTGTTCTGAAATCTGTAGGGCTTTAGCTTCAGTGACATACCACGATCTAACTGCTGGCAGGTCGCATGTCCTTTATTTGGCCACCACTTTCTCCAAACATTGTTGAAATAAGTTCATGCCCTTAAGGAGTTCTTTACAGAAAGACAATGATAGACTGATTTGCTCCAGCATGATTACTTATATAGAAAACTTATTTGCATTCAGAGTTCAAAAAAACTTTCAAACTGTGGATTCCTATAACAAGCCATTATCAAACAACCGAGCTAACATATGATTATGCCAACTGAATATGAAAGTATAGAACTAAATAGGAAGAATTTATGACCCTAAGACAAAATCCACATGACCAGCCTTAGATTCAACCAAAGAGTCATCCCACTGTTTGCTATCATCACATGTCCTGCCCTAGAATGATCAGAATGGCCCATCTGGCCATCTGATTATGGGTGTGAATGGGCTATATCATCCATAACTCAGATATATTTATACAAATTTAACAAATGCCACTCTTTAAAATAATCTGGTCAATCTTAAAGATTGATATTAATCTTACTGTTTACTCCTTCGTGCTCTTTTGAAAGAGGAACTCAGACAAGAATCAGGGTTTCCTCTTCTTGAATGGTCTGCCTGTTTTTAAATTTAGGAGGAACAGTATATTTGAAGTCAACATTTTCTTGTGGCAACTGGGTAAGATTTTACATTATAATATGTTGGGGTTTGTAGAGGACTGGGGAGCTATCAAATTTATCTCCATTTTTGTAGCAGAGGAAGTATCATCAATAGTGTTCTAGGACTTGCAGTTCTAGTTCAGAAGTTGGGAACCTGATTGGAAGACAATTTCTACTCTTTCTGTTGTATTCAAAGGGTTGGGTTCATAAAGACGAGAGACTCCGGTTCAGTAACAACAGCTCTTTATTTATCGGCAAGATTCAGCTCAAAAGAGTAGCAGCCTCGGTGGCTCTTTTATAGAGCTCTCCGGGGCTTTAGCGGCCAATGACTTTGCTTTGAGTCTCCCGCACTTGGTATTAACCAATCGCGGCGGACTCTTAGCAAGCCAATCACAATCGTCCGGGTTGACCAATCAGGTAGCGGTTAGCTGAACCAATAGGAATGCTGGGTTTCAAGTCTATCGATATTTCTACTATTAGTAACCAACAAATCAGAGAAAAATCAGGCTTTCCTCTTGAATGGTCTACCTGGTTCTCACTCTCCGCTTATGTACCACCTTCAATAGTTCCAAGTTTCCTGAGAAAAGTAAGGTTAAGGTAAGCAAATATTAACTCCTCTCCTTAAAGAGAAGAAGCAAGCAGGTGGTAACCTGTATAAGGAAATGGTAACTTTATGATAGTATCACCTTGATGAAATATTAAGGCAAGGTTGATCTCCCTGGCTTGGTTGCTGTCTGTGGATGTGCTGTGAATGTGTAGAAGCTCCTGTAAAATGGCTTCAGGAAGAGGCACCATCTTGTTTTGCAGCATACTTCAAAGGACACTTTGATCCAGGTTCAGATACAAATCCACACAACCCTAACCCTAACATAAGTGAAATATGAACTACTGAAAAAACAGTGGAAGAAAACAAGTTCCCTATTGCCTGTCTTTGAAAGCTTGCATTCAGAATGCTAGCCTGGTTTGGCTCTTAGCTCTTCTACAAATCAGACATGCTTAGCAACTGACAACCAACAAAAAGAGAAAGGATATATTGAACCTACAAAAATGGACAGAAAGACACTACCTACCTCTCCTGTATCCACCCACCCAAAAAAAAACTTCCTTCTGCCAAGTTAGTTTTAAGTTAAACAGACCAAGTTGCACCATGGTGGTTAAATGATGTAACATCCCTGGAGAGAAAAGGAAGTGTGTATCTAGGAGTCCAATCAGATTAATCAGGTTACCTGACAACTGAGGCTGCTGTAATAGCACTTGGCCTGTAAGTTTATCTGTCTGTGTCTGGTTTTCCATGTTTAAAAGTGAAGGGAAAGAGCAATGGCTCCTGTTTTAATCATTAAAGAAGGGATTATGGGGGAGAACATGGCAGAAATCTATCCAGCATCGTATTATTATTAGATTTGCAGTAAGCAGATAGCTAATACACATTTCTCACTAGTAATTATTAGGTTCTGGCTGAAGTTTGACAGGGCTAGTTTTAGCACATGAAGGGGAGGAAAAAAGGCTTTGGAAGGAGAGCAGACATAATACTGTAGTACTTCATTTGATCTGAGGCTAATCAAAACTTAGTTGTTCTTCAGAATCTCAGCCTTCAAAGTTTGTTCAGCGATTTTACCAAATGTTTAAGCTAACAATAGCTATAGCATCTAGGCTTATGTACTGCCCGTAGTGCTTTACAGCACTCTCTGGGCTGTTTACAATGTAAGCATTAGTTGCCTATTGCCACAATAATCTGGGTCCTCATTTTACCAACCTCAGAATGGTCAGAATTGAACTCCTGACAGTGGGCAGAGTTAGCCTGCAATACAGCATTTTAACTACTGTGCCACACCAGCTATTTCATGATACCTTAATGAGAACAGATAACTATCAAGATTTAGCTATCCCACACTATTGCGACTATTTTGAAGCAATTCACTTTAAAAGCATTATTTGCTTATTGCCCCAACAATCTGAGTCCTTTTTTTACCAACCTCAGAAGGATGGAAAGTTGAGTCAATCAGGATCAATACTATGGTACAGTATGATAGGGTAGGGTATTAGTATAGAATAGTTAATAATAATAATATAATACAATAATAGGATATAATAATAGGATGGGATGGGGTGGGAACGGAACGGAACGGAACAGAACAGAATAGATCCCACTTGATTAAAAAGCATCCATGAAAGAGAACTAAAACAAGATGGATTGACAACATCAGCAAGTATTGTGGGTGCAATTGGTGAAAAAAAGCTCTGGACTGCGTTGATTGGAAACATGCAAAAGCGGCCTTCATTCTACAGTAAATAGACAATGGCTAAAATGATGATGATTCATAACATAACATAACATAACATAACATAACATAACATAACATAACATAACATAACATAACATAATATCTTGAAATTTTAGAAATATGTGGCTGGAAATAAGAAGCTGTAGTAGATATAGCCTTCATTAGTTTTGAAAGTTCTTTTGACATTCCTTCTTATTACTCTAAGCCTGGAAGGGCATCCGTAATTGCTTTTAGGGAGGGGAGGGGAAACTACATTTTTTTAATGCACTCGTCTGCCTACCTGTATGTGTAACCTTGCTTAAGGAGCAAATGCTCTACACATGAAAACCACATGAAACGATGGAGAGTGAGATTAGTTTATTTCCAAGCAGTGTCAGTTTCATTCCGTGCCTATCTCCGCCTACAGTGCATTTTTTGAAAAAAATATAAATAAGAGCAGTAATAGTTCATTTCCATCATGCAAACAGAACGTTGTATCCAGATCTGGGCACTGAATTTTAGGAAGGACATTGAGAAACCAGAATGTGTCCCAAGGAAAACAGCTAAATTATTCAGGGGCAGGAAGGAAAATCTATGAAAAAGAATTGAAAGCATTGGGCATGTTTTGCCTGGAGAACAAGACTGTAGAGAGGCATAATACCTGTCTTTGGGTTTTCCTCCATGTCCCCAGGCAATGTCCTTTCCTCCCATATGGAAGAAGAGAAAACATCTTTCTGTCATTACATGAGGATGTGACTGTGGTTATTGGAGTCTACTTTGAGGATGTGTGGAGGTAACAGAAGATGAACACAAGGGATTGGGAGCTGTAATGGTTAAAATACTCATCTCCCTAGTTTATTCTCTTCTTAGCAACACGGTGAATCTGCTTGAGGGGAGAGACCCCTTATTCCTCAGCAGTATCCACAGGAACCCACCATTTTCAACTTATCCTTTTGGGTGAGCGTGTGACATCATGAGGCATATAGAAAAGAGGTGGGCATGATGATATGGACCTGATCTCATTGGCCTTCCATGCAGACCCCCACAACTGCTGCTTTTTACCTTTTCTGGCTTCAACATGTCCTCAACAAAGAGTTGACAAGCCAGCTTGGCAGTAGGGAAGGAGGATGTATGGATGAAGCCTTAGAGGTTCTAAAATGTCTGCAGTTGTTTCAGAATAACAAAGTTGAAAGGGAATTTGGAAGTCTTCTGGTCCAACTCCCTGATGTAGCAGGAGACCCTATACCAGTGGTAGCTAACCTTTTTGGGCTCCTGTGCCAAAAATTGTGTGCGCACCAGCGTGCACGCACTCATGTGCCAGCACCCAGAATGCAATGCGCATCCCTCCACCCCATGCCCCCTGTGCACACGTGTGCAATCCCCACTCCTGTCACCCCTTACCTGCACTGCTGCTCACAGCTGATTTTTTGGCTGGTTTGAAGCCCTTTTCAGCCTCCAAGAAGCTTGAAAAAAGCATCTGCAAGGCTTTTCAGGCAAAATTATAGGCCTGTTTCATCACTTCTGGTATTACAGGAAGTGACAAAACGGACCTATAATTCATCCTGAAAGCCTTGCAGAGACTTTTTCCAAGCTTCTGTGAGGCCGAAAATGGCCTCAAACCAACTGGGAAAAAAAAAATCAGCCGTGAGGCATGCACATGCGCAGTGAGGTAAGTTTGCCTGTGGCTCACATGCCAGCACAAATGGCTCTGTGTGCAGCTTGTGCCATGCGTGCCATAGCTTCACCATCATGGCCCTATACCATCCCAGACAAGTGCCTGTCCAGGCTTTTTTAAAAAGCCTCCAGTGATGGAGCACTCACAACTTCTTGACCCATGTTGGCGCAGTGATTAGAGTGCAGTATTGCTAGCTACTTCTGCTGGCTGCTGGCTGCCTGAAATTTGGCAGTTCAAATCCCACCAGGCTCAAGGTTGACTCAGCCTTCCATCCATCAGAGGTGGGTAAAACGAGGACCCAGATTGTTGGGGGCAATAATGCTGACTGTGTAAAACTGCTTAGAGAGGGCTGTAAAGCAGTATATAAGTCTAAGTGCTATTGCTATTCTGAAGGCAAGCCATTCCACTGGTTAATTGTTCTCACTGTCGGGTTCTAGGTTGCTCCTTTGGTTCTAGGTTGCTCCTCTCCTTGATTAGTCTCCATCCATTGTTTCTTGTCCAGCCTTCTGGAGGATATGATAAAAAAAAAAATTGAATTAGAAGGGGGGTTTTCTGGGCATCAATAAAATATGTCTTGAAGGTATAGGTGTTCAAGGATGCTGCAATAATTGATTTCTGCATTGGACAGTAAGTTGGAATAGATGACTTCCGAGGTTACTTGTAGTGCCTACATTCTACAAATTCAATTATGTATATTTTCTCCCCTTAAGCATGCCTTTTATATATGCATCTAGAATAATCTGATGAAATGCAAAAATAAAAAAACAGATAATTGCATAGCTATTCAAATAAAATACATAGCAACAGTAATCAATGGATAAATAAGGAATCAAGTTCTCCTCTCCCAAGAATTATGTTCTATCTACATTGTATTAAAGGTAATCTCCTTATTCCCCAAAGATTTCATTATACAATGAAATCAACAATAATAATATGTAAAATACAGAATCTTTTCAATTCCCAAAATATTTGATTTTGTATTGCACATCAATGTATCTTTCTTTCTTTGTTTGTTTGTTTTTAAAAAAGCCAAAAACAAATCATGACATCCCTTTCTTTATAGTTGCATACCATTAACCCTAGGATATTCTTATATAGAAATATGGCCAAATCACTAGCAAGTTTTGCATTCCATCTCTGGACAATTTCAATTTAATAATTGCTCTCTTGAGCTAGAGTTATCCATATTACTAAATCAGGCACAGATCCAAGATAGCGTATTGGATTAAATGCTTGATTCTTTGCAGACGCCAAAGGAATAAGTGGTAGTAACTTGAGAGATTTCAGGCTTGAAGAAATTCCAGGGACTTTAGGGAATAAAATTCATCAGGTCAATTTACAGGGCCGATTCTGGTAGAATAGATCTCACCACTCCAGCAAAGTTCCAAAATTGCAATCTAGTTCTACAAATGGTAGAAAATGCTTGCATGGGAGACTCTTTCTGCCTCTGATACTGTTTGACTAATTTAATCTGCTTAGCTGAACAACCTTTCTAGGGATATTAAAAATTAGGAACAATGTCAGTTATGCTCAGTAATACAATTGATCTTCAAATACTTTTGTAAATATTTGTATTCTTTTCTCTGTTTAGATGGCCAGTTAGAGAACATCTATCCTTGCTTGCAGAACGGGGAGGAGAGAGTTAGTTAGAAGGTTAATCACATTCCTTCTCACTGAATCCTCTGTGAATGCATTTTACTCTCTCCATTTTTTAAAAAAAGAAAAAACCATTAATTTAATATCCCAACCAGTGAGAGTGTTTAATAGGACAACCAAAATACTGACATGGCTTTTGTTCAAATGTTTATGTGGAAACTGTGCAACTTCTGTTTGTTGAAGGATAACACTGGGCTTCTCTCAAAGAAGTCGAGAGCTACATTGGTGAAGTAAACTTCTGCAAGGCTCATAGGTTATGCATGGCCCCTGTACTCCCCCACAAAAAAATCCATTCAAAAGATGAAAAAGGGGGTAAAAATGTTTAGCCTGTCCAATGAGAGGTACCTGAGAAAAGCATCAGACTGTGTCCTGGTCATATCTTGATACTGTTTTAATTGTTATACCCCTACTATTGGAAGGAAATTATTCCCCCTATTAAACTAACTAACTTACTTACTTACTTACTTACTTACTTACTTACTTGCTTGCTTACTTTGCAAATTAATTTAGCTGCCCATCTCACACATGTGACTCTGAATGGTGTACAAAATTCAAAAAGAGAAAAAGCAGCGCAACAAAATGACCAAAACAGAGCAATTAAACATCACAACAAAAAGTAAGGAAAATAATTAAAAACAATTTTTAAAAATATTTTAAAAATGGGAGGGGGATACTTACTCCAGTCCTATTCCACTCCATCTGTGGGAGGAGATATTTCTTGTCTGACTGTTGCCTTGGCTGTGCCTCTTCCTTCTGTCTCCCAAGGTTATTCTCACAGCCCATTATAGTGGGAGATCACACTCAGTTTCCCTGAAAGAAGAAGAAAAAGAAAGAAGAAGAAAATATAAATAAACTTCCTGTCATTGAAGTATTTTTACATAAGGCTTTCTGAACATGTAATGCTATCTGACTAAATTTATTTACGTCATGTTATTGCATCTTGCATCTCTGCCTTTTGGCTAAGATCAAATGTGTAGTTTTAAAGTCAACTTTTGAATCTAAATGCTTTCAGAGCAAATGTTTCAAAGGCATGACAATTGCATGTATGTACAAAAAGGATCATGTAGAACAGGAAATGAATGCCCTTGTTTAGAGCCCCCATTTTAGGGGAAGATATTAAGTAAGCAGGGTCTTCTTTATTTATTTACTTAACTAATGAAGTTAAGATGCTCCAACATAGGGACAAAATAAAAATAGATATCAATTTTGAAGGCCTGAAGCCTCTAATATTAATAATTTGTACTTTGTCATATCCATAACATTTATACCTTCATAATAAGCTTTATTCTGCATTAGTCAGTTTGCTTTCCATTAATTTGATATGAACCATTTGCTGCTATATCAGAAAAGTCACTAACACTATTAATTTCCTAGATAAATTACTTCTTGTATCTTGAAACTTTAAATGAAATGGAATTCACTAATCCTAATTGGTTCGCCTTCCACCGGAATTATTTCCCATTAGTACAGCATGTTTTCTCGTTTCATACTTGAACAGAAAAGACTTCTGCTTTGAGCCTTGGGGTAACATCCATGGCTTTATTAATTATCAGGTATTCATTTAAAGGGGTTAATTAAGCAATAACTTTCCATGGACTGCAGTGTAGAAAGGCAGGCAATTGTAGCCCAGAGTCCATCATTTTGCTCCATTGTGGAAAAAATAAATATTTTCACAGTATTTAACCAATTAAGGGGGAGTTCTCAAACTCTTCTACAAGAAATTTGGCAGTGGGATCCTTTGAGCTTGCTCGCTTCCATCTGCCACTTCACACAATCGATTCATATGTTAATGAGCTAATCAAGAGGGAGTTTTTTCCATCCACACAATGGGGCAGCTTTCTTTTATTGAAAAAAGCTAACATTTGACAATTACTAATATTATGGGATAATCTGTTGAGAATGGGAGGATAAACCCTCTGTTTTACCTACTGAATGATTTTCTGGACTGCCAATGTAAGTAGATATTCAATGAGCATTCAGTGTCGGGCCTTGAGAAAGTCATAAGTTTTTAGAGTAACGTGTTTTGTAAGTACAGATAAACGAACAAACAAAATTAACAGAGGGATAGAATCAAGATCATGTGAAGTGCTAATACCACTTTAATAAATACCACTTTATAATGCCTTTGTAAGACCACAGTTGGAATAGTGCACCCACTTTTGGTCGCCATGATGTAAAAATGATGTTGAGACTCTAGAAAGAGTTCAGAGAAGAGCAACAAAGATGATTAGGGGACTGGAGGCTAAATCATATGAAGAACGGTTGCAGGAATTAGTACAATATGTCTAGTTTAATGAAAAGAAGGATAGGGATGTTCCAATATCTCAGGGGCTGCCACAAAGAAGAGGGGGTCAACCTGAAGGCAGGACAAGAAGCAATTAAAAGATATAATTAATATTAGAACTAAGGAGGAAAATTTCCTGACAGTTAGAATGATTGATCAGTGGAACAACTTGCCTCCAGAAGTTGTGATGCTCTAATACTGGAAGTTTTTAAGAAGAGGCGGGAAAGCCATTTGTCTGAAATGATATAGGGTTCCCTGCCTGAGCAGGGGGTTGGACTAGAAGACCTCCAATATCCCTTCCAAGTCTGTTATTTTGTATTCTGTAAAACAACAACAACAACAGAAGAGCAGAGAAAGAGGTTCGATGGATTTGATCAATGATCTTTCTATATCCGTCCTATGGATTGAATTCTTCTCTAAAGATAGAGCAGACTTTCAGGAGTTTGGTGATCAGGTTGGTTACAGAGACCAAGAATCTGATTAACTCAGATATAAAGCAAGACCTAGGTCCACATGTATAGAAGATTCTAGATCTAGATCCAGAAGGGAGATTTTTCTCAGGAATAAGAAGGAGACATTTACTTCTGGAGGTGGTTGATGTGGTAAGAAGACTTGATCTCCATGCCATCTGTTTCCTTGATTCCACCAGTAGTGTTTTTATAGGTTTTAACATTTTATTTTTATATTTTATATTTATCTTTTTGGCCTTTGTAAGCCATTCAGAATCACCTTATTGTGGAGATGCGCAGCATAAATATTGAATGAATGAATGAATGAATGAATGAATGAATGAATGAATGAATGAATGATTTATTCAGGATCCAGTCTTGTTTCCAAATTCCCCTTTTGACCAATGAGTTCCAAAGAAGCAGTACGTAAAAGAAGAGAAGCATTGGGAAAAGCTCTTTTCTGGGAAGATGGTAGGGGGAAATCTTTAGTGATGGTCTTCTTTCATTAGCAATGTATCAACTTTCTCCACTTGTTTTTGCCTGGTTGAATAATTACAACAATGACTTAACCTGTTCAATATCCTGTTCCCAAACAATGATCAGGCAATTGTGGCTAAATAGTGCCATGAAAAGTGTTTTGTGTTTATTTTTTAAAGAAATCAATCTGATATGCACTTCTTGGGTGTATATGGAGATTGCTGTTGTGTAGATTCTGGAATCCAATTTTGGTTCTCAATTACCCTCTGGATGGTTGAAGTTACTATGAATTGTTTTATTGTTCTCCTCCAGATCATACAACTATGATGCAGTCTAGGAAGAAAACTACTTAATTTCTCCAACCTCCTTACCCGAAACAGCTTCTAATTTTGATAGAAATTTTATAGGGGAGATTAATAGCCACTAAACAGAATCCTGTCCTGCATTAATGTTTTGTGACTCTCCACTATAACCCATGAAATTAGCCAGAGGTTTTCAACCATCTGATTTTCCATTTTGTAGTTTGCTTGAAAATCAGTTCTTCATGAAATTTTGCAATGAGAAGGATGCATCTAAACATTTCTAGAAGAAACCTATATCACTTCATTTGTGTTTCTTGGGATAAGAAGTCAAGGACAGGGGATCATACTTAGGGAAAAACAGTGGTTAAGAGTTACTCCAGCTCTTACTCTGAAAGGCAGAGTCTCCTCGGTGATGGACCATAGATCTCAACTCTCTGCAGCTATGGTCCCTGCTCTTTCGTTGGAGAGTCCCAATCATTATGATTAGGGGCTGAAGTTGCCTTGGAGGGGTGGCGGAGTAAGGGGAAGCCACAAGCCAGGTTGAGGGGAGCCGCATCTCCCCCCGGGCTTGGTCTTTTTCCCCCTGAAGATGAATGCAGCGGTGGTTTAAAATGGCCACCCCGAAGAGGAGGACTCAGCTGGATTAAGATTTGTGCAAGAGGGAAGAAAGAGGTGGATAACATCTGAACCGGGACAACTGTGCAATACAACTAAACAAAAGTACCCCGGGATTAAGGTAACATGGAATTTTTAAGAAAAGAAAAGTGAGCGGCAAAATTAGAAAGGGACAGGGAAAAAAAATAAGAAAACATTTTTGACAGCTAAGCGGGGCTTCGAACCGGGAAAGGAAGAAGCCAGAACTAAAGATTTAACTAAATTGGACTAAAATATTTTGGCAATAAACCGGCATAAAATAAAGCTGGATTTAAGATTATCAAAAAATAATAATAATAAAGTTTACAAATTAGAGACTGGACTGTGCTGGAATATTGAGGTTCAAAAAACCCTAAATAAAAAAATAGGGGGAAAAGGTGAAGACTTTGTATAATGGAGAGTGCCACCTTTTGACAAAAACTTGAGCTCAAACAAAAAGGAAAACATCCTGTTTCTGAATGAACTTGTGTGGATATAACATTAAAGAAATATTGAAACAAAATAAGAATCTTAGAAAGTGAAAGCAGAACCAGAATAAAGAAAAAAGCAAGGAAAGACTGACTGTGGGATTGATTGATATTTTTGGTATAGACCCTGGGCTGGAATAATTGAGAACTTTAGAAAATTTAAAGAAGAAAGAAGGAAAGTAAAAGTGGTTTTGTTTTGTTTTTTGTGGACTTTAGCGATAATAAAATATAAGGGTGTGTAATGATGATATCTCTTCGGGAATTAAAAACGGAACTTAAAAATATGAGAGAATTACTACAGGAAAGAGGCTTTGCTCTGTGTTAGAAAAAATGGAAATGGCGATTGAAGAACAAGAAGAAAGAGCTTCAGAGGAGGAGGAGTCGACTCAAGGAGAAGACATTTTAAATAGACAATTAACACAAAGAACACTACAAAGAAGTGGGGAAAGAAGGAAGGCTAAAAAGTTGAGATTTAAGAAGGCAACCAAAGGGAATACCTGTGAAGTCAGGAAAGGCAGAAAGACTCAGCAGAAAAGGGGAAAGGAAGATATTAAGAAAGAGAGGGATATAAACTGGAATGAGAAAAGATATGGGGAAAAGAGGGAGAGGAGAACAGGTGCATGAAATAAAGAAATACGGAAATTGTAAAATGTTGAAAATAAATTGGTTTTTCAGAGACAATGGTTGATGAATTAAAAAGGGGATTCTGTAGGGTGACACGGGGTAATAAGAATATTTCCGCAATTAAAAATATTTAGAAAATAGGGTAATATAGATACTGATAGCTCCTATTAAAAATTAAGGGGGAAAAATATGCTGTGGAATCCAAATGAAAAGATGTAATGATTATTATTGTAACTTTTTAAAAATAATTGTTTATTGGGAATCAAGTTGAGGGAATAAAGGTATATTTTAATCATTGAGGTGTCTCACTCAAAGCAGTAAAAGGGGGGAAACCTATACTTGTTTTTTTTTCTTTAGTGTTAAAATTTGTATTAATCTAGAATTTATAAAAAGAATGTATAATGGAAAGGGAATATGACAGACTAAAGAACCAACTAAATTAATAAGTTAATATAGACTATTAAAAGCAAGGAGAGACATTGGTAACCATTATTATTATTATTAGGCAAACACATATTGTTTATCTTTATTTTAAAAATAAATATTAAAGGATTATATTTGAAATAATCGAAATGAAACAAAAAGATGTTTCGATTGAGATTAATGAAAGAGGTTAGAATTAGTGTGTTTGTTTCTCTCCTTATTGAAAATTTGGAATGGAAAAGGTAATAATAGAATTAAGTATGCATATATGAATGTATAATTGCTGTCATATTTGTATGTAAAGGTGATGACCCAGAAATATGTTGTCCATTAAAAAGAGATTTTTTTTTAATGTGAAAAACTGAATAAAATTTGTTTTTGTTTTTTTTTTTAAAAAGAGTTACTCCAGCTCTCCATTGGATCTAAAACCCTTTTCATCTCTCAAGTTACTGTAATTAGAGACCCCAGGAAGTATAAGATCTTGGAGCAAGCAAGCCAGCAAGACACAGTGGAGAGTATTTTGGCTGCAATCTGACAGTTCAAATATGGCCTAGAGATAAAGCAAACTGCCAAATGAGCATTTGCACTAATTGCAACTGGCTGAGTGAATCTTCATTTAGAAACCATGTCTGCAAATGCTGGAGAGTGAAAAGATCACTTCCCCAGCAGGGGAAACCACATCTAAGCTTAGTTAGGTGTGGAAAAATCCTTGAGCTGTGGAAATGGCCTTTATGTGTGAAAAGAAGAAACTGAGTCATCCCTGAAATAAGGCAGTGTCAGAAAAAAAAGAGCAGAAGACAAGAAGCTAAAAAAAAACAAACCCACAGTATAAGAATCAAATTGCAACATCATTTCAAGACAGCTGACTGGCATGAATTTGCTATTATTTTCCCCAATTTATTTTGATGGCACATAGTTTTGGTTATGTAATAATGAAAGTTAAAATTCCATCTACTGCCAAACACGATGCCAACAAATATGTGAAATTTATCTGTACAGCCCTATGAAAATAGACATCCCCTTGCTGGATTCTCCAGAGTCAATATCTGACACTGTTTGAGGGTGAAAAAAACCATGCATTTTGGGGAAAGTACGCACAAGCTATCATTTCAAACTGATGCTGTATTTGTTGCTTTGATGTTCAAGCTTAATCTGAATGATTAAATTAATGATTGGGAGGAGTCATTGAGAAGCAATCAGTCAATCAATCCTTCATTATGGTCGATGATTTTAATTCCATTAAAAAAAAAACATGGAAAATAAAAGGACAACATTCAACATCAATACCTAGAGAGTCAACTATGATTGAACAGAGCGAGTTTTAGAAACAGAACCAAATTTGGACACATTAAAAAAAAAACAGTAGACAGTAGATTAATCACTAAACGTATATCTCCGTGGTGTGAAGCTCCTAAGAAACATCATTTGCCAAAGAAATGTCTGGTAGGGAAAGAGCAGGGGTGGGATTCTACTGGTTCGGACTGGTTTGGGAGAACTGGATGTTAAACTTACATCTGGTTCGCTGAACTGGTATTTCAACTGACTGGCTGGCCCCACCCATCACTCTCAGCCCCTTCCAAGAGTCTCCACATGGCCCATTTTCAGTGGAAGTAAGTGCAGGGTCCATGCAGAGACTCTAGGAGGGGGAAAATGGGCCTTCCAGAAGTGCAGAAACGACTTCTGTTTCTGGCTTCTGGAGGGCCCCCAGAGCCAGGGGCGGCCATTTTCGTCCTCCCAGAGGCCCAGGGGAGGCCTCCAGACTGTTGGGAGGGGGGAAACGGCTTCCTCTAACTCTGGAGGCCCACCAGAAACCTGAAACAGGAAGTTCCTGTAGGCCATACCCACCATGGCCATGCCCACCCAGCAAGCGAGCAGCGAACCGCTTGCTATGATTTTTGAATCCCACCCCTGGGATAGAGCAGCGTTTCTCAACCTTGGCAGCTTGAGGATGTATGGATTCAACTCCAATCCATACAATGGGGGAATTCTGGGAGTTGAAACCCGCTCATCTTCAAGGTGCCATGGTTGAGAATCAGTAGGTCTGCTCAATGTATTAAAGATACAAATATAGAGCAGATCAGGAGTATGGGGTGCATATGTTTTGATTCACACTGTTGATTGAAATGGATAGTATTCAAAGATAATGATAAAGTTAACTTAGAGGTGCTTCCATTGAAATCTAAATGAGGAAAAAAAGAAACAATAAAAAAGAACAAAAAAGCATGGAAAAAATGATCCATAAATAATGGATGAAAGACCTAGCTCAACTGGGTTTGAGAAATGAGGGAAGAAATAAATGGACTTTAAACCTCTGCCCTGTCGTGGTTCATACATACATAACTACCCTTTGGCAGGAAAGTCCTAATTTCCTAATACTTTTGGCAGGAAATACCATTCCCCTTTGGATGCCTTCCACAACAAACAAATTACCAGGCATAAACTGGGACAATAGTAGGAAGCAGAAAAAGTTAATGTAAACTCAAGCCCTTTCATCAAGGTCCCAGAGAGTGATTCTATGCAAGAGAGATAGGTAAGAAAACTTCACAGTCCATATACTCACTTATGGTTGGCGTTACAACTACCCTGTTTCTCCAACAATATGGCCTCCCTCAATAGGAAGTCCCAGCATGTTTTGTAGGCATGAAATTAAATTAAGCCCCTCCCCCCAAATTAAGACCTATATTAAAACATGCGAAATGGGGGGGGAATGGTGGGGGGGCTTGCCGTTAGGAAGTACTTTTGTTGCACACCCGGATATGGTGCTGCCTGCGTTGACCCCAATATGAAGTGCCCCACCAATGCCGAGATCAACATCCAAGCCATCGCTGCCCACCCATCCGAAGATGCAAAGGGGGGAATTAAGTCACCCCCAAAAAGATGGCCTAGCCATTTTTTCGGGGCTCAAAAAAAAATAAGACCCGGCCTTATTATATGAGAAACACAGTAGTTCAACCTTTAAACTAGATGAACTACTTAAAGGAAGACTATATAAGTACCCCAGATCTTCATAAGAACCAAGATCTACAACAGCCAACCTGTTGCTCCTGAATGCTTCACTTATAGGAGAAGAGGGGAAAAAAATCCTAAATAATCAACTAATTCTAAAGATTCAATTCCCCAGCAATCTAGTCGTTAATGCTGGAGCTTGATAACTTCTAGCTATGAAAAGCCCAAAATGAAGTTGTCTAAACTCCCCCCACCTTTTTTAAAAAAAGTCATTAAAACTTATCATCCCTATTAATATTTGAGGCACAAGCTACAAAGTTAACTCTGTCAAATCACTGAAATCTCCGACAGATCTCCCAGAGACGTTTAGTTTGAGGCCACCCAAGTAGTTTCATAGCTGAAAATGGTTTAGAGGTTGGTTCTTCAACATCTAAGCTGAACATTTTATTTGTACAAATCTGGAAAAGGCGGTGTTTAATATGCACCTGTATTACTAGAGTTCTCTGAGAACATCAAAGGTAAAAGTTATAAAATTGCCCCCGAGTATTTCAAATCACACGTCTACACCAATCACTTTTCCTTAGTCAAGTATACTTGAATAGACTTGCCTAGATGAATTGCAAACATTTATTATGTTTATGACACTAAATATAAAATAATATATTAAAAAGAAATACAAAAGTTAGTTTATTTATTCAAATAAGCACCACAGTGGATAAACCAAATATAATACCATTAAAGTCAATTCCCATGAACTTCTATCTCAAATAGAGATATGTGCATTAAATATTGGCTTTTAATTTTTCTGCTTCTAAATTCAGTTTGCCCCATTCCAATATCAATTCATGATTTTTTTTTAAAAGAAAATAGTAATTAAAAATTGTAGCCTTCTTTTAGATTTTTCTCCAAATGCATGCATTTTTGTTTCCAATTTTTCCCACCATGCACATTGTAGATTTTCCCTAATAAAATGAAAATACACAATTTGTGGGCAGTGTTTCCTTAATAGACATGATTTGTTTTAAATAAGTGATGTGCATTGCAAAATAAACATTCTGCATTGTTTTACTTTGAGGATTGTCCAGTGATTCCATTAGCAAAAAAGGACTGTACTGTAAGAATTTTCTGATTCAACTGTGGAAAGCATTTAGCAGGCTCAGAAGCCTCCATTGGCTATAATAGAATGGTTGATTGACCATTCGAGGTGAAGTCAAGTGTTTCAATGTGGCAATCACCTCCTCCATGCCACAAAGAACCTTCCTGAGTAAAGTTATATTTGTCTCATAAAACCAACTTCCCCACTGCTATGACTTCTTATTGGATACAAGAAACTAGGAAGCAACATGATTCAAATGGCTACAGATTTAATGCGTGCGAATACTGTCTGCAAGAATCTGAACAACTGGTGATCAAAGCAAATTGGTGGTAGATAAGAGTCAATGGAATTCAAGGTGGCCTGGACTTAGATCTTTGGTGGGTGCAAATAGACTCGAGACAGATGATGCATTTGATCCCACCCTCCTTCAGACTCAGCTAGGTGATGTTCATATAGCTTCTCTCTGACCATTTTATGAAAAGTAGTGATGTACACAACCTCAGGGCCTTCATCTTCGTATCCAACAGAAGTTATTCCCATCAAGTAGCAGTACAATTCATTTCTCTCTTTGCAACATTTTTTTTCTGGACAGGTAGATAGACAGTTAATGGATTTATTTAGGCAGTGGTGTTGCTAAGCTTTAGGAATCCCCTACAGAAGTTGTAAATTGACCAGGGGTAAAGGCACTCTTGGACCTAATGAAGTATTCACTGTGGTACAATGCTGAGGTTTTGATCAGGATGTGTCACATACAAAAGTGATCCATTGCAGTGGCAATTATTTGTAGATTTAAAACAACTTTTAGCAGTGTTTGCACCTTTTAGGAGCACAACTCTATAAAGCATTGTCTCTTGCAGTCAATGGAAGTTTCTTTTCATCAAACCTTTGGTCATTCCTCTACCCCTAAGAAAAAGGAAACCTGAACAAGTCACAATGTAACCTGGCATTATTGTGACATGATTAGCAGTATATATGTGCTAATCATTTGTAACACATTGCACGCAATCCTATGACACCCTAAAGTCATACAAGTGTATTCTTTCATTGCAGATCCTGAAAGCTTTTTGGGATAATAAATTGGATGGCTTTTTATGACCCAAGATTTATTTATTAATACTGTTTTCCTTACCATAGATGGGTATCTTTTTTGTGTGTGTGTGTTCCATTGTGTGTTGTCTAATTCTTTGAGAGTGCCTGGACAAATCCCCGCAGTTTTCTTGGCAAGGTTTTTCAGAGGTGGTTTTCCATTACCCCATTCCTAAGGCTGGGAGAAAGTGACTGGCCAAAGTCACCCAGCTAGTTTTGTAACTAAGTCAGGACTAGATCTCATGGCCTCATGGGTTCTAGTCTGGTGCCTTAACTCCTACACCAATCTGGCTATCGGGCATCATTTATCAATACATTAAAGTATATGAAGGCTTGCTGTTGGACTTCACCTTAAATGTGAACCAAAGGTTCAACATGAATTTAAATAAAAGGGATGAAATGAAATGCATTTGTCCCACAATTTAATTTGCTAATAGTTCTAAATGATGGCTTTCCAAATTGAACAGCATAAGTCCTGAAATGAGTTTTTTTGTAGCTTTAATACTACATGAGTTTTTTCTAGTTTTAATGATATATTTTGCCAATCTTTTGCAGATTTTCCTATTCTTATGTAGAAAGAAAGAGCGTCGAACCTGTACCTTTTATCTTTTTAACCAGTAAGATTATTGCCTCTCTATTTTCTGTGCTTGTTTACAATTTTAAAGCAAATGTCATATTTGATATGCCTATGATATTTTGACACTTCTTTGTCATCAGCTGGGAGCCAGTTTAGGGCCATCTGAGAATCACATCAGTAAGTACGTGCCTAATATACAGGATAAATTCTATGTTGCATTTTCATTCATTGATTTTGAGCCAGAGTTTTCATAGAATGACCTTCTTGTAGCAAACGTCCAGGCTGAGCAAGAAAATGGGGTCAAACATATCATTTGTTTGAAGTCTCTATACCCCCATATGAAACCTAACTCAAACCCTCCTGTAAAGTCTGTTGACTCTTATCTGGCACCAATTCTCCTTGACCAATTTTAGAGGAGAGGGTTGGGGAGGAGTGAAGAAGGGAAGGGAAGGATTCAATAGGAATTTTGCTATTTGATGCCTGTTCACTAGAAAGCAGTGAAGGAACAAAATTAGGGGCTTTTTTAAAAGGAAATCTATTTGTTCACTTATGAAACAGTCCATTAGAAAGATATGGAGATGTTAAATCATGATTGTGTGGTTTGGAAAGAGGCCATTGAGATACCAGAATTCCCTAAGGGGCACCTTGTCTTGGCAGCAGCACCATACATGCCTACACTTGGGTGGTAGCATTGCAATATGCAATTGATGATAAAGTTATGTGCATTTTAGTGCCATGAAATTTTCCTTGATTCATGCATATGTATTCTATAAAAATGAAGGCAATTGAAAAAATAATAAAAAGTTAATATAAGATAAATAATAAAATAACATAAATAATAATAAAATAAAATAAAATGTACCACTGGAAGATCTGAAAGACCATCTGAGACAGATGGACATGGACAAAATATATGTGGCCACTAAAAGTTGACACTGACTTGATACTATATGATCAATTGATGAAAAATAAGATAAATGATCTCTAACAGTTTAAAAATATATTTAAAAAAGAAACATGAATCATGATAAAAAGATGAAACATTGCTAGCTGATAGCTGATACTAGAAGAAGAAATATTTACAATATTTATGTATGTTTTTCTTATCCTTATTGTAATACATTTTAGAAGGGCTTCTAAGTTGTCCAGATCAGTCATGGCATCCTCTTATAACTCCCATGTGGCTTATAAGAATAATTTCAAGTTAAAGTTTAAATAAGAGGCTACCAAACTTACAAAAATCAGTTCCGTTGATGATTTACTAGATGTATATAACCAACTTTATTTTCCCCAAATATTTTTTTCTGAATTGAAATATTTAGAAAAGCCACACTGGAAGCTCAACTCAGTCTAAAGGAGAGAATTTAATCTTTGATGTTGTTCATGCATGAGAATTTATCCATTCATTTGTTCCCACCTTGCAAAAATCCATGTAAGTATATTTATAAACCTAATTACAGATCCAGTTAAGTTTTTAATCACGGATTTGTAACAAGTATTAATTAATAAAATGGTCTCAGATATATGACTGAGAAATGTATCTGATTGATCTTCACCAGTTACCATAAAATAAAACTGGGAATACATGAGGAAATGTTGGTGCAATTTAGGCCTCTCTTTGATGAAACTTTTGTATAGGTTGTTAATAAATTACTGAAAAGAAGCTTAAGTGATACTTGAGAGATAGCAAAGATTAAAAATTTAACTAGGGTGTTTGTATGAATGCAGCCTATCATGAAAATAAATGCCTTCCTGTCATGTTTTCTTTGTGGCTTTTCATACAGAGATGGATTTATTCAAGATAGAACATGCATTAACATCTTCAGTTAATTAATGAAGGTGGCCATCCTTCTACAGGATTTAACTCTGCTAAAAAAAATTCATCCATTTAGAAACCTAAGTTCAAAGAGAAACAGCTGTAATATGAGTTTTCTCCACTGCTGTTGAGGGAATAGGGCTGTGATCAAACAAAGACGACACAAAAGCAAAGACTAGTAGATGTTACCAAGAAGACAGAGTTTGGCACCTCATAGGGATTATCAGGGCCACCATGCTTCCAAGTCTGAGCCAACAAAGTCTCTTGAGCAGCTCACTCTTCAAGGCACTGCACAGTGGTGGGATCCAAATTTTTTTACTACCGGTTCTGTAGGCATGACAGGGGAAGGATACTGTAAAATCTCCAGTCAGAGGTGGTATTTGCTGGTTCTCTGAACTACTCAAAATTTCTGCTACCAGTTCTACATAACTGGTCAGAACCTGCTGAATACCACCTGTGGTGCTGCAGTACATTTATACTCACTTGATATACTGTAGTAGTCCTTCTTCAGAATTATTGGAAGGCAAACTCAGAAACATAGTAGATGTTTATATTTATATTTTCCCCAATATATGCACATTTTTATGTACATTGGGAAGCCATGCTGCCATGTATGTAAATTTCAGGTTTCTTCTTGTCTTCAGCAAGTCAAACATTTATAATTTACTACAACTCTTGTGGCTGTAACGAACCGGTGAAAAGAGGCGTCATAGGGCAACCATTTTTGAGCCAAGATACCTCAAATCAGCTGACTTAGAAAATATGTCCAAAATCCAGGACACGTGTCTGTGGGATTGAAATTTAGAAAATTTGTGGTCGCTTCAGTGCTGCCATGCTACTGTGTTGCTGACCAGAGGTTCAGTAGATCTGTCCTGCCCTAGCCCTCCAGACTAGCTACACCTTCAGCTGCTGGAGATCAGGTAGTCGAGTTTTGCTCTAACCATCTGTAGACTGGGTGGATTGGTCCCACCATTAGTTTCAGGGGACAATCAAACCAGAAGGAACTTGGATGTGCTACCCTCACTGCTTTTGACCTGGGTCATTCTGTTAGGTAAAGTAATATCTCTGAAATGATCATCAAATAGACCACAGGTTGTCTAGTGAATAATAAATGCTGGAGTAAAGAATTTGCATACCTCCCTTCTATATGATTTTTGCCACCCAGATTTCTGTCAGTTCATAGCTTAGGCTTTTATGCTGAGAAATAACCAATTAATGGACAATGAGCCAATGCTCATCAATCACAACCTAAAGAGCAGGGCTATTTTTTTTTTATTTTTTTTTTGTAGAACACAAATTGAGAATGCAGAAGGTCCTTGATTCAATCACTGCCATCTCTAATTAAAGGATAAGGCATTGGATAAGGAGAATCTGTTGAGGATTTCAGAAAATAGCAATAGCATTTAGACTTATATACCACTCCATAGTGCTTTACAGCACTCTGAGTGATTTACAAAATCCTCATATTGCCCCCAACAATCTGGGTTTCTCATTTTACTGGATGGAAGGCTGAGTCAACCTTAAGCCAGTTAGGACTGAACTCTGGGCATTGTTAGCTTGGAATAGTGCATTCTTTGGGGCAGACTATTAAACTAGATCATGAAGAAGACAATTAACAAGTGATATAAGGCCCACCAGTCAAACAGATGAGCTTCTAGATCAAGCCTAATCTAATTTTCCTTTTGCCCCATGACAGTCCAATAGAGGTCAACATTTGTTATTCAAGTTGAGAAGGCTTAAATATTCTTTCCAGCTCCTTCAGTTCAGAATTCGGCAGGCTAACTTTGGTTGCCAATGATATAACAAGTTTAATAAACAGAATAATTAAACAAACAAACAAAGAGCTTCCGTGAATGTACGTGAGCAGAAGTCATTGCAAATAAAAAACAGATGATGAGCTGCACACTACATAATTAACATATTATTGGCTTGGTTTTTAGGCTATTTTTGGCTCATGAGACTTTTACAAAGTCACTGATGGCTGTCCTTTCCTATTCCTGCTTTCAGGGATCCTCAAATATTTTTATTTTCCCAATTTGGAGGAAAAAAATAAACATAAATATTTATGCCATCAAAATATACATTTCTAAAAAAAAATTTCATCGACATGCTTAAAAGTAGACATTGGTCTATTTTATTTTATTCTTTATCCTAGCAACACCCGAGAAGTGCAAAAAAGAAAAGTTTTAATGTGCATATTAATTTGAAAGGTGTGAAATCAGATGATTCCTATTAAGAATTATAAAAATAGAGTTCCTTAAATGGCCTTAAAGTAAGTTTGCTCCTTATTTGCTTAGCCACTGCTTGCTTAGGAATTTAGTTTATTTCTATGTATGTCATCTTAGAAGCTAATGCTGAAGAGAGAGTATAGGTAGTCCTCAACTTACGATCACGGTTGAGCCCAAAATTTCTGTTGCTAAGCAAGACGGTTAAGTAAATTTTGCCCAATTTTGCAACCTTTCTTAGTTGTTCAGCGAATCTGGCTTCTCCATTGCCTTTGCTTGTCAAAAGATCACAATAGGTGATTACATGATCCCAGGACACTGTCATAAATATGAGTCAGTTGCCCAGAATTCAAATTTTGATCACGTGATTATGGGGGTGCTGCAACAGTTGTAAGTGTTAGAGGGGGAAGATTTTTATATGCACAACGGCAGAAAGATTTGACAGTATCTACTATGGAAGAGTAGATGGTGGAGATGATGGAACTTGCTGGACTTTTTGTATACAGGTGGGTTTGACTATTTGAAAAAAAAAAAAGAATTTATAATAGAAAAAATGAAACTAATATAATCTTAGTTTAAGTTCATGCTTATAACTGTTATAAAACAAAGCCAGAAATCGTTTCATTTTTTTTTATTTATTTCTGTACTTTTGGTTTGGTTCTCTTCTTTTTCTTCCTGTTCTCTTAATTATTAGTGTTTGTTAGGGGTTTTTTTTAGTATAAAAAAAAACCCTAATAAAGTTATCTGAAAAAGGAACATCTTTTTATCATATATTCCAATTAGGTCTCCTTCTGAGTTAGTGCCCATAATAACCCTTTCCAAATGACGGAACTTCCTAGTTTATAACATAGGAAGTTATTTCTTTATACTGACTGTTTCCTCGTATGATTTGATTGCTTATTGTACCTTATGACTATCATTAAGTGTTGTACCTGATGGTTCTTGACGAATGTATCTTTTCTTTTATGTACACTGAGAGCATTTGCACCAAGACAAATTGCTTGTGTGTCCAACCACACTTGGCCAATAAAGAATTTTATATTTCTTCAGGTATTGAGGCAGTGGTGTATTAACCATTAAGCAGACTAAGCACATGCTTAGGGCACCAGACGCAAAGGGGGGCATCACAAAAACTTTTATGTAGCCTAAGGTTGGCTTTGTGTACAGTGTGAACAAAAAGGAAGGGGCACCAGTGGTGGGATTCAGCCAGTTTACACCAGTTTGGGAGAACCAGTTGTTAACTTTCTGAGCAGTTTGGTGAACTGGTTGTTGGAAGAAATCATTAGGGCAGAGAACCGGTTGTTACATTATTTGAATCCCACCACTGGGGGGGCACCAAGATTTGTCAGTGCTTTAGGACACCAGTGAACCTTAATCCACCCCTGTATTGAAGGCTCACGCCCCTTTGGGATTACAACACCTGTAAATCAATCTAGCTATCTACAGGACCCAGTGCCTCTTTGCTAGAATTCCTGCCAGGAATCTTGTGAGACATTGGGGTGGGGACTTATAAAATCTCTGCAGAAGCCTGGCATGAAAGTAGCATGCGGTCATAGGCAAATATCATCAATAACTTTATTTCGTCAACACCTCTGATTTTAAGATGCCCCAAATTACCCTGTGATGATGGGCAGCCAATATAATTTATAAATAAATAATAAACCCACTCCATAGGTAGGAAAATAATAATAATACTACAATAAAAAGGCAAAGATCTGCAGTGCCATTTGCACATCATTGACCTTGAGAAAAACCCCATTGGTCAATTGCAAAAGTACAGTAGCTTTACTTGGAACAACTTAGATCTGCAATGGCACTATCAGATATCTGCCTATTGTATCCCATGTCCTTTGGACAGACTAAATAGGTGAATAAAAATGCCAAATCCAGTGTAAACATCTGAATGTGTGACTAGCAATACTCATAAACAGTAAAACTGCCTTTGACAAAATAACCATAAGTCAATTGCAAAAGGCAATTGCTTACATCCTGTGATGATACCTTTAACACCATCAAAAAGCATCTGCCTATCCCAAATCAATAGGACTCAATAGGTGGCCAAAAATGCTAGTCCAGTCTAATAATGTCTGGCTGACTGCGCAACCAACCATAACAACAACAGATAGTTAGGTCACATTTAAATCTTTAAGTCATTCTTGGGTCCAGCATCTATAGAACAAAAACTGTCCATCTCCTGTAAGCTCCTGCTCCACATTAGGAAGAAAGCAGCCATAACTTTAAACAATCCTGTGTTCTTTTCATAGCCAAGACAAGAGTTTGAAGGAGGAGGAAGAGGAAGGAGGAAACGTTTCACTCTTTGGAGTCTTGTAAAAGTGTCCTTGTTTATTTTTTTGGAAGCAAAGTTCGGCCCTTGGCACTAAGAGGCTGGAATGAAGCCCAATTGTATAAATACTCTGCTTGGCCTCTCAGCTCCCAACAATTGCCCCCAGCTCTGCTCTCTCTTTTTTCTTCAGAGCCCTGTTGCTAAGCAGATGGCCCAGTGGCTGGTTAGAACTCTTTTCAGATCCCACCCTTATGGCAAAGACCAATTCCATCTTTTTTCCACCCTGTAAGAAAGACTTGCTTCTCTTGCTTGCTAATAAATAAACTCTGAAATCAAGTTTGTGCAAACAAAACTAAGTGCACGCTTTTGCCAAGATCACAAGAGAATAACCTCAGAAAAGGGGTTCTCTCTCTCTCTCTCTCTCACACACACACACACACACATTTTAACCTTGAGGGAATGAGGCTATTGTAGATCATTACCCTGTCAGACTTGTTCTGTTTTTTCTCTTTCTGTTTGCACAGCCTTAAGGTATTGGTGGGTCACGCCCAACACCGCCCCATTTGTCATCTTCATTCTGGTCCTGCTTTTTAATAACTTTATCAACTGGGTGAACTGGAGGGGTAGTTCTCTGTCATTCAAATTCTCGCTCTTCTTCTCAGCTGGGACTTGGATCCAGCCAGTTTTGCAATGAGCAAATGTGTATGTGTGAAAGAGGAGAGATACACAGAGAGAGAGAGAGACAAAGACAGAGAGAGGAGGGGGAGAGAAAGAGAGACTTATTTGGAAATAAGTGTGTGTAAAGTGGGGGAGAGAGATTGCAGTGAGTAACTTTGTGTGTTTGTGTAAAAGAGAGAGAAAGGGAGAGGGGGATGAACTGTTTTCAACTTAACATTAATGCAAAAAATATTTTGGGGGAATGAAATATTTTGGGGGAATTTTGATCTTTGCAGATGATTTTAAAAATGCTCCTCTTTCTTTCCTCTTCTTCCTCCTCCTCCTCCTTCATCTAATAAAAACCATTTCTATCCTAACTCCTCATCTATCCTTTAGCACTAACAAAAAGAAAAGCAGGCAAAGGACTATCAGAGTGTTTTTTCAAGGAGGGTTTTTTTAAAAAAAATTGAAGTGTAAAAATAAGGAAGAAATTTCCTGTTTTAAAATTCCTGTTTTATATGCATAAGTGCATTTTCTCCCTTCTATTTCTTTATTTTTCCTCATTCCCTCTACCCAACATTCAGGGTCTGGTTGATAGAAGCTAGCACTGTGGAAAAGCAGTGCATTGTAGTCCATTTTGTTCGCTCTAAACTAACTTTCTGTCCTCAGGAAGATGCCGATATAAAAATAAGATCCAAACTGCAGAATGTTTCATGAGAATCCTCCTTACATGCCAGTCTAACAAATTTTATTTTAACTATGTATTCATTAGATTTTTATCATATCTTTATTATTTTACTGTATAACCAATTCAAGGCAGCAAATGTACCTAGTATTCCTTCCTCCTCTTGTTTTCCTTACAACAACAATCCTGCAAGGTAGGCTATGTTGGGAGAGAGTGTCTTGTCCAAAGTTAGCCAGCTGGGTTTCATGGTTAAGGTAGGATTACAACTCACATTCTCCTGATTTTTAGGCCAGCTCCTTCACCACTGCACTGTACCAAACTGGCTCTAATTAATAATTTAAGCAAGATGAATTTGCAAATTGTGTCTAGAATAATTTGGGTTGTTTAAGTATTCCCCTCCCACCTTTGGCTTATTGACCTTTTTCTTTTGCACTACAGCCCTGATGAGTATTGCATAAAGAATGTGGAAAAGAAGGAGTAGAAGAAAATAGGCGGGCGGGGATGGGGGGTAATGAATGGGAGTAACAAGATGATTGAAAGAACTCAACGTATTTAACCTGATTTCCGAATTAACCTATAGCGTCAGGGGGACATAATATATTAAATCATAACCAATCAAATGAATTGGATTTTCACAATTTCCACGAAGCCCAAAAAATGACCAAGGCTTCCGCTAATCATGCTTAGTATAGTGTGAGAAAACATGTACTAAGCCTGTACTTGTTGTGTGATCAAAATAATTGAACAACATTTAAATTCATATCAAAGGAAATAAATTGGCTTCTTATGAATGACTAACAAAGCTAATTTGATATTTAATCATCAAATGAACAGAAAATAAAATAGGAGCGCTCTCTCTCTCTCCCTCTCTCACACACACACACACACACACACACACACACACAGGGGGGGGAGGAATGGAGGGAGGGAGGAATGGAATGGAATGGAATGGAATGTGTAGATGACCTTGGGGAACAAAACGAAGAGACATTTCTTAGGAAACAATCAAAGAAGAGAGACAGGAGCCTCCAGTTGGTCAAAGGAAGAAGCTTAGGAAGGATCTGACCTCAAGGAACAAGCAGGTAAAAGTGTCAGTGGGAAGTTTGTACCTTCAGACTTGCAGGATTCTATTAATATAATCTTACAATAAAGACAAATTACCTTAATTAGAATTTCCTGTCTGATTTATTTGTTCCGGTTTACCAATCCTGTCTGAGTCCTGAGTGGGCTGATATTAATCTTGCATGTATGAAGGTACAAACTGCCCACCACCACTTTTAACCACCTGATCCATTAGTTCGGGTCTATCCTCAGTTTCTTGCTCTGACCATTAAGTAACTGTGGCCTCCTTCCTCTCTCGTCTGATTGTTTCCTGGGCAGGAAACCATCCCATTCTTCATTCCTCCTGGTCATCCACACGCTCCATTACACATATACACAATTCAACATAGAAGGATAGAAATACCTTTACATGTTTTATAAATTTTCAAGAAATAATCCTGATACATAATGCTTAATGCATGAAACCGTATTCTTAAAATATTTTGAAAGTAATGGGGCCTGAATGCGAGAATGTAATATTCCAAGATAGAAATTCCATTAAGGAAAACCTTGTCATTCATATAGTTCTCTGAGCTACTAGGTAATCTAGATTTCTCCATGGTGCCTTCCAGATATATTAGAAGTCCTTTTCCTGATTAATAATAATAATTTCTTATCTGGTAATTTATCTGAATGGCTACTTTGCGATCTTGTTATCTTTCTTTATGGCATTGGTTCCCAACCATGGCTGATTAATAATAATAATTTCATGATTATTATGTAGACATTATGGGATGTGATATCAAAATATATCTAAAATGGATCAGCAATTTAAAGAAGTCTGTGTTAGCCAGTGCACTTATAGATATGAAATTTGGGAGATTTGAACCTTTAGACATGGAGGAACATAGTTGTTCCTCTGGATTTACCATTCATCTATGTATCCACTCTCTTCACATCCTCAGATGAAGCAGGTGTAATTGTATTTTTCTCCTTGCTATCGGAAGCTATTCTGGATGATAAAGAATGGCTCTATCTTCTAATCAAGAGGAAACAGAGATGCATGTATGATTTAGATGGTCCTCTCATGGTATAATCATAGTGTTATATGTTTGGTCTTCTACACATTGCCAAAAAAAATTTTTCCCAGAAGTTTTTCCTCTTGTCTCCTCATTGTCGACTGTCAATATTCTTGGGTGGTGTAGAGGAACCTTGAAAGATCAAATTAAAAATGTAATTAAATTAAAAATGTAAATTCTGCCAATTAAGAATAGCAGGATTGACAGGCAGAAGTAGTTCCCATCCTTTGAGAAGAGGCTTTGTTCTTGGATTATTAAATCACAGTGTCAGGATAGATATTTATGACTTATAAATGTAGAAACCTGTACACATAGCTAACATGTAAGATAGAGGCAGGTTCTCCCCATATTATGGTTCATTGGTTCACTTGTTAAATTTAACTAAAGAAACAGCCACTTGGTTTGATCATTTCACTGGTGCCTCTTCAGCTTAGTGGATATTCCTACACAACAGTGCATCTGTTTAGCTCTAAGAGACCAAATTTGTTTTCCCATAGCCTATTCACAAGAGGTACAGAAATTATTCTTCATTGATTTCTATTTGGCCTCAGTCAGTTTGATGAAGAAGAATTTATATAGGAAATTATTTCGAACAAGAGAATTTGGAGGAAATCTCATGGGTGGCCAAGAATGGTACACAAAAGTTCCTTTTATCTTACTGAATGGTCATCTCAGCTATTGTTCGCTGTCCTCTTCATTTTGAACATTTTAGTTAAATCAGAAGATCAGACTTTTTGAGGGAATAATTTCTATTGGCTTTTTTCAGCAACAATGAAAGCTATATTGCTTAAGGTTACTCTTGATATATTTTTGTCAAAAAATATAGTTTTGTCAAAAAACAACAACACCCCACATATATTTTCTGATCTTGCTTGATATTGATTTAATTATCATTATTCAATGTCACAAAACTTATTGTTAAGATTATAAGACAGAGGCTGAAATGGAGACATGACTTATCTGGCCAAGGTTTTGCAGAGATTTCCATGAGCTAATCATAGCACTAAACAACATGTTTCTCAGTTCAGAAGATATGAAGTTAATCACCAATCCAAGCAGTAGTTCTTGAAAAAAATCAGACTTCTGTTTCAATAGTTCACCAATATTCATGTTTGTTGTTGGCAGTTGGGGGGAAGGTGTCATGTATGTCTATGTGTTCCATTTTTATCTAGACATCTTGCAGAAATCTATCTCAATTCACTTATTGACAGTTGGGGACTGGCTCTGCAGAACCTTTGCAAATCTCAGCATAATGATCAGTAGCAAAGTTTCCCACTGTGGGAATATAAGTATAACAAGTGTAGCTACTCCAAACTTAAAGAAGAAAATTAAATAAAGATCTCCTGCCATTGTTAGGGAGCTGGACTAGAAAACCTTCAAAATCCCCTTCCAGCCCTATGATTCTTCAGACATATAAAATAAATAATGGTTTCTTGTCTTCTTCACATCATTACCATGTCTAATCTAGCTTTTATCCCCCAAAACATTAAGGATAGTCCTTAATATTTCCCAATACAATAAGGTAACAGAAAAGAGACAACTAATTTATATACAGGAGATCATGCTAGGTTTGCTATAAAAATATCATAGCTCTATATAATAAATAGCAAAAATATTTATAGATGACAGATAAAATCAAGCTTTTCATTTGGTTCACTAAAACACCTGTTAGGATTGGGATATTTTCTTTCTCAGAGTAAATCATGGACAATTGCAAATACCGAATGGTGATTCCATTCTATCACATCGCAACAGAGCTATGTCAACTATTGTACAACAATGCTCGGCGATTACGCTAGAGCAACTTTGACAAAAAAAGCTACCTCAGCAAGCTGTCAACTCAATGTTTTGTGCATGTTCTTTTTGTGCATGTTTGCTCTAAATTTCATCTCCCCTGTCTGATGCCATAGGCTACAAGTCTGTTACAAAACTCAGGCTCCAGCATGTCAACTGTAATGAAAAGGGGGAAGCAGAGAAAATCTTGCTTAAAACCTAAACCACCTGCCATCTTATTTCTGGAAAATGGAAACAAATATTTGTGTTAGTTGAAAAAGCAGGAGTCCTTTCCCAGTTTGGAAAGAAAGCCAGGCAGTTAAAGACAGCATTTTGACCACAATAATAGAGAACGCTGTGAGTGTGCCTGACAGAATAATGGGTGTAGAACAAGAAGGATACATCATCGTAAGGCGCGTCAAATTTTTCAACTTCCAACTTCCAAACATCAGGGATGCTCAAAAGTTCTGACATGCCTTGGAGGTTGTAGAGATACTTTGGCTACTTTAATATTATTTAAATGCGCTTGGTAAGTAACTACATAAATATCATACCTTTTTAACATTTTGTTTCATTACAGTCCTCAACCTACAAGCTCAATTCAGCTCCAAATTTCTGTTCGTTCAGCAAGACATTTAAGTGAGCTTTACACCACTTTACAACCTTTCTTGACACAGTTGTTAAGTGAATCACTGCAGTTCTTAAGCTAGTAATGTGGTTATTAAATGAATCTGGCTTGCCCATTGATTTTGTTTGTCAGAAGGTCCCAGAAGGGAATCAAGGGTCCCCGTCATAAGTATGACTCAGTTGCCAAGAATCTAAATTCTGGTCATGTGACTTTGGGGATGCTGCAATGGTTGTGTGAAAATTGGTCAGTGCCATTGTTATGTCAAACGGTCACTAAACAAACTTATAAATCGAGGACTGCCTATAATCTAGAAATTGGGATGAACAACTTTTTCAGCATAGTGACTAGCCTTGTTCTTGGGATAGTGTGCAGAGGCTGACCTTTAAAAAGTGGTTGATGCAGTAGAAGGTGGAGACGAGGAAGCAGAACAAAAAAGTACATCTAAATTAATGTAATTTGCATTTAAATGTGATTCAAATTAACTCTGGTGAATTACATTCACTTCATAAAAATGTAAAAAAAGAAAAAGAAAAATCTTCTGCGAGTGGGCTCAGCTTCTTGTGACATGTTAAAGTAGCTTTCGTGGGAACAAAATGGATTTTTTAAAAAAAAAACCAATATGGTTTGCCACTCAAAGGTTTTCAGGTGGTCCCTTATCCACCTATTTTGCAAATCCAGCTTTGTTTTGGGGAAAAATAAGCTCAGCACTGCCACCTAGCTGGGTAAAAAGTAGGATGGATGGATGGATGGATGGATGGATGGATGGATGGATGGATGGATGGATATTTATGTTATTTCTTTAAATTTCTATGTCCCCATCTCCTCTACATAGTGACTGGGCAGCTTAGAAATTATAGAAACAAGTGAAAAATAATTTAAAAGACTAAAATGACCCAACATTAAAATATTACTAAAAATATGCTGAAACCATGCCTACAAGAGTCAAGAGACAGACGGGATGGGGAAAAGATGGATGAACAGACAGACAGCAGGTACAGGTTTCGATCAAGTTAAATTATAATTTGGTACCAACTTTCATTGGTATTTATTTCAATGTATAAGGCATACATGCTGCCTTCTTGTTGTTTTCTACAGAAAAACAACACAGAAAATTGCTAGGTTATTTCCCAGCAATGGACTGGTGTTGAAATTCAGCCCAGCAGGATATACAGACAAGAACGTGCAGGTCTCCATATTCTCCATATTTGTTTAATAATGTACATAATATGGATTATAAATTACAAAGTCCATAAGATCTCGCAACTAGCCATGCTCTCTGGGCATGATGGGAATTGTCCTTTGGTGTTTCATGCCTTGTTGTCCTGCTTTGACTTTGCCCCTTCCATCCTTGGAACCACCTGAAAGCTCTTTCACTGTAGGAAGTCTGGCTTTGAACCTAAATGCACCACCAGATCTCAAAGCCTTAGGCAGATTCCGTATCGGAAGACTTCCCACCTGAAACACGAGCTTCTTGGCAATGAGAGCTTCTCACCTAAATTTGCTGTATAATTTGGCCTACAGGAGAAATTCAGTGTAGGACTGATCGTGCTCAGACAAAAACATCTGAAAGAACTTGGAGAGAACTTGAAAGTTTTGGAGAAAGATTCTTGGCGGTGAGGTTGGCACAAGTCCATACATTTGATCCTTGCTGTCTCCAATTCCATAAGAGCAATTTCTTTTCTAGCACCTGTTCTTGGTACAAAACAATGTCCTGGTTTGCCTTTTGTGGCAACATTTTAGTTGTCTTTCCTTCAGCACTTGAGTTGGATTCATAGCTTTCTTTTAACCCTGAAACCAGATTAAATGAAACCCAGTGGTGCGCTTCTCATACAATATCAAATTGATAAACAATTTTACAGTTGAATACCATGTTTATAACAATGGTCAAAGAGAATGGCAGTATTCTTCACCAGGTGCTGAACCTGAAAAACCCAACAACTTGTCTATCATATATGGAAACTCAGCCAATGTATCTATATGTTTCATATTCAGCTTCCCTTCTCTAGAGATTAACATACTGTATTAGCTGCTCCATCTTATGTGTAGATGTGAAACCACATGGAGTTAAATGAGACTTGATCTTGGTAGTTTATGTAGAGTGAATTATTATGTGGCCTCTGCAGCCACCAAAATTCATTTTTGTACTTTTCACATTTGCTATATAACTTGAAGTCCCCATCATCCTTTATCCTGTAACATCTAGGGGTTGAAATTGAAGGCCAAAATGGGGACCTTGGCTGTGAAAGAAATTTTCTGCCCCAAAGTAGAAAATTTCACTGTTGTTTCTTGAGTGATAAAAAGGGGTGGCAGACAACATAAAACATGTGTATATCAATAAATGAACATCAGTGGGTTCTATTATTGCATCACATCACCTTCTGTTTAAGGAGTAATGTTCTTGACCATGTGTAAACTGCAATTATTCTAAATTTTGCAAGGCGTGGCATAAGATTGTTCAACATTTCCATTGTTTTCTTTGGTTTACAATGAAGTTGTGGCTCATAAACTCCTCAAATAGGATCCACCAGGGAAATGGTTGAAGGTCTTTTTTTTCTATACATGTTCCTTAATTTTTTTTTCTGTCCAAGTCCCTCTTTTATCTCACAACTGCAGTTATAGTGATGAAGAAAGCATGGAAATCAGAACTGCTTGGCACACCTATTTCTCATCTCAAACTCTAATCAGGACTGTGATTATTTTGGAAATATTCATAATCAGGAGGATGCAATATCTCTCCATTTGCCAGCAAATTCTACCCTACATTGAGTTTCTATATTAGGTTGTGAATATCTAGATAGCTTCTAGACAGCAGCAAAGAAAGTTTTCTCTAAGTCTAAAGGTTTTAACCCCATTCTCCTACCCTTCTATCAGGATTTAATCCTTGTTTTGGGACTGCAGTTATGGATTACTGTAGTAGAAATCTTTCATTCATAGAATAATTCAGGCCAGAGAGAGGGATGCTTAACTATCTTCTAACAAGAAATTAAATGTGATAATGATCTACATATATGCATATTATGTATCTTGTTTAAAGCTTTGCTCTTGTATATGAAGCCAGGAGATTTAATGATGTAGGCAACAGACACTGAATGTATGACGATAAGAGGCTAGAAGTCTGAAAACTGTATGCTCTCTGTTCTAATTCAGAGAATGGGGCTATAATATCTAGACTACAGAAGTTCAGGTGATTACTAGTTAGTAGCCAACATCGAGAAAATCTTCTTACTGCCATCTCATGTCCGTCTGAATGTTTGCAGTCCAAATGTAGTCCTTTTTTCTGAAGAAATTAAAATAGGTGGAAAATACTTACCAACCATGTGAAATTAATCAGTACAATTGAAAGGAATGCTATCTTAAATCCCCTTCAAAGTTAGGTTAGACCAGTGTCTCTCAGCCTTGGTGACTTTAAGATGTGTGGACTTTAATTCCCGATATTCTGGGAGTTTAAGCCCATTCACCTTAAAGTTACTAAGACTAAGAAACATGGGCGGGGAAGAGCTGGGTGCCCCCAATTATACATGCAAAGAGTTCCATATGCAGAATTTATCTTCATTTCTAGTCCTGCAAGAGATAAAGTATATTTGGGAGTCTGAGAATCCCACAACTCAGTGGTTTTGCAAGCTGCTCCTGACAGACCATTATTTTTCTTCCATATGTTTGAAATTATTGTTAAGAACTTGTAGCTACTTAAGCCTAGGGGTCAGGAAACATGTAACTGGGTCTGGGGATCAGGGGGTGTAGCTAAGACTGTATGGTGGGTGTGTTGATTTGTTATTGATGAATAACAGCTCCAGGGTGTGTATGTGTAAGTATGTGTGTATGTGTATTTGTGTGTGTCTGTGTTGCCATTGCTTGTTAGTTTTATGTTATTTTTGAAATATTGTTAGCCTTGAAATATTGTTAGATTTAGGAACTTGAGGTGGGTGATCATATAAATTGAAACATGAATGAATGAATGAATGAATGAATGAATGAATGAATGAATGAAGAGTATCAGGGAATCAGCTTCTTCCATTCAAAGCCAAAGGACTGCATAAAAGAAAGATCCCGTTCCCAGTGATTGGAGAACAGCCAGATTTGGGGATTGTTTGTTACAACTGAGTGCTAAATTTTGAGCAATGCTATGGAAATACCAGAGAGTTTCCTGCTATAAATACAGAAATTCTCCATATCTGATAGGATTGTAGCATTTTCAGGTTAAAAACAGGGATGTCTCTGCTCAAACCTGATGCTGGTATAATTATTTTCTCCTCCATGGGAATCTGATGATGGTAAGGTTGGTAGAATGAGGAAAATGAAAATAAAAAGGGTGTAGGAACAGAAATGTTTGCATTGTCACCCCAACTCTATAAATAATACAATCTTGTATTGCAGGAGATGGACTTTGCAAAGATAGCATCTCACATAAAGGACCACACATTAAGTTCCCGTTAAGTGGATTCTTTGCTCATGCTTTTACATAAGAACCTAGTTAACTAAGAGTCAGCACTAAACTAGCACTGGACAAGAGATACTGGAACTCAAGAAAGGATTTGCTTGATTTGGATTGCTCATGGGAACATAATGACTCCAGGCTGATTCCTATCTTGACTCTGCCCCAGCCTCTGTTTCTTCTCCTCCTATAGGTAGGGAGATTGAGTATTTTGTCTTCTTCCAATCTCAGTTGACTATATCTGCACTAATGTTGCAGAGCATCTTTGTAGTATCATCCATCCATTGCTAAAATAATGAGAAGTTTGTTCTCATTACCATTATGTTGACATGCGGGTTAGCAGAATGGCATTCATAGTGTGGAAATGGTCTCAAGATTGCACTCCTGGAGAACAGCCATAAAATAGCAGGAAAATTACTCCTTCACCTATCCCACCTTTCCTGCTTGTCTTTGCTATCTCAAGCAATGGTGCATCAGCTCATTTATGAAAAGTATTTCCTAAAAATGAGTGAATATGAAATTGCATGTTCTTCCTAGGCTGCTTGATTTTTCTGAATGACAGGGCTCAAATTTTAAATGAGCAAGAGATTGACATACTTTTCTGATTTCTCCCTGCGTGCTACTGTTTAAAAAATCTACAGGAGGCATTGATATGGCTGAATCTGAAGTGGGGAAAGAACTGGTGGATGTTTGTCCTATGACCACGGCGATCACTGATAACAGTGACTTGGTTTTCTTCATTTTATGTCTTGAGGACCGTCCGCTATGAAACTACCTTATTGTTCTGAGCAAGGCTTCCCGAGACTGTAATTAAGCACATGCTTAGTTAAAACAACACTGGGAATTATATTCATTCCCAGATGGTATTGAGTCCCAAACAGTCCCTTGAGATAAGCACCCACCTTTCTCTTCTTTGAATTGCTGCCAACAACTAAAATGCCAAATGAACTATTTAAAAAAAAAACCCAAAAGTACAAAGTCCACACAGAGCTTCAAGGATTAATCCGAACATAATGAATGACTTTGCTTCCTACAAAGGTTTCTTTACCTTTGCCTGTCCTTAGTTTAGTTTACGTTATTGTCATTGCACCTCATACAATGAAATCAAACACCATCCTCAGTGCATATCATGACTATGATCTTTATACCTTAGGGGAGAGGCAATCACCTCCAAGCCTTACTCCTGAGTCACCCCTTTTGTCTCTTGCCTTCTAGCAGCTCTTTGCACACGTGCACTGGGAACAGGCTCCCCTTGTTCGTCTTCCTCACTGCTGCCAGATTCCGAAGGCTCCGGAGTCAGCACACCACTCCCAGATGATCCTAGCCCCATCTCTGCATTGGATGCAGGACCCTCATCAAAGTCCTCTCCAGATTCCTGGACTGGTCCCTGATCTTCCCCACTGTCCGATTTCACTGCTGTCTGCATAGGCTGCCGGCGAACCACAACGCTTATACAGATATGGCTCCCAAATCATTTTCAGCCATTGTTTGCTTAGCCAGTGGTTTATGGAATAAATCACAATTGATTGGATCATTTATAGCATGCTAGGACAACATCTAACCAATCACAATATATGGACTGTGTCCATCCAGATACCTCACTAATATATGCAATTGAGGATTTTCTACACTGAATGGCCATGAGAGATTTCAAACAGGGATCATTTCTAGTCCTATTTGGAAAAGCCTCAGATTGGATCTACTCCATATAAATTAAATCTATCATTGGATTACTTAATTCCCAGAAATGGGTCTCCATTCTGAGTGGCTCTGATCTGTTATCAGCTCTTCAAAACCTGTGTTAACAAGAACTCCACAGAATGCATTCCAAGGGTTTTTCACCACTATACACTCTCGGTGTTGCATCGCCTATGAGAAAGAGCTGGTATTTACATTGTGAGTAATAGCAGCTTTGGGCCTGTAGCAATGGGAGTGAATTATTAAGGTTATAATTAATCACTGAGCACAGTAAATTCACCTAATGGAACACTTGAGATATCTGTCTTATTTCTGTCTCCAGTCAACTAGCTGGCCAAATGAAAGTTGCGGCCATTTCACACATTTGCAAGCTACATACATTGAGCAAAAGAGGTATGTTGCATTAACTATAATTGTACTTTATATAACGTCACCCAAAACTTCAATTACCGAGAGTTAGCAGAGCATAAGTACTGTGGGAAGCAAAACATGTTTCAAAAGCAGTCTAATCTAAAATGCAACCCAACTTCCTACAGGATTTTTACTTGATTTATTAACTTAGAACTAAATTTCAGATTACCAGTCACCCCTAGCATATGAGCTACATTTTTTTAAAAAGCTAATAATGAAACTTTCACATGAGTCTTTAAATTGTGCAATCACTCTGTTTTATACGCAAAACTTTAAATTTCTAATTTCCCACCTTCTCCAACTTCTTCCATTGCTTTTCTTGCCAGCAAAAAAAAAAGTTCTATTAAGGAGGAAAATTTGGAATAGAATTCAACCATCTGAAGTATCAAATATGTAAGAGGCTAATATCAGACAATTAGAGGTGGGGAAATTATTTTCCATTCCAATCAGGTATCCTCGATTTGTATAAAGAAAAAAAAGTGACATTCACTGCAATTAAAGATTTTCTTTTCCTTATTTGAACTGCAGGTGCAAAGGGCAAAATTATATATATAAAAAAAGGTGCAGTTAGACAGAGATGCAGATCAACTCCCACATTATGCTACGTCTAAATAAAAAAATAATAGATGTAACTCTATTCTGTGTTTTAAAAACTCATTGATCTTTCTCAAGAAGTCCTTAAAATTGAACTACCTCGGAGAGCATTCCAATGAAGTTACCTATTGAGTATCATTTATATTTAATTACATTTATTTTATTTTTGTTATGCCAATTGGTTGTCTGACTTAGTGATGGAATTGTAATTTTTTTAATGTACTGTGGATGTTTTCCTATTTTCCTTATGTCATATTAATTGCTAAGAGTCATCAGAGACTTCATCAGGATATAAATGCAAGTAATAAATGGAATGTTTACCATGGTTCTTAAAAAGTGCAGTAATTCAACACCACAAATTAATGTCTTGGTAGAAAGGACCCTACCAACGTTCAAGAGCAAAGCCATTTCAAAATAACAGATAGTAGGACATGACAGCAAACTATTGGAGGAACATATTGTGTGGTTTGCATCCAGCTCAGTGTTCCTAAGCTAGCCTGCTATCTTCATGTAGATATCACTCCCATCATCTCTTTTGAAAAAGTTGGAATGGATCCCTGATTTAATCTAAGACCTTAAATAACATTAATTCTTCAATAAGAGTAGATAGATGAGAAGGGGGGAGAGAGGGAGAGAGGGAGGGAGAAAGAGAGAGGGAGAGAGAGATGAAACCCTCTTCCACAGAAAATGTTAAAAGGCATCAAGGGTAGTGATGAAAGGAGAAATACTTTGAATATTCTCTCTCTCTCTCTTTCTCTCCCCCCCCACCCCAATGTGTGTGTGTGTGTGTGTGAGAGAGAGAGAGAGAGAGAGAGAGGTCACAGGATTTGTAAACCTAGCCATTTATGTGCATTCCGTGAATCCCAGTTTAAACATTGTGTTGCTTACCCAGTAACAGTGACAGAGGTCATGAAAATCCATGATAGCTTTTCCCTACAGAATTTTCAGTTGCTGGAGAGAATAGTAATTCATTTTTTTTTTTTTTTGCATTAAAATGTTCCTTTTCCATAATGCTCCTAGCCCTTTGTCAACAAGCCCACAATCTTTTATTTATGTATTGACTTGTTCCATTTATATTCTTCCTTTCCACTAAGAGTTCAAGATGATATACAACACAATATACAACACTCCCTTCTATTTTTCTTCACAAGAATCTTGTGAGCTAGTTTTGTATACTGAATCTCTCTTCCCAAAGATGAATGCCCAACTGTAGAAAAAAGTAAAGATCAGATTAGTATGGATGGTTAAAAATATATATTTCAATTCCTGAATTACTACTGTGAGAAAATTCATTAGTTCTATTTTTAAAAAAAATCTCATTCACACTTTCTAAATCTGTACTTAGATTGGTATTGACCAAATCTGCTCTTTTCTGATTTCTGGGATGTGTTTTCCAGTTCATTTAAAAAGACTTTGAAAAGGTGGTGCAATACGTTAGAGAAAATAATTAAAAAGAAGTATTTGAGAAAAGTACACGAAAGTCTGCCTTACTTGAGAGAAATTGCCGGAGAAAAGTAGACACAAAAATGCATACATTAGCGAAAACATGCAATCAAAATTCATACATTAGAACCACATTGAAATAAATCTTTCAACTCCAGTGTTACTATTGCAAGAAAATTCATTCTATTTTTTTTTTTAAATCTCATTCGCATTTCCTAAATCTGTACTTAGATTGGCATTGACAAAATCTGCACTTTTCTGTTTTCTGGAATGTGTTTTCCAGTGAAAATATTGTGATTTGATCCTTCCTTCCTTCCTTCCTTCCTTCCTTCCTTCCTTCCTTCCTTCCTTCCTTCCTTCCTTCCTTCCTTCCTTCCTTCCTTTCTTCCTCTCTTGCCTGCTTCCTTTTTAAACATAAAAGCAGGAGAAATGAGCCAGAGTAAATACCCATCTTTGCATTTGGTAAATCTTTTCTTCAAAAGGTGACCAAGAGTTATGGCACCTAGGATCCACTTGTATATTCCTTTTCCCACACTCCCTGAGCCAATTGCCAAGTCAATTAATCCAGATATAAATAAGAAGCTTTGGTAACCTCATTAATATTAATGCATCTTAATATGGTGATATGGTTTTTATTATAACATAATCTTCATTAGAATTTTATTTAGTTTGTTTGCATGGTCCTTAACAACAGTTGCATGAATCTTATTCAGTAGGGAGAAGGAAAAGCGGGGAAGAACCCTGTGGAAAAAGTACTTTTTTGATGCAAGCAAACTTCAGTAAAAAGAAATTCAACCAACTTTATAAATTTAAATTTTAAAAGATTTGGCAACTCTTAACTTGTCAGGAAAGACATCAGTATGAACCGAACCTAATTCAGAGAACACATCAAATGCACTTTCCTTCAAAGAAAGTTTTTATTAACTTTATAATGGCTTGTGATATGTATCTGCAACTCAGTCATATTGCCTTCATTTGTTCCTGTATGTGACAAGATACAGCCTGATGCAGTCTGACAAACTGCAAGGAATCCAATGCTTCATATATTATGATGACACATTTTAAAAAGAACAGGAGAAAAACAGACGCACAGCACCAAAATGAAGAGCAAGCACCCAAAACATTACACCTAAGAAAAGAAAGAAACAGGGATCTTTGTTCCTCAGAGGAGAACAGTGACTGAAGTTTGCCAAACATTAAGGCAAGGAAGTTTGACAATTTTAAGGCAAGACAAAAATAATAAAAAGGCCTTTGAGATTAAACACAGCATCATACCCAAGAGCTTAAAGAGTGAAGTTGAACTGCTAAAGGATTACTTGCCTTGTCAATGGCTTCCAGATGATCTGAGGTGCTTTGCATTCTCCTACTAAAGACATGGCTAAACTTCCTAAGCAAACTAGAGTCAGAGGCTGTGAAGACAGTTTAACCCTGAATTAAACAGTTGTCAACATTTCTCTACAAATGGCATAGAGTAGGCGCTTAAGAAGGTCAGGGCATCGAAGTTACCCACTGGTAGCCAGAAAGCACATGGAATTACCCACTCTAGTGTAATTCTATTTAAATTATGGTAATTATTTCTATAAAGGCCCATTCGGTGGAGATTTGGAAATCTGCCCAATGACACAGTTTCTTTTAGTGATGAAGAAGTGGTCACAGAAATGCAAAGCTACTGCAGCAAGGTATGTCTCATCCAACAAAGAGAAGGACTACCATTCTTCCAATATTTGAGGGACTGTCACAGAGAAGATGAAGCTGACTTGTTCTACAAAGCACCTGAAGGCAGGGCAAAAAAGTAACAGGTGAAAGATCATTAAACAGAGAAGCAACCTAATAACTAAGGAGAAATGTCTTGATTGTGAGAAGAGTTAATAAGTGGTATGGTTTGTAGTTGTTGTTGCTTCATTACTTGCCCAGAATGCTTGAACAGGGAGTTAAACAGGGAGTTAAACCTGAAGACCTCCAAGGTCCCTTCCAACTCTGTATTCGGTATATGAAGTCATGAATTTTCTTTCTTTTTATAGTCTGGTGGAATTAAATTTCCAAAGTATAGGAAGAACCTGTGATATCGGCTACTCTGGTGTACAGTGGAAGGATTTTGTGATTTTTAGTTATTGGAGGAAATCCTGCAACTCTCAGATTCAGCGTTCCAGGGGAAACAAACTCTAACACCAAAACTCCAACTCAGGCATTTTCTCAAAATTCCATTTTATTAGAGTTGTCATACTGGCACATCTGGGAAACCCCAAATCTGAGAGTTCCAGGGTTTCCTCCAATAATTAAGAATCACAAAATTGATCCCCTGCACCCATCACTGCATCACATGGCCCAATCACCATCCATCCCAACTTGAGATATCCCTTAAACGACTCCTCGTCCAGGTGCAGGAATAACATAACCTTGACTGTAAAGAAGAATGCTATTATGTCTAACTACAAACACTCTATAAAATCCCTCCTCTCAATTTCTCAGGCACAGGAATATGGTAGCATGGAAACTTTTGGTGCTAATATGGGTTCCAAAGCTGACAGTCAGTTTAGATTAGCCTCCAGACTAAGGTCTAAATAGCATACCATCAAGGCTTCCAGAACATATTATTGAATACCTCTCAGCTTCTCATCAAGCTGGGATTTCCACTTAACATTTCAGTCTCTTTCCTAACTCCAGCACAGTTAAAGGTGCTTCCCAGTTAGGATTTCACTTATCTCCTAAAGATGGTGGCATGACTGTCCCATGTATACCCACACATACTGTCCCCTGGACAGTATACTCCACACCTACCATGTATGGAAAAGCATCAATAAATCCTATATTCTTGAGTTTTTGACCTGATTCTAAGATCAATCTCAAATCACCAAGAAATATCAAAATGGGCTTCTTCTGTGGTCATCTTTAATTTGATGTCACTGGGTTGTTCTTGAACTTGAACTTTTGTGAGTTCTTAACCTTGAACAGTTGTGAGTGAGAGGAAAGAAGGACTGTTTAGGCTGTAATAAACAATAATTCAGTAATTTCCAAAATCTAAAGTTGGCACACCTGGGCTCTCCCTAGTTCAATAAGCAGAAATTTGCCCCTAGTCCTATTCTGATTATATCATTAGTCTGTTATTCTGAACACTGTGCAACCGATACAAGGTTTATTTTTCAAGAAATGCTCCTCCTTAACCTTCTGCAGAAGTCAGCTCCATTGAGTTCAGTGAAACTTAGAGCAAGATAAATGTATATGCAAATGGAAACCTTAATCTGTTATCATCTCTATCTGCTTTTTCTGTTGTTAATTACAGAGTGTTCTGATAGCATCAGTCCAGGAACAGGAGTAAAGAAAAGGAATCATTTTTTATCCTCCAACTCTTAGCCCTAGCTTCTTTCAGCAATTTTTTCAGCAATTGATTCACAAATGTAATTTTGTTTTATGGTTTCCTCACTGCACTAATGAAGTATGATTAATCAGGGACCATAATATGAATTCCCTCCTACACGACCTTTATCAATCCTATCCAGTAAATATAATGCAGGCTATTAATTTGGACTACAATGTAATTTGCACAATAATGTTTGTATTATTCTAATGTGATGTGTTTATCATTAAAAATTATGAGATAAAATTAATTCAGGTCTACAATCTATCCCTCCACCGAAATCTGGTATGACAGTAAAATTAAGGCAAGAGTTTTGAGATATTATTTATTTATCTATAGAGATATTTATTTATCTTGTTTGTTTGTTTGTTTGCCTTTGAGCCAGACTTTACTCCTGGCAATTTCCTGGGCATGTCCACAATGTTTTCTTGACCACATTCTTGGAAGCAACTTGCATTTCTTCCTTCCTTCAGTGAGACGGTATAGTTGAACCACCAGCTGAAGAGGAGCAATCCCCTCTAGGGAGAGTAAAGAAACATCCCAGTTTAGAATTTGTTTGGAGAAGTGAAATGTCTGAGATCAAATCTTCAGGTCTACAACTGCCATTTCCCAAGGGATGGCAGAGATTCTGGTGTGATTCCTGTAACATACGTTATCAACAATAAAGTAAGAGAGAGAGAGAGAGAGAGATATCACAGTTGGCTTCACATTTAAAGTGGGAGTGGAATTCACAGTATCTGAGTTTCTAGTCCAGTACCTGTAACCACTACACCAAATTGAGCCTCCTCCTGAATTGTCCAATTCAAAAACCTGGAGGGAGGGAGGTTTTGACTCAGAATAGAGAAGGTTTCCAAGTAATTGGCAGCCCCTTTTCTCTGGAGAACTTTTTGAGAAAATACAAAAGTTCTGTTCATTCTGTAATGTTTAGGTGTACTCATTGTTTTATAAAACATCCACAGACATAGTATCTTTCTGGGAGATGCTTCAGTGTCCCCCACTTGCATAATTTCTCCTGTACCGTACAAAGGGAAGTTACATATATCCCCAAAGGACAAAAGGAAGCAAAATAAAACACGTAAAGCCTCATTTGATACACTAAGATGTTTTCCCAGTGCGTTGATGTGACACTGTTTTTCACCCCATTGCCATTCAGAGAGAAAGAGGCAAATGTCAATTTGTAGTCATTTCCAAAACACTGGGATCCTCAGATTGAGATGGAGAGGCTGGTAGCCAAGGAGGGTTCTTTCTCTTCATGCAATTTGCAAACAATGCCATCATGGAATTTGGCTTTGTCAAGTTCTCAGTTTCCTTTTGCTTTTTTTTAGACTTGAGCAAGTCCCAGTTGCAGTTAGGATTTTCTCCAACTGTTTTCTTATAAGCGAACACACACACACACACACACACACACACACACAATCCATAAAGAGTGTGTGAGAGAGGATTGTAAAATAGCTTTCCCTTAATGCTTTCACCGGTGACTCTGGAATTATAACCCACAGTCAGAGTGCCAGAACATGTTGGTTAAGTGCCAAACAGTTTAAGCTTTTGTGTTTAGGGGTTGATGAGGGAGAAACATCTTGGAAGTAACTGCAGTGAACTGATGACTATTAAGGTTAAACAGTCATCAAGTTAAATTAAATTCAATTTAGCTTTAATATTTTATTAGAAAAGGAAAAAAGCGTAAGTGCGGAGAACCAAAATCTTTACTTCTTAATTAGTTTCTTTGCTATATTTTCCCATAAATGTGGAAATGGGGAGGGAGGAGGGAGAATGGAAAATGAGAGATAATTAAAAGAGGAAAGTTTAGAATAAAATGAATGCCACAGTGGGAAGAGAGACCCATGGAATTCATAATAAGGCTTTAAAAAAATACAAATCTGCATTGTCCAAGTCCAAAAACATTTAGCAAATCCACATGTCTAGGGGCATCTCAGTTATTTGGACAGTAATATCAAACTTGGCTTTCATTGTTTCTTACGGTAATGTGTGTGCAAGAGTTTTCACAGGAGAAACTGTATAAACTCCAAAATAACTTACTAACACAAACTCAACCTTTTTTTTATTTCTGTACTGTTGTCAGAATGGAGCAACAGGGTATTGTAGTGAAAACAAGACTAAATAGTTCCTTCCTTCAATCCTAAAGAGAGTCCTCCAGCAACCTATTATTGTAAACTTTACATTTCAGGTCATTTGTCCATCAAAGTTCTGCCTCATTGGTTCTGGTTTGTATTATGCTCAAACATAAGTGGTCTTTTGTCTGCTTGATTAGAAGTCTATTCACACAAACAGCTTACAACAGCCACCCCTCTGCTTCCTATTGATGTGACCATTCCTTCATCTTCATTCTTTGTTGTCCCTTGTTCAATTCTCTTTTTAGTTTCTCTAAATCTCCCAGCTCACAATGATTCTCATCTGGATAATTTTATCAATCTATTCATTCTTTCAAAGAAAGAAGAGGCAAATGGAGGCCGTAGTATTGTTATAATTGATTCAAACAGACAACTGTCAATTATGGACAATTTCATAGATAAAGGAATTTATTTTCTGTTGTCATCTTGGCAAGTTGCACAGCAAAGAGAGCTTCTAGGAAACTAATTCTTCCCCACAGAGCTTAAATTACTAAGCAAATTTCAGGTTTTACTTCAATAGAATTTGAAAAGGAATTCCTACTGATGGCAGTTTGAAAGAACACATTGCAAACATTATTTCTGTGTTATTCTGAAATGTTATCTTTGGAAATTCCTATTTCCTCCTAGTACAAAATCATTTAGTTTAGTTTACGTTATTGTCATTGCACCTCATACAATGAAATCAAACACCATCTTCAGTGCACATCATGACCATGACCATGAAAATAAACACAAACACACATCCGTCACCCTCCACACATTGAACTGAAAACTCCCGACTCCACACCAACACTGCGCTATACAGCAGAATTCAAAAGAGCTACTGCCCTGGGATAGAAGCTCTTTTTCAGCCTATTTGTCCTTGTTTTTATTATTCTGTACTGTCTGCCAGATGGTAATAGTTCAAAAAAAGGGGTTCCCGGAATGAGATGGATCTTTGAGAATGTTTTGAACTTTCTTAAGGCAGCGGGAGCTATAAAGTTCTTCCAAAGAGAAGAGAGGGCAACCAATGATCTTCTGGGCAATGACGTTAACCCTCTTTCCTATCTGCCACTGTGCAATTGGCAAACCATACAGAGGTGCAGTATGTTAAAATGCTCTCTATGGTGCAGCGGTAGAAGGTCACCAGCAGTGTGAAGAGTGATGGCTATAGCGTTCTCTGTAGATCTATTTTTTTCTGTATGCAAAATGGTGTTTATCAAATGTATATTTAATTATATTTCTCTGGGTTTTCTAGAATCTTATGCATTCGTAGACAGATTTAAGAATGAATTCATCACAGCCACATTCAACCAAAATGTTGACCATAAAAAGCAAGAAGGATGATGTCTGCTGTGGCTAGGATTACTGAAGGAACAAGGGGGAGCAAGATTGTACTGAAGCAACACGTAGATTTTGGTTGGTCTTTTTTTTTAAATGATTTTGTTATTTGGCTCTACCAAACATGCTATATTCAGTCATTGGAAACACATGAATCATTGATATTATAATTCATGGAAAGAGCTCTCATATTTGTAGACTGAACAGAAGGATAGGGAAGTTCAACAGAGCAAAGATGTTCATGTTTACTCCTATGTGCAAGACCTACACATGTTTACATTGATAGAAAACCATTAAACAAGATCACAAAATTAAGGTATCATTGCTAAGCTCTGGAAGGCTGACAGCCTGGGTTCAAGACCCAATGCTATGTGATGGAGCAAGCTCACATTACTTGTCCCAGCTCCTGTTCACCTAGCAATTCAAAAGCATACAAATGCAAGTAGATAAATAGGTTCCACTTCAGTGAGAAGATAATAGCATTCTGTGCACCTCAGTGCCCCTAGAATTAGACATGACTGGAGAGGGGAAATCTTTACCTTTACCTTATGCTAAGCTCTAGAGCGAGGGTCTTCAAACTTGGCTAGTTTAAGACTTGTGGACTTCAACTCCCAGAATTCCTGAACTAACATGACTGGAGGAGGAATTCTGGGAGTTGAAGTCCAGTCTTAAAGTCTTAAAGCTGTCAAGTTTGAAGACCTCTACTCTAGACGAATTATAGTAGTGTCCTAAGCTTACAGTATTGGATACAAATTGAATCCACATAGTGCTAAATTATACTGAGCTGCATCTTTTGTCCATTCTATTTATTATCTTTCACAGCTTAGATTTTAAATTATGTACTCATTTCCTCCCTTCCTTCCTTCTTTCCTCTTCCTATTTTTATGAAGTTAGTTACTGTCAGAACTGTTTTGAATAATGAGAGTAATGAATGTTAGAAATGAGTAATAAAATATACCTTGAGGGTTGACAAACAATCCTTTGGTGGCATGTTTTACTTGTCCATCCTGTATTTCATTATTTTATTTTTTTGCAAAACCAGAAGAGTCAAGCAACTTCCTTCCACTTCCTTCTAGAATAATTTTAATCCTTAAGATGCTAATTTCATTCTGTTAAGATCTAAAGTTGGTTTCTAAAACAAAGCTTACGTTAGTGACAAGTATTTTTCTTCATAGACCACATGCGTGTTATTAAGTTTTTTGTTGTCTCTTTTAGTTTTTTGCTATTTTCTCTTACCATGGTTGGAATGAACTGATAAATCCATTTCCTCCCTGTGTGAATTTCTCATAGTTTCATTGTGAATCTGCCCAAATTTCATATTTGAAAATAAATGCATGTCTGAGTCATATTTTCACAAACGCACATTCCTAAGCTACTTTGTTGAAGAACTTTCCTCTTTTTTAAACCTTAAAATAGTTATATTTAAAAATGCACTCTGGTTTCTTTGCTGATTGTAATGCCCAGAGACATGTGATTTCTGAAGGGGACTTATTCCAGATTGCAACCTATAGTTTAGAGGCCAGTTTGCATCAGAATTCATGAAAATTAATTTCCTTAAGAGTGCGTAATGTACGGCTTTACTTTTTTAAAAAAGGTAAGCCAAACAAACGCACCTTGCTTAAAAGGAGACACTCAGTCTTCCAACTAATCTCCTTCCCCAAGGCTTTAAATAGTGATCTCTTCATTTTGCCTTTCTTCTGGTCAATGTTACCCTTACTTTTGATTTGCTATGTAATATTACCATCCATTAAAGTTAAATTGGACCAGGGCAGTCCTGAACATTAAAGATCAAAGCAGCCAATTTGGTTGCCCCACCTTTGTACCCCAGTTAGTATTAATTAAGATAATTGTGTGGTATTTGAGCTGCTGCATCATTCATGTCTAGTTTCTTAAATGATATGGCTTACAAGACCTAAGATCCAGGAATGGCTTTAGGCATGGTGTAATGGTGGGAAACAGGAAGTGCAAGTGGCATGTACTTCCTCTTCTTTCTCCTTCTCCATAACTTTTTAAGTGGAACTTTCACCTTTCTCTACAAAGTTGATTCATAAGTTCCTGGTCTGGTCTGACAGAAGGCCCTGAAGAAGCTTGATTGGCTTCTTCGGGGCCTTCCGGTAACTGACCTAGATTACTAAGAGACTAGGATTTTATGGTAAGAGGGAGAGTTTGTTGCAGGCAGGTTGTCATAATAAGCTGTTATTATGCACACCAGAACACCAGAGCAACTAGACACAAGAACAGTTTTTTTCCCGAACGCTGTCACTTTGCTAAACAAATAATTCCCACAACACTGTCTGACTATTTACAAAGTCTGCACTACTATTACTATTAACCTTCTCATCACTCCTTATTACCCATTCCCTCCCACTTGTGACTGTATGACTGTAATTTTGTCACTTGTATCCTTACGATCTGTATTGACTGTTTCCTAGTATGACTATTATTAAGTGTTGTACCTTATGATTCTTGACAAATGTATCTTTTCTTTTATGTATACTGAGAGCATTTGCACCAAGACAAATTCCTTGTGTGTCCAATTATACTTGGCCAAGAAAGAATTCTATTCTATTCTATTATAGAAAAGGAGATGATATTAACAAACTCCCATCAACACAAATTAATATATTCAAAATCTGACAATCCAAACCAATTCTAATGTTGCCCTAGCCTCTGTCCCTATGTGAAACTGCTTAAGAAAATAAGAACATAACCCTTTGTGACTGGATTCCAGGTCTATCTGGCCCAGCAGTCTGTTCTTAGAGTAGTCAACCAATTCCCCAAGGAAGCTCACTAGTTTCCCAGCAGATGGTCTTCAAGTAGTCCCAAAGCATCTGAAAGGCCAATATTCTGCTATGATAAATGTTAAAAGTGATGATCATAAAAGAGAGAGAAAAACTGTATTTCTGGATGAGCAAACCTTATCTCGGGCTTGATTTTCTAAACAGGAATAAGAATATATTTCACAATAACCTCAAGAGATCTGTAAGCAAAGAAACAATAAGGGGAACACTATTTGTCTGGAATGTGTTTGCTCCCTGTTCTAACAACCAAGGATCCATGCAATCTAGAATAATCTTTTGTTGAATAATCTTGATTTTTTTTTCTGAATAGCCAACTATGGTTGGTAGGATACTTCAGGGATTTTAAAAGTTTATGGTTCCAGTTCTAGAGTTCTCATATTTCAGATCTTCCCTTTTTTCCTGAGAAGAGAATATAGCCTAAGAATTTCTTTAAAAAAATATTTGTATTTATTTTTTCCTTATTACATATCTCAGTCACAAGCTTTGTGATGGGTGGTCACCATCTTCCAACAGACTGAGGGCAAGTGAAGACCTTTTAAGAATCTCATCTAATTTGAGGTAGCACCCACTATCTCTGCCTAAGTTTAAGTGTTACACCCACTTAAAATCATGGGAAAATAGGAAATAAAGTGTCATGCACTTCTATTCCCTGTTCCCCACTTCGTAATAATATCTAGACTGGTGTACAGAAGATCATTTGATCTGCATGTTAATGTGGATATACTTGATTCTTGGAAAAGTTGTAATCCATTCAGAAAATTCTTGTTCTTGAACTGATGATTGATGAGGATGATAAGATGATATCCTAATTATTTAATGCCTTTCCCTAGAGACCAAAGTGATTTTAACATGGTTTGCATTCGGATACCATGACTATTGTCCAAAGCTTTCAAGCTATCTGGTCCATAATTAGATCTTCAGTATGTTAAATAAGTCTCACATCTTAAACCAAAGTATAAACTAAAGAATAATTATATTGATTTTTTTTTTGCAATATTGATATACCACTTTAATCAATTAAGACTACTCAGTAATAAAACAAGAATAAAATTACAAACATTTATATATATGTATGTTTTGTATGCATATGTATTGTTTCTTTAAGTGTTGCATGCTGTCGATTTCTGCATGGCTATACAAATATGTACATAAAACAAATAAAAATAAAACAGAAGAATCTTGTAATATATAACATTTTTTGAGTTCTGTAGCACCATTGTACAAAGAAAAATGCACAGTACAGTGTGTGTGTGTGTGTGTGTGTGGATATAAATATGTGTTCTGATGGGGTGGGGGTGTATTCTCATTGGTTGGGGTTTCGGCTGTGTTCTGATTGGTTGAGGGGTTGGCTGTGTTCTGATTGGCTGAGGTTGTGTTCTGTTCAGGTGGGGGCTTGGTTGGTCTGTGGTCCATGAAGATGTGGCACAACCATGAACGCGAAGCCAAACAGCAGTATATATATCTATATATTTACACTGTGTGTGTGTGTGTGTGTGTGTGTGTGTGTGTATGTATGTATGTATGTGTGTGTGTGTATATATATATATATATATATATATATATATATATATATATATATATGTGTGTATATATGGGTATTAAGGTTTGTTCGGGAATTTTCCCACGTCATTATAGCTGTGCTTTTAAAGTTGTAGCAACGTTTCGGCAGAATTTCATCTGCCATCATCAGGCTTCTGTATTGTGTTCGTCTGATTCTGCTAAAATGTTGCTACAACTTTAAAAGCACAACTATAAGGCTTCTGTATTGTGTTCGTCTGTGAGTCAGACTTTTAAAAGTCAATACAATACAGTACAACACAATGCAGAAGCCTGATGATGGCAGATGAGATTCTGCCAAAACGTTGCTACAACTTTAAAAGCACAACTATAATGACATGGGAAAATACCCGAACAAAGCTGAATACTGAATACCATACATGTAAGTACCCCCGAAAACTTAAGAAAACAAATACACACGCACACACACACACACTGTGTAAATTGCTTTAAAATTAGAAAAAAATGTTTATTGGAGGAAGTAGAAATGCTTAAGAATGTTCACAGACATCTAATAAATTGAAATGAATGCTGAACAACTAATCCTTAAGTGGGGGGGGAAAGGATAACTAGACCAAAATTGGAGTTTTGTCTTTTCATTGAATCAGCCAGAGGTATTACTAGCGCCTTTTCCATCAAGCTGAGCAGAAATTGCCCTGATTACATTTGTATAATTGTTAATCCAAGCAAATGGATTCTATTTTATTGTCTACATTTATTTTTTGACGTTCTATTGATTTGGGTTTTTTTTTATTAATGCTATTTTTCCACAAAAGGTAGAACATTTGCACGGACAAATTTTCAAATAGTTTACTTAAGAACATTGGACTCAATTAGATTGCTCTGAAGAATACTTTCCTGGGAGAAATTCTTTCATTTTCCTTAATAATGTACCTGTTGGAGTGAGACTGATGTTCCAGTTCCTCTGCAATTTTCTACAAAAATAATTATAAACTAGCTATGATACACTTTATAATAAACCACAAGACTTAAGTATAGTGAAATGTTGGGCTTCAGAAAATCAGATTGTCCCAATGAGATTATAGGGCATGACACTGTTTTTACAAAAGAATGTTTCTGGGAAACATCAGCAAATGTTCCCTGAAAAGCATTACTATCTTTTTAATCACTTGAAAAGTTTACATATATTTGCAATAAAGTTGCTCGGATTTGCTCCCATGAGTGACTTTTGGTGTGATTTTATTACACGCACATATGTACTGTAGCCCTTGACTTATAATCATTTGTTTAGTGACTGTTCAAAGCTGCAACAGCATTGCAAAAAGTGACCTATGACCATTGTAGCATCCCCATGGTCATGTGATCAAAATTTGGATGCTTGGCAACTGGTTCATATTTATGATAATTGCAGTGTCCCATCTTCTGACAAGCAAAGTTAATGGGGAAGGCTAATTCACTTAACAACAGTGGCAGGAAAGGTCATAAAATGGGGGGGGGGAATCACTTAACAGCTGTCTTGCTTAAGACAAGAAATTTTGTGTTCAGTTGTAGTTGTAAGTCATATTCTTCCATCTTCCCCCCTTTTTTTCCTCTCTGGTAATACTTTGGCAGTAATGGCTGACATTCTCTAAGGTAAACTATGGCTCCTCTCAAGCGCAATAAATGGAGCTTGCATCTCATCCAATCAATCAGTTGAGTTAATTCATTCAACTGTCTCCCCTCCTCCAAAAACCAAGCCGTATTTGTATAATTCAGACAATTTGCACGATTCATTCCAGCAATAGTATATGAAGAACTGGGGATTGCAGATTAATCTAATATTCATATCCCTATCATGAATCAAGAGCAATCATCCTTTAGATCCGATCTTGGCAACTTGTAGATTTCAACTCCCAGAATTCCCCAGCCAGCCATGTCTTAAAGCTGCCCCAGCTTTAGATGACAACATTTACAAAGCGTGCTTCATAAAATCTTCTGGAATTTCTCAGCTGCAACTGAGAATCCCAAATCTTTCTTTCCCATTTCCTTAAGGGATATATGCCATACTGATTAATGCAGTACTGTCTGAAAAATGCCAAAGACTTCCTATGAGTAATCCAGACATCTATCCACATCTATTTAAATTTTGTGATTCTGGAGAGTCTCAACATACTCTAAACAACTCTATCTTTGACTAAGCTTATCTGCACCATCAGCCTGCCTAAAGAATGTATTTCTTTGGACATCTTCCAAGGAGCTGTTTCTGTTGTGATCTAGTTGATTTCACACCCAACTCTGCTGAAATGAGAGTTCCATCCTTCTTTTAAATGGGTTTCTGAAAGTAATAAAGATATGTTGCTTCCTTTTAAGCTAGCTTTTAATTACACCTTGGAACCATATGTTGACCTGGTTTCTCTCAAGCTTCCTTATGACTACAGTTTAATTATTTCAATTTCAAGTTGTTCTTTTTGTTAATGACTTCTGGCCAATCTGGAGATGTGTTTTCTCCATTAAACAAGACAACAATCTTTTCTAATTTAGGTTAACATGTTCACTTCAGTTAACTCATGATCTCTTAGTCGTTTTCATAGCAATTGCTGCTATAATTGTCTTCCCAAAGCCATTCACTTTAGGCCGTAATACAAATCTTCCCGATAGATTACAAAGGCTTGAAGATCAACAACCGGATCGTGGAAGCTTATAGAACAGGCAGTTAAATAGTATAGTATCAGATTGATTGTGGATAATTTCAGAGAGGATAATAGCAGAGAAGTAAGTGGAGACATCGTTTCTTAATCTTGGGGTATCTCATAGATACTATAATCTCTGAGGCTGAGCCTATTAAACAGCTTCATAAGGAATCAAAGTGTCTGGTTTAAATGCAGTTTACTCTGATTTTACTTGTTTATTGATCCATTTTTTTAATAGTCACTCATCTCCCCAAAACTGACTTGGATGGCTTTCTATAGTCCTAGCTCATCCTGTGACTTCCTGTGACATAACCAGACACCCACCCACCCTTAATCTGGGCCTCTAAGGCAGGGATAGGCCAGTAGCATATTTCAAATATTTATTTATGTCTGTGCTTGCAGCCCAATTTTTCTCTTGAGATGAGAAGGCAGATCATTTTATCAGCTTAACAACAAACCTGTGAGAAAGGTTGAGCTGATAGTGACTGGCCCCGTGACACCTCCTGAACTCCATGGCTGAACTGGGAATTGAATCTTGGTTTTTCAGGTCCAATTCCAACATCTTAATCATGCCACTGAAGCTACTACAATAGTTTTGAAAAATATGCCTTGGCCAGAGAAAGGGTGCCATCTTGGCATCGGGGTCTGAATATCCAAGTTTTATGATCTCTTCTTCTGAGCTACCATCCTGGCTTCTCCCACTATTATATATTTTTAATTAAACTACTTAAAATCTCTCTGTTATTCACCCCTTTTAGAAGTGAGGAGCTTTAGAGCTATGGGAATATAGAAGATAATTAATCCTGGTCCTCCTGAGCTTTCTCTTAGTAATGAATGTCTAAATCATCTGCAGAGAACTTTCTAGTGGAAGTGACTTCTCTGCATGTGCTGAAGTTCATAGGGTGCAAGAAGAACAAAATAAGATTTAGGGCGAGAAGAGAGTGGTGAGGACAGCCGCAAAGACTATTGGAAGTTCACTGCCTTCTGTCCAGGACATGGCTTATAAGCAATGTTTGAGCAGGGTCCACAGTTTTATGTGGGATGCTACATATCTTCTCCATGACTGGTTTTCTTTGTTACCTTCTGGGAGGAGACTTCACAGTAGCCAAAGCAGAACTACTAGATTCTGTAATAGCTTTATTCCATATAGTATCAATGTTGTTAACTCAATACTTTTTTCCACTATGTATTAAAAATGGACTGTGATAGATAGATAGATGATAGATTTAGATTTAGATTTAGATGTAGATGTAGATGTAGATTTAGATTTACTTGTGTGTGCATGTATATATAGCACACGTATATGTGTGTTGTGACTGAAAGGATTGACCCTGCTGGGAGTTTTGACTCAGATGTCTCTGAAGATGGAAGGTTTGAGCCTGTTGTGAATGTGGAGTCTGAATTATCATAGGACACAGATGTGAGCCAGGAGGATGAGAGAGTGTTGGAGAGACAGTCCATTCCAGAACCTTCGACTTCATTCATGCCAGCAGCTGATCCACAAAATGAGCCAGAGGCTTCGAGCGAGGAAGAGACTGACGGATGTTGGCTTGATGCTAGGACTAGGAGAAGATTGAAACGTCAATCACAATCTGAAAGGAGGTGTCAAGCCAGGCATTGATTAGAGAGACTGACACACCCATCCAGGGGATTTAAGGAGGCGTGCTGACTCTCAATCTTTGCTTGGAGCAAAGTGCTTTGTGGATTTGAAAGAATACATTTGAAGCGGCTGTTGTGATTTATGGACAATTCTGAATTGCCAGACAGATTCCGGGAAGACTGCCAAGGACTGGGGAAACAGTGCAGTTAACTATTTGGGGTCTGGTTTTGTTTTGCTTGAATATTTGAACTCTGGAACTTTGTATTCTCACCTGTGGATACAGGTGAGACATAACATATGTGTATATATGTATGTGAATGGGTATAAATGTCAGAATATAGAATTTCATTTTTTAATGTGTGCCAGTACGTTCACAGCAAAAAGTAACAATAAAGTTCACCTTATCTTATCTTATTTAACCCTTAAGAAAATACAGTGGCCTTGATGCTCCAACCAGCCATTCACTTCGCAAGGGCTCTCCAAATGTCTTCCACACTGTTGTTGTTGTTGTTTTAACCATTTAGTCATGCCTGACTCTTGGCCACTTTATAGGCAAGTGCTCTCCATGTATTCCACAATACTAGGTAATAATATACAGTAGATGACATCAATGGAACATTTTTGAACACTAGCTAGTTCTTGCTTCCTCCAGCATCGTTCCAGTTTAACTAGTTTGATTGCCCTTTTTTCCCCTTCATTTTACTTATGGTAGGTTATCCTTCCCCTTGGTAAAGACTTTGCTTTCAGCAGTTTCCTTTTAAATATATTAAATAGTTGCAGCTTACGGGGACACCAGAGAAGTTGGACTTGTTGGACATGTTTTCTGTAAGTACATTAAATACCCAGGGGCCTTCCATAAGTCAAGACCCAACATCTCTTCTTATTATCATGTACTACAAGATTATAAATAGAGAGTAACATTAGTCAGGCATTTAAAGGGGTGATGGTGATGGCGATTTCCTGATGTGCCACTTGGCATTGGGAACTCATAGTCTGAGGTGTACATGTCAGGCTCACTGTGTAAAACTAAAAAAATAATTATTTCCAAAGTTGATTCACACAGACCTCTCTTTAGCAAGTCCAAGATTAAAGGATTGGGTTGTAGGGATTCCAGCAACTGAACTACTCCCTATTTAAAACTCATATATCCTTTGGTGTATTCATATGGAGACTTCTTGGCTATTTATTTAATATCTTCCTGTGAAGACAGGTTTTTTTTTTCCACAGATAATAGAGGAATGTGGAGCCACTTATTCCCATAATGGTCTCCTAAGCCATTATTCTTTATCACTTTATCACATCATATATGGTCTACTTTCAGATATGTTCTAATGAAGTGCATGCTTGATTAAAGGATGGTGCACTCATATTAGAGATGGTTATCCACTTCCACAACCATGAAGCTTCTAAAAATTAAACATATATTCCTATCTTTGGGTTACTGAGAACAGCTTTCATCTCCTCTTATGGAGGAAAGCACAAAGTTCTCACTAGACACATTTTAGTTTCCAGATGATATGGATGATCCAGGTAATGTTGATCAGTCTGAGAAAATCAGTTAGTTGATGAATAAGTGTCTGTTTATTTGTTTCAAATACAAAGGTTTTCAAAAGGGATGGCTCCCGATTTCCAAAATTTCCTTATTCCCAGCAATAGAGTAAACCTAGAGACTTTCAAGTTAGGAAATGCTCAGAAGTAGTGATTGGAAAGAAATTGTTCCCCATTTCTACAGCTCAGAATGATGGCAACAATTTCATTTTAACACCCTTCCCTTCTCCCTTCAGTTCAGGTGACTCCAACTGGAGTCTACTTCTAAAGAAGTAGAAAGAATTCCAGTTGCCATATTCTTCAGACTTTCGCTATCTTGTTAAAGCATGACATGATTTCTTTGTCATATTTCAATATGTGGTAAGCCAAATCTGTATGTACAAGGAAGAGAGTGCTTGAATTTGTGTCTCAAAATCCTCCTCTAATGAGAGCAATGAATCAAGCATAATAACACATTGAATAGAACTTACAAGTATAAGTATAAACAGGTATAAGTATATACATAATAAATGAGTACGAATAAATGGATAAATGGGAACAGTAGGGCAGGGATGGTAAAGCATGCTGGTGAGCTTATGCACGCCCCCTTACAGACCTCTTAGGAATGGAATGAGGTCCATGGTAGACAGTTTAAGGTTAAAGTTTTGGGGGTTTGAGGATGTAAAAACAGAGTCAGATAGTGAGTTCCAGGCATTGACCACTCTGTTGCTGAAGTCGTATTTTCCGCAATTAAATTTGGAGCAGTTTACTTTGAGTATGTATCTATTGTTTGCCCGTGTATTATTGTGGTTGAAGCTGAAGTAGTCATTGACTGGTAGGACAATGAAGCAGACGATTTTGTGTACGAAGCTTAGATCAGACCGTAAGTGGCGTAGTTCTAGGTTGTCAGACTTTGAGACTCTACCTTCTGTCTCTTTGACCATCAAAAGTTCTCACAAAAACCTGAAGGGAATGGGACAAATTTGAGTTGGGAAGAATTGGTAGAGTAATGCCATGTTCAAAAAAGGTTGGATCTGGATCCAGGTGGGGTCTACAAAGAAAAATATACTGAGAAAGTTTTTCCACGTCTAGGGAAGTGTCTTCTAATACTACTGACTGCTCCCTTCTAAGCTCCTCCTCCCTCATGTGACCTTGAGTGGCCTATATGCAGCCTGTCTTGGACTTCCCAGATAAATATCCATTGACCCAGCATCCTCCTTTGTTACCCACAAGAAAATGAAACAGTATCTTATGGCTCCTGATAATGAAGTTGGAAAGAATTCCACAAAACCATGCTTTGTGAGCTTTTATTACCAATTCCAACAGGTCTCCCATTTTGTAATTCTACTTCTATGGAGCAAGAATCAATGTGGTATTTAATTAGAGACAAGGAGAGAGTTGTGTTCTTGCAAAGATTCCTCAACTGGTCCCTGACCAATGGCTATCCTGGAAGGGCTGGCAGGAGTTGCAACTCAGGAATTTGGATGTCTCCAAGTAGACCATCCCTACATTACACTGGTTCACCTAGATTCATATGCCTTTTCAGTGTGATGGAATGTGCAACTGATGAAAGTGTGGGAGGAAGCAGCCCATACCGAACCAGGAGACTGTGCAGTCCTGAACTGTATGGGACAGGGAGGAAAAGGTTCAGGATAGCCATGTCCTAGACTCTCCCAGGGTACATCTATTAGTTAGAAGGTTATAGCTTTAGTCTGGCAAGATTCTGTCTATTCGGTGTGAGCAAATAATTGATTGGATCAATTGGGGAAATATGACAAGGACAATACATATTTAATAATTCATATAATCACAGCAGCAAGATTGGCTTATGTGCAACAATGGAAAAGTAAAGAAACTCCAAACGAATTAGAAATAATTAGGAAAATTTGGACGTGTGGAGAAATGGACAAATTGACAAAGGATTTAAAAAATAAGGATGAATCGGATTATATATATATATATATATAATGTAGACATGTATTACTACTATGTGATTTAGCAGTGTAAGACAAAGATGTGGGTTAAGAGGATTGTCTCATGTTCAATGTTTTTAATCTATTTTTTGTTTGTTTAATAAAAAATTAAAATAAAAAATAATAATTGATTGGATCACATTATGTCACCTTTGAATTTAAGCCTTTCACTCATGAAATTCATGGGGAGATTTTCAGAGAGGACAGAGTAGAAGAAGTCAAAATGGCCACTAAAACAGTCAGATCACAACAAGTTCCTTAAGAGTCAGAGTTTTTATTGCACCATCATAGAACCATACGGCTGGAAGGGGCATTGGAGATCTTCTTGGCCAACCCTCATCCAAGGCAGGAAATCTTATGTCATCCCAGACAACGAACACCATCTTGATTTTGTTCACCATTATCAGCTAAGGACAGTAGTTTTCAGGGCCAAACATAATATCCTTGCCTTTGCACTTTTGCAGAGTAGATATTTTGACTATGAGCCCTTGGCCCTGGGGATCCAGGGGGAAAGAAACAGTTCATCCCATACTACTATATTGTTACTTCTCCAAGGAGACTTGGAATAATTGTACTTTACTCCTGCTATGTCAATATGCAGGAAGAACGGATAATTATTATACGAGCCTCTTTCTCTCAGATATAAAACATATCTATCATCTAAATAGTAGCACAATTTTGTGTCACCCCAATGGAAATGAGGCAATAGGTGATGCAAATCTGAACACTATAATTTTCTGTTTTTAATTATGCTTTTAAATAATAATTAATCATTGATCAAAATAAGATTTGGTGGTGCCTCGTCCAGGAGGCACCATCTAGGTCATTCCAGAAAGTAGGATTAAACCTAGCATCTAGAGGGAAGGGCACTAGGCATCCATTTGCTCCTTAGGAGCCAAATGCAACTCAAGAATCTTTACTTTTATTCAAAATCGAATTGCAATGGAGGCCTCAAGTCTTGCATACACAGACAATTTTTGCACAAACGTTCTCATCTTTTCTTTTTGGGGAATTTCTTCAAAGAAATAGAAAAATGCTATTTTGAGCAACATAATCTAAACCAGACTTTTTTTTTTTTTTTTTGCTATTGTTAACCTTGTTGATGTTACTTAATCATAGAAGATACTGCTATGGAACAGGAATAGAGGAAAGCCAGTAACTGATAAAATACGCCAGGAAAGACATTTCTTTTTAAAGGAAGTACATTATGTAGCTGAGTCCCAAAGCTCATGACTTTATAGCATTCAGATCCTGACTTCTCTGAGGAATAAACTGTCCAGGATTTAGCAGTCTGTATTCCTGGCAGCAGCAGTAAACCCCAATAGTTAAAAATGTCTCAACTAGTTGGAAATCAAGGGATTAGCTTTGGCTTGGAGGTTTGTACAAAATGAATGTGACAAAATAAAGCAGGAAGAACTCTATACTAAGTTGTCTATAATCCAAACTCATCTATTACACTCATCTATAATCCTAACACAGTTAACTAACTCGTCAGTAACACTAACTCATTTATTCCCACAGTGTCCCAAGGCATTGGGAGGAAATGCAGTTAAGCCAAAAGAAATACAAGGTTGGAGCAGTAAACAACTTTCCTGAGCAATTTTACCTGGATTGTGGAAGTGACAAGGTATTTACTCATATCAGTCCGTACAGCAGTCACACAGCTATAGGTGAGAACAACAAGGCTGCAGAGCTTTTCCATTGGTGGTTTCTGATCGGCTGAATTCTCTCTGCGGGAAAAGTTGTCTAATGCTTTTATTATTGTTATTTAGAGTTGTTATAGCCACCCCACTTGAAAAGACTCATTTTAACTCCCAATATAATGATATGCAGTACAAGTAGGAAGGAGGAGGAGGAAAATAAGATTTACAAAATTCTGCTATGACAACCAATCTCAGCCACTTCCTATGGAAGTGATTTGCTAGTCTAGTCTATCTAGTGAGGCTAACCATGGAAGGAGTTAGTGACAACAGCTTGAAATGAACCTTTCTCTCTGATTCTTAAATGGTTGCAAAGGCCATCCTATCAGTTAAACTATGATGAATAATAGTGACTGGCCCAAGCTATCTGTAGTCAAGTAGAAACTATACTTCACTTAGTCTTAGATGAATTTCTGGATTAATACGTTAAACCAGTCTTGGGCCAGATAACTTGATTTTGTAGGTGCTTTAAATGTTTTAATATGTTTTTACTGTCTTAATGCTTTTTATGGTTTGTTATTGTTTTAAAATGTTTTTAAAATTCTAATTATAATATATGTTTTGAATTGTGAGCTGCCCAGAGTCATGGTCATAAGTGTGAAAAACAGTCCTAAGTCATTTTTTTTTCCAGTGTCATTGAAACTTCAAACAGTCACCAAACAAACTGTTTGCTGAGTTGGGCGACTACAGAAATCAAGTAAGGAAGTAAATCACAGTCCAATTTTGAGCAGCCCTTGCATGGAAAAATACCAGCACTTTACAAGAATGATCTGAGCCGGTAATTTGTAAATATTCTGCTTTAATTCAAAGGACCATGCTAAATTTCGAGAAAAAGCTCTAGATTGAAGACCGAAAAACTGATCCTGCAATTTTTCCATTTAGGTTATCAACCAAGCAGAAAGGATTGAACAGCTTCTTAGGTTCTTTGGGGTAATACAGTTGTCATTCTACGGTAATTACAGGTTAGTGCTTTGTAATACAAATTATTGAAAATAGTTTCTCCAACCAGACATCCTTTGAATGGAATGTAGAAGTCATTAAATGTAGGCTTCTCTAGGGCTCTGTGACAATTTGATTCAGAGATTCGATAAGAAGGCAATTCCCAAGCCTTTCGACCGGTATTTTTTCTGCACGGAAAAAATATTGAAATTTAAATACGTTTATTCAGATTAATTTCAGTCAACATAAATTGGCTATTCAAACCAAATTGGGGTGATTTGCATACCCCTGCTGCTCAGTAATTACTGAACGACAGAAGTTGAATAAGAAGCAGCATTCATATGGAATGAGTTAAAGAATGGATGTATTGGATCTATTTTTTTTTAAAAAAAAAAACTAAAACTAGCCTAAATTTACCATATTTTTCAATTGCTGATAAACTTTACAAAAAACAAGGACTAGAAATTTTTATTTTATTGAGCCATGGTAGCACAGTGGTTAGAGTGCAGTACTTCTGCTGACTGCCGGCTGACTGCAATTTGGCAGTTCAAATCTCACCAGGCTCAAGGTTGACTCAGCCTTCTCTCCTTCTGAGGTGGGTAAAATGAGGACTGTTGGGGGGCTATAGGTTTACTCTGTAAACCGCTTAGAGAGGGCTGTAAAGCTCTCTAAAGTGGTATATCAGTCTAAGTGCTAGTGCTGTTATTTATTGCACTTATTTGCCACTCATCTTGTATCAGAATGACTCTGGGGAGCTTAAAGCATCAAAACATTGAAACCCTAACAGAGAAGTATTTCTAAAATGAAAAAAATAGAAATTACAAATCTACCTTGGTAATTTTGAATCAGCTCAGCCTCAGGGGAAAAAAAATGGAGGAGGGAATACATACCATATCTCATCTTGATTGCCTAAAAGGAAGGTGGGATATAAATCTAAAAGATAAATCCAGAGACCCCTCGACTTACAGCCACAATTGAACCCAAAATGTATGTTACTAAGCAAGACAGTTGTTAAGTGACTTTTGCCCCATTTTACGGCCATTCTTACCACCGTTGTTAAATGAATCACTACAGTTGTTAAGTTAGTAATTTGGTTGTTAAGTGAATCTGGCTTCCCCATTGACTTGGCTTATCAGAAGGTCATAAAAAGGGATCATATGACCCCAGGACACTGCAACTTTCATAAATACATGCCAGTTGCCAAGTGTCTGAATTGTGATCATAAGGAAAGTGCAATGGTCATAAGTGTGGGAAAACAGTCATAAATAGCTTTTTCCAGTGCCATTGAAACTTCAAACAGTCACTAAACAGTTATAAATCAAGGACTATCTATACTGTCCAATAAATAGACTGAGAAACACAGATGAATGTGTCCACTCTACAAATCTGATATCAGATATTTATGATAAACTGCTTCTTACTTATTTAATGAACTGTGTCAGGACAGCAGTGGTGGATTTTTAAATAAAACTGAAAAAGCTATGCTTTGCCATTCATTTGTCAGTATTTATCCTTGAGCCAACCGAACCGGATGTGCAGTAAACTCTCTGAGAGTTTTAGAGAAAGCTGTCCAATTTTTGTGGGTCAAGGCAATACTTAACTCTTGAGAATTATGATAACAGGAGGCTGTTCTCCAGAAAAGTAGTTGATGGAATCAGGATAACAATTGTATTTGATTTCATGTACATTAACAATTAATTAAAAATTCAGCGTGATTCTTTTCTGGTTTGCATTGTAATTTAATTGCACTAGAGATCTCTGGGCTCCAAAATCAAGGTTTTAGGTTGTGTGTGCATATTGTTTTGGCTATTGTTGTTGTTATTATTATTGCTCAAAATTAATTCTCCAGAACAAATATGCTGAATTCAGTGTTTACAGTGGGCAATCATATCTATTCGTTTGGTCTAGGCTACAGCATTCCATTGACTTGAAGCAAACAATGTACAGGCTGAACTCCAAGTGACCGGCTTGTTTCTGCTAATCACTGGCTGATTACTAGCTAATCAGTGCCTTGTTTAGAGCAGAGAAGCCAAAAACACTTTGGACTGGGCTGCCTTTGGGAAGCAGGACACATTTTTGCAATTTTCATTAACATGTTGCAATTACACTGAAGCTGCACAAAGGAAATGAATGCGAGGCTGAAATCAATGGCAAATTGTAAATCTCTCAGAGCTGTAAAGGGATTCTGGACATGCATTAGAATGACTCTAAATCGCTCAGACCTTTTTCCTTTTCTTCTAAGTAGTTGGAATTCCAGGCAATCTTAACTGTCCTGAAGGCTGCAATCTCTCGTTCAATTCAAACTTAGCCTTCGTATCAATCTCTTCTCCAGATGTTTTGGATTACCCATCATCCATGAATATTGCTCATGCAGGCAAAGCCTGATTAGAGTCCAGCTGTGTCGGGGAAGGTAAACCGTAGGTGTAAACCAACACATGAACATGCCAAGGGGTACAGTCAACATCTGTTGAATCTCTTATTATCCAGTGACTTCTGAAGTTAGTTAGATGGGGAGATCCCAAATGTAGAATGCCTCGCCCCATCTGCTCAGATTAGAATGGAACTCTGGTACTCTATTATATTTAGAGTCAGATATCACCTTCCTCCCTGTTTCTGTTCTAATCTTTTATCATCCTCATCCTTACCAGGTTGTCTGCCTTGCCATCTAGCTCCTTCCATCTATATGGATGTTATTGCTTTTAATTATTTTTATTCTGCATTTTTCCTACAAAAAAAATTTACTTGCATCATTTTCACAGCTAATACCAGTAAAACTGATGGTTTTCATGGCTATATATCATCACAGGTAGTCCTCAACTTACAACCACAATTTTTGAGTGCAAAAATTACGTTGAGCGAGATATTCCATTGCTAAGTAAGACAGTTGTTGAGTGAATTTTGCCCCATTTCATGACTTTTCTCACCACCTTGGTTAAGTGAATCATGCAGTTCTTAAATTAGTAACATGGTTGTTAAATGAATCTGGTTTCCCCGTGGACTTTGCTTGTCAGAAGGTTGTAAAAAGGGACCACATGACCCTGGGACAGGTGCAACCATCATCCACGTGAGTCAGTTGTCAAGCATCCAAATGTAAATCATGCAACCATGGGGATGCAGCAACGATCATAAATGTGAAAAATGGTCACAGTGCCATTGTAACTCTGAATACTCACTAAATGAATAGTTGTAAGTCAAGGACTACCTGTATTGACTGTAAACGTTTACACCATAAGAAACACTAAATATTAAAGACCATGAGCCTGTTCTGACCCAGGCTTCATAAATTGTAATTATTCACAAACTTGTTTTAAAAGCAAAACCTATTTTATGGCAACGCTGGGAATTGTTTTCATCCCCAGCCAGAAGTAATCTTAAATAGTGCCCCAAGATAAGCACTCAGCTTTCAGTTCTGTGGAATGCTGCCAAAAACAGAAGTATCCAATTAACTATAAAAGAAACCAACTGAAGTACAAGAAAAAAACCACAACCAAAGTACACAGAGCTTCAAGGATGACTCGGAACTGATCAAACGACTTTGCTCCCTGCAAAGGTTTTGTCATTGAGGCCTGACTTTTATCCCTTATGGGAGGGGCAATCACCTCCCAGCCTTACTCCCGAGTTGCCCCTTTTGTTTCACCTGCTCTCGCCTTCTAGCAGCTCTGTGCACACGTGCACTAGGAACAGACTCCCCTTGTTCCTCTGCCTCACTGCTGCCAGACTTGAAAGGCTCCAAAGACAGCACCCCACTCCCAGCTGGTCCTGGCCCCATCTCTGCATCGGATGCAGGACCCCCATCCAAATCCTCTCGAGACTCCCCGATGAGTCCCCTTTCTTCCCCACTGTCCTATTCCGCTGCCATCTGCACTGGCTGCCAGAGAACCACAACAGAGTCTGCGTTTGAACTGTAATTGGTTTTCCCTCTGGAAAGTAGATTTTATGTTGAGAACTTATGATAAGATGGAGGGTGGGTTTATTAATATTTTAGGAAGTATACAGTATGCCAACTGTAAAATTCTCACATTCGTGATTTGTCTTTAGTTTCTGCTCTCCTGTGATTTTGACTGATTTTGGTTTCTGCCTTTTTTTCCCAATTTTCCTGAATGCATGACCCAGACACATCAGCATCTAAATCCAGGATACATTTTGATCTGTCTATGATTAGGCTGAGAATAGAATTGTGCTTGCACTCATTCCCCTGTCCAGAGTAAATAAAACAACAGCAAGTCAGAGTAAAGAGTAAGCTTGTGTAGGTCATAACATGAACTTGATTTCTACACTAGTCTATACTATAGTATCAAGTTATAAAGTCAGACTTGAAGGGCTCTTTAGTCAGATCTATGTTTACTTTAGCTCCCCTCTTCATGTCATCTATACCCATGTTTCTCAACCTCAGTCACTTAAAGATGGATGGATTTCAACTCCCAGAATCTGGAAGCGGAGGTCCTCCCACCTTAACGTTGCTTGAAATGAGAAGTACTGGCCTATATAATGGACTAAAATTCAAGTTCATGGAGATTGAATGTATTCTGACCTCACACATGTCAGCCCAGGCCACGGAATAGCTTACCCAGAGCATGATCAATGCCAAAATCATAAAATGTCCTCTAGGTGCTTCCACTGTGCAAAATATGGGCAATATTAGTGATCTAAAGGTCCCAAATCCATTCACACAGGCTTCTTGTTCTTTGGACTAAATCAACTGGAGTGTCCATGCACATTCCATTCCTTGCATATTTTTGACCTTCTACAAATGTCATGTTCAGTGTAGGATGATTCAGAAGGCAAGGCCAAGCCACACAGTCTATACATTTAGCCCTTCACTGAGGGAGGAACAACCAAAAAGGAATTAGATCTAAATCTCAGCCCTGGTGCATGAGAATTCAGTCCGAATTAGATCTATGAAAGGATGCCTAATATTTCATTTTGGCCATAGGCAACAACAGCAGGGGAAGTAAACATAACAGAGGAAAGAAAAGTGAGATAAGTAGAGAGGAGCTAGAGGAAAAAGGAGCAGGCATCACCCTTTTGCCTCTATCCAAGATAGCACTTTCCTACAAGTCCCAAAGAATAGGTGGAAGTGACTTAAGGGAACTCGCCTTGACCCTCCATATCTGCACAGACATGGGACTATCAAGAGAATACACACACTATTAGACAATGAGAATTGACTGAATATTGAATGTCCTGCCAGTTGTTTACAGGTCAGCTTTTCTCAAAAACACTCTTCCCACCCAAGAGTTGGCGCAAAAAGACACAATCATAACTCTGGTGAATGTATCTATTTGCATATAGCTCTACCTAGTCAAGTGCTTCTGCCTCAAATCTATTTGCAGGACTTCAATAGCTGTTCAGCCATTTGACTTTTGCTTAAGCTATATTTGTCGGGTGTTGTGTCTTCTTTTATTTTTGCTAGATTTGTATCTTGTCTTTCGTCCTGAAGCTCAAGGTATTAGTTACTCCCTCCTTCTCCGCCCCAACAATTCTATGAGATAGGTTGGGCTGAGAAATAGTGACTAGCCCAGAGTCACTGAGGGAGTTTTGAGGGCTGAGTGGGAACTGAACCTGGACCAACAAGTTAGCAACTGCCCCACACTTAAGTGGTTTTTGCCTTCAGGAGGAAAGTCTATCTGGTCAATTATCAGGAGGCCATAGGATCAAGGCAAGTCAGATGAGCGTGGAAAGAGGTACAAATCTCCCTCCACCCCCGTTTCTTTCCCCCCCCTTTTTTTTGTTCAGCTTAGGTAAAACAGATTTTGGAAAACTGGAATTAAAGTTAGATTCTAACTGGAGTAAGATACCTGCCTGTTTTCCCCCCATCAGACAAAAAAATATCTCTTCCTTACTTTCTCCAAAATCTGGCAGACTATTTGGTTGCATTTGGAGGTATTGCCTGCACATTCTACATACTGTGGCCCTCAGAGGCAGAGGTCCCAGGGGCAGGGGAGAATCCAGTTCCACGATAGAACTATTTACAAGTAGTCCTCAACCTGAAACAATTTGTTTAGTGACCATTCAAAGTTACAAAAACATTGGAATTGGTAACTTAATACCCAGTGCTCACATTTAGGACCATTGCAACTTGCTCCCATGGTCACGTGATTAAAATTTTGGGCGCTTAGCAACTGGCATGTATTTAAGATGGTTGCAGTCACGTGATCACCATTTGTAACCTTCCCAGCTGGCTTCTGGCAAGCAAAGGCAGTGGGAAAGATGAGTTCCCCTAACAACTACAATGATTGGATTAACAATTACAAAAAAAAAAAAGATGGCAGACTCAGCCATGACACACTTAACAACCACTTTCTTAGCTTTACAATTATGGTTGTAAACTAGGATCTGTATTGATTGATTCATTCATTCAGTCTATAGCAGGGTCACCAACCAGTGGACTGAGGACCACTGGTAGTCCGTGAGAAAATTTGGGTGGTCTGCAGAGAAATGTCACCCCCAAAGAACCCCCCCAAAGCAAATAATCCAGGCTGTGTTGCCCACATGGCCACACAAGGCTGTGCTGCCCACATGGCCCATGGGAACACAAGGCTTGTGTCGCTTGCATTGTGAACAACACGAGGTAGTGAGGGGAGGGGGAAAATGTGGAGATGGGGAACTTGCCCCACATGCCTCGTCTGGCCACCGGGCTGCTTCTTTCTGCCTCTTTCTTCTGTTGCTTTTGGATGCATGCAAGGGAAGCAGCAAAAGTCTTTCTTTCTCTCCCACAAACTCCACCAGAAATGAGTCTTTGGGGCCGTGAAAGGCATCCTGCTCTAAGAAGTTGCACTAGTGTGACAAGTCTCACAAAGACTCATTTCTGGCGGAGTTTGGGGGAGAGAAAGAAAGACTTCTGCTGCTTCTGCTGCTTTCCTTGCATAAAGCCAAAGGTCTCTCTCTCACTCTCTCCACCTGAGAACGGAGCTGGAACAGTATCCAGCAATCCCAAATAAAGAATGATCGATCAGTAGGAAAACAGGATGGGGAATTTTCCTGCAGACTCTTTTGGGGATTTTCTCTGCTGCTTTCTGCAGAGACCCTGGGAAAATGTCAGCAAGCCACCATCAGTCAAAATTCATATTAGTGATCCACGGGATTTAAAATTATGAGTTTGGTGGTCCCCGAGGTCCAAAAGTTTGGCGACCCCTGGTCTATAGGGCTTCCCATCTCAAACCCTCATCAGGGTCAGTAACTTAATTCTCTGGAAGAAATTGGTCATTTTGATTAAAATATGCACGTTTCCCCTTCAGATCCTTAGACTTCTGCTCCAAGCATGCTTTCTTCTTAGCCCTTTAAAAGCTCCCTGAAGAACTGGGCAGATTTCTAGGACCACCCTCTGTGGAATGTGCATCCAAATAGTTTGCCAGATTTTGGAGAAACTAAGGAACAGACATTTTTTTTGTCTGATGGGGGAAAACAGCCAGGTATCTAACTCCAGAGTTAGAATCTAACTTTAATTCCAGGACCAAAGTGTAAGAGTTTTTCTCTCTTTCTCCCCTTCCTAAGTACTAAACATACCTGCTTAGATAACTCCAACCACAATCAGACACCCTTTCCTTAATATACTATAATGAGGGTTTTGAGGGAGAGGCCAGACACAACCTAATATAATGAAACTGGGTAGGGTTGAATGGTTCAGCTTTTCTGCTGCCACTTCTGATAGCTCAAGATAAGCCTCACCAAAACTTCACCACCTACTTTATGTTTTGCAGAAGAAAAAAAAAAGATGATGGAATACCACCAAATTCCAGTGATAAAAGAAAGGGTCAGAAACAAGTGGGCAGCAGGCAATCCACCCTTCACAGTAAAAATAATGAAAATCTGGAAAACCATCTAAGGATCCACGGATTTGGAAACCCATATAAATGCTTTCAGTGTGGAATGCAGGACACGATCTGCAAAATTTTTCCAAGGTGGCTTATTATTATGGAGTGGGGATCATGAAATGCTTGGGATGCAACAACCATCATATAGTGCAGGGGGCTGCAACCTTAAACACTCAAAGAGCCATTTGGACCCATTTCCCACAGAAAAGAAAACACAGAGAGCCACAAAACGTGGGTGGGCAGGAAAACTCAACATCACTCCCACCCAGTCACGACCCCCAGTACCAGACCTACCCAGGTTTTGTGGCTCCCAGTGTTTTCTGTGGGAAATGGGTCTCCCTCCCTCCCTCCCTCCCTCCGTTTCATTTCTGGGGAGGGTGAGGGGCGGGTCAGCCAGTGGTAGGATCACCCAAAGAGCCACATGCAGCTCCAGAGCTGTGGGTTGCTGACACCCGATATAGTGGAACAACTTGCCTCCAGAAATTGTGAATGCTGCAACACTGAAAATTTTTAAAAAGATGTTGCACAACCATTTGTCTGAAGTGGTGTAGGGTTTCCTGCCTAAGCAGGGGGTTGGACTAGAAGACCTCCAAGGTCCCTTCCAACTCTGTTTATTCTATTCTATTCTATTCTATTCTATTCTATTCTATTCTATTCTATTCTATTCTAATCTATTTCATTCTATTGTATTCTATTCTATATACTCCAAGAATTTCAGAAAGTAGGTCTCAAGGTCTCCACCCCTGCTGCCACTACCACTACCACCACATTCAACATTATGCTATCTGGCCCAACCTTGAAATCTCATTGTCTACCATCTTCTCTGGCACACCTGATGGTTAACCACTTGGCTATTATTCAGGGTACGGAACTAAACAAGGGATGAGTAAATAGGCAGGGACTTTTGTTCAGTCCCGAGATGAGGAGACTGAGTGTCTGTAGCGTGAGGATTTCTTTGACAAGAACACCCGCACTCACCCTGGAGCTGCAAATTAAAAGAAAGGAGTCCAAAAAAATTAAAATAATAATAAGAACCCTCTTTTCCAAATGGCATGTCTTTCTCCAGTCCCCAACCCTAGATCTAAGGCATTCAAGAAACACAAATTTGTGATTATCTGCCACTATTATCTAAAATTAACTGTGGTTTCCTAATGAAAAACATTAAAAGAACGATCAGATATGAATGGGGCCTACGCATAATACTTTTACAGGAAGGAATTAAAAAGAAGAATAAACTGTCTGACGCTCTAAATGAAACCAATGTGTAGCTCATAATACAATCCCTGGTTGGAGTTCATTTTGCTTTATTGGTAACATATAAAAGGATGTTTTATCGTGTCCATCAATGATTAGCCGAAGTTAATAAACAGCAGAAAGACACTTTTCCCTCTTCGTGTTTTAACCACCAATTTTGTAAACAGCATCATCCTTTGGGGATGTTCTTGCAAACACATTCCTAAAACATTTTTGCAGATACTCTGTGTCCTGAGACTGCTGGGGAGAGGCTGTGAGTGGGTTAGCTGGAAGAGGCCAGAATCTTCAATGCAGCATACAGATTGTCCTCCACTGGTGACCACAAGCGAGCCCAAAATTTATGTTGCTAAACAATAAAAAAGCTTATTGTTATGTTACGTGAGTCTTGCCCCATTTTACAACCTTTCTTGCCACAGTTGTTAAGTGAATCATTGTAGTTATTAAACATGATTGTTAAGTGAATCTGGTCTCCACTTTGACTTTGCTTTCAGAAGGTCCCAAAAGCTGATCATGTGATCCCGGGACATTGCAACCATCATAAACATGAACCACTTCCTAGGCACCTGAATTTTGATCATGTGACCATGGGAGATGCTGCAACATTTGTAAGTGTGAAAAGTGGTAATAAATAATTTTTTTCAGAGCTGTTGTAACTTCAATTATCACTAAATGAATTGTTGTTAAGTTGACGATTACCTGTAATTCCTAACGTTAGCACAGTTGGTATTTGGTGATAAGAAAGATTGGGATTAAAAGTAGCCTTGAAAGTAGAAAAGGTAAGTCTGATGACCCAGGGTGGGATACAAAATAAACACAGTCACAAAAACAGGTGAAGCCCCTTTGATTCTTTCACTTTGCTTCCAAGTTCCAAATATCCTTGACTGGAGACAAAAAACTCCCCCACAAGCAGTTACAAGAAGGAGGAAATGTCGTTTAAATTATAAGGAGTAAAAAAACAACACAAGCCAGGCAAGATAAGGGCTGGAAGACATCCACAGATATCAGAACACACACTGGGATGGACGTCAAACTCAGAGAGGAACAATAAACTAGAGATATTTCCACATTTAGTTTCCAGCACTCGCCCATATGCATGTCCGTCCTCTTATCCAGTTGTCACAGCTGCAGCCCATGAAGAGGATCAAGGCCTTCTCATTCCCAGTAGGCCATGTCTCTCCCTTATCCTCTCCTCCCTGTGTGCCCTAGGATGGAGAGGGGATGGGCCTGGGTCATTTACTGACTGCCCAACTGGCCTCTGCCATTCCACAACCTCCGGAGTCACACTTCCACTCCCTGTCAGCTGTTTCTCCTTTTCCTCAGAGTCAGTCTCCACCAGGGGCATAATAGTAAGACTAGATTGCTAGAAGTTCCAAGTACTAATTGCTAAGCATTCTGGGAGTTGTTGTTACAACTCATCTGGAAGACACCAAGTTGAGGGAGGCTGACCTAACCCACTACAAACTCAGCAGGAAGCATTTCAGCGCTCTTGACATGTCCCATTAGCATCATCGTCCTGCACACCAGTTGGATATTGTTTGTCAGTTGCTGCTCCATAGGTAATTGTGACATTTGTTCTGGTATGTTTTATTAACTCTCTGCCGTGTTAGGTCACCCTGTGTGTCATGCTGTTATTATCATTCATTTCACTCTTTTATTGATTCTAATTATTTTTACACACCTTGGGCACTTTCTGGAAAAAAGGAATAAAGTGTGTTTATTAATAATTATTATTTACACAGAAACAACTGAAATAATAACTAAGCAAAGAGACATTGCTGTGCTCAAGACTTTAGGGCAGCTTCCTACCCATATCCCAAGCTTGATTTTTGCAAGTAATTTCTCATCTGGAAACTCTCTAGTGTTTAATGGATGAAAAAGAGCTTTGTGTCTTTTTTCCCCCTCCTCGAGACATTCCAGAATGTGTGTGTGTGTGTGTGTGTGTGTGTGTGTGTGTGTGTCACACACAAAGATCCTGTATGTTCCTCTTCTAAACTGTAGTTGGGCATGACCAGGATCAATGGTGAGAGTCAATATTTTTTACTACTGGTTCTGTGGGCATTGCTTGGTGGGCGTGGCTTGGTGGGCGTGGCAGGCGAAGGATACTGCAAAATCCCCATTCTCTCCCCACCCCACTAACCTGCTTTCCAGCTCCATTCTCCTGTGCAGGGCAACAAAACAAGACCGAGCCGATCAGCTGGGACTCAGGAGCCAGAGAATAGATGGGGGTGGGGCCAGTCAGAGGTGGCATTTGCCGGTTCTCCAAACTACTCAAAATTTCCACTACCGGTTCTCCAGAACTGGTCAGAACCTGCTGAATACCTGGATGTGGTTGAACCAACAACCACATCCCATCCTTGGAGTTGAAGAAATCAGTGGACATCTAGAGAGGTTGTATGGTAGAAGCCTTGAACTGGGACACAGCAGAGAAAAGGCCAGCCAGTTGCACATGACCAATAATCCTATCATTGCTTGGTGGCATGCTACCTGGGGCAGCAATGCTTCCACTTTTTTAAAAAAAATCATTGTACACATGTATATGGCTGCCCACCTCTTGACTATTTGGTTTTGATTATTGCAACGCACTACCTGGGATGACCTTGAAAAGCATCTGGAAGCTCCAATTGGTTCAAAATGCAGCAGCCCACATGGTTTTGAGCAGACCTCAATATGTACGTGTGTCACCTCTCCTGCAGGAGCTGCATCGGTTGCCAATTTGCTTCCAAGTCTAGTTCAGGGTGCTGTTGTCACCTTTAAAGCCTTCATGGTTTGGGATCAGATTATCTGAGGGATCATCTCTTATTGGTCACATCCAACCAACCACTAGAGCAAGGAATGTTGCAGGTCCCATCCCCCAAGGAAGTACATCTAGTGGGACCCAGAAGAAGAGCCTTCTCCATGGTGGCTCCTTCCCTTTGGAATATCCTCCCTTCAAAAATTAGACTGGATGGATCCCACTTTGACACTCTTTCATAAGGCCCTAAAGGCTTTGCCAGATGGTTTGAAGATGGAGCTCATCAAATGGTTTATTTGACTGTATGTTGTGACTGGGGTTGGGAAGAGGGGTATTGTTTTTTATTTTTAATTTTTTTTCTACAATGTGTTTTATTGCTTGTAGCCTAGAGTCATTGTGAGGGTGTAGGTGTCTATAAAAAACTTCTAAACAAATAAACTCACACATGGTGACTCTTGAGCTCTAGCAGGAGAAAGGACTTTCATAACCATGACTTATAACTAATCTCAGACTCAGCCATTCCTATCTTTGCATCCCTTTTCAAACAATCCTAAATTGTAGCGAATGTCAAAAATAACTTATTTAAATAAATCATATTCACAACCTCCGATGCAGAGCTAGCTTATTTCACGCAAGCCTTCATTGATGCTAACCAAAACTCAGCAGGCTGGATAAACTATCAAATTCATTGGAAGCACAAATGGAAGCACAAAATGGAACCGGATTCTTCTAAATTGTTCCTTGCAGCCATGTCAAAGAATAAAGAAGCGCAACATTTTAGGGACACTGCAAATCATTCTGAATGATGTTTTTGTGTGATGCATTGACAATGGCTGGGTTCAGAAATATAGTTAGGCCTTGTTTTCTTAATCACAATTAGCTTTAAGATGTCACAATTGTTTAGATTTTGCATGTTAAACCATAAAGGAGGAGTCATGTTCTCATAGCAAATTAAACTGTACTATATGATAGTATAATGTATTATGCAAATTATGGATTTCTGGGTAATTTCAACCCCTCCTCACTCTACCCTACAGGCTGAAAAATATTTCAGATGGAAGGAAGGGAATTGTGCGTGGAGTAACTTTTTCCAAATACAAGTGTAATTCTGGGAAAGTTAAGCTGAACGTTGGCCTTTGACCAATAGCAAAGGTGGCTGGATGTAAAAAGATAAAAGGAACCAACATAAGGCTTAGCAATATATAGACACAACACCATTGTCTGTAAACTGTTAAAGAAAGATCCTGTCATAAGATGTGGGAGATGTTTTTAAATACCTACTGAACTTAGTTTTACCCTGCTCCTCCTGATATGTTCTCAATGCTTCTAATGCTTCTTTTTAAAAAAAAAACAAAGAGTTTTAACTTTTCTTTTAATCTTTTAATTGCTTTTATTCAACCAGCCTGACTGATACCCATTGTTAATGTTCCTGTATATATATGAATGTGTGAGCATAAGGTTCCTTTAAATCTTCTTTGGAGAACAAAAGATATGCTTCACCATTCAACCAGCAGAGCTAATCAGTGACAAGTGTTATTAAAAGTCCACCTGAATGGCCCCCTAGAGCACTATGGGAAATTAAAATGGACATCCACAGACTTAGCCTGGACTGTTTTATAAGTTATATTGGAAACCTTTACATATCAACCTTTATCAATGATTTCAAGGGGAGTTACAAATATTAAAAGCAACTGATTTTCCTGCTGGGGGCCATCATTGAAATATCCTCGCCTGGTAAGTTTCTGAAGGCCTTTATTTCTGAGAGCTTCTGAGGTAAATAAGGCCCCTTGGCTTAGTGAGAAGTTGTTCCCTCCAGATAAGAGGATAGTTCCCTTTGGATATGTGGATAGTTGCAACTGTTGGCTTGTCTGAAGGAGAGAAAATGATTGATGGCTTTTGAAATATTACAGCACCCTAAGATATAGATTGCTATGGTTCTGATTTAGTGTGATGCATGAAGCTAGCTTTTGTGGCTTGCAAGACATGGTTTATGCTTTAGCACGATGTGAGATTAAAGCAATATATAAAATCAACCAGTGGTTCTGTTTTCAAAACCTGTTGACCAAATGTTCTCCTGTATGTTTTTGTCCTTCAATTGTAACATCTATTTCCAAAGTCAAATGGGTTGCTAAATGTCTCCAAAAAGGAAAACATTTAAATGACCTCCACACACAAAAAAGGTGCCAATCTACCATGTCAGCAATGGTCAATCTTGAATAGGAGTCACACTTCACATGCCATCTGCCTCTATATAAATGGGGCACAGTATCATCCTTTCAGTGTGACTGTGTGGGGTCCCATGTCAAACTGTAGATCACATTGTGATTGGCTGTAAGCTAGGGCATATATGGGGTGTGTGTGTGTAATATAAACGATGCTGCGCTTCAATTGCTAGACAGCCAAGACATTGGTATTTGAACACTGATCTTTTTAACATTTTATTGGGTTCTACTAATCTAGGTGAAATGTTAACAAACAGTATATTACTAGTCCATGTATGATATGTCATATGCTAAATAAATAAGTAAATTCCTTATAAATAAATAACACCCATCATAAGCATTTTCGTTTTTCTTTTTTGCAGATAAATAACCCACCACAATGCCTATCCTTGACCATTATTGGTGTACTTGAATTAATGAAAAGATGCTCCCTTCAGGCTTGAAGAAAGCTCTTGACACCACAGCAGGTAGGAATTAAACCTGGTTCATTTTAAAAAGGAAGGCTATATTGTTTGAATAATGTTGAAGAAAAAAGAGTTGTTTCTAACATTACCCATTCCTTTTAGACTTGTCATTAGGGTTCAACTAGTCCTTTAAAAATGTGAAGAATGTGTTGCTATCATTTTTTTTTTGTATTTTGTGTTCCCATGATACAAACAGTGATGGAAAACTGAATGTATTTATTGCTTAATTAGAGCCTAGCTCTATGCAGAGCTAATGTTTCCTCTTGCAGCATTTTGCAGTAAAGGTGATTTTTGTCTTCCCTCTCTTTACAACTCTTGAATTTCTCATCCTTTAAAAGGAATGGTGGCTTGACAGCTTTGTAGCTCTCCTTTTTTGGCTTGCAGTTATCCAGGCAGGGATGAACTTGATTAGAATTTGCATTTCTGTTTTCTTTTTCAGTTGCAATAACGTTGGCTTATAAAGAGTCAGGATGTTTGGTTGGGTCCTTCTTTTATCTTCTCTGATGCCTAGGCTAAAAATGTAGGGATTTGTAGCCTCTCTTGGAATACCGTTTCTGATTCTTGTCATGTCAAGTTGGCTGAAGTGAAGGAGATGATAATTTCATTTCAAGCCCCAAATGTAAAAGGGTTGCTCACATTCTGTTTCCTTTTTACTCCATAAAAGCTGGTTATGCAGGGCCGGCCCTCCCACACCATGGCGGGGAATGGTCTGATATTGGAAGATCACTCTGTTGATCTCAAAAAACAAGAACAGATGCTGTACCTTTTGAGGATCAACTCATCCAGGGTCACCTTGTGGATTCAGGCAGAAAATGTTTTTAGTCAATAGTGCTAAAACCCTAAGTAACCTAACCAGACATGGAGAGAGATAAGCAAAAGATGGAAAGGTTGCTTTTAAAGTATTTGGAGTGTGGTCATTGGAAATATTAGGAAATAGCTAGAGAAACTACATCTTCGAGTCCCTGAAGCATTTTGTATATCTGATCACATCTTTGTTTTTCATTTCCATAGAACAACTTTTAACTTTTTTAAAGTTTCCACTTGAGAAATGTTTTCCCAGCTGTTGGAACTAATTAGCTGACACAAGGAATGGCTTTGTTAAATTTTCCTTTGGATAGGAGCAAAGTGATTTCATCCAATTCTTATTTATTTTTTACACAACTCTGCCGGGCGTTGCGCTGCATAGAGAGCAGTTTATTTATATTGCTTTATCTCGCACCTGTTTGGATCCTGGCTGTTTTATGATACTTAAGCATCCTAGTTTTTGCCAAATTGCTTTATCTCTGCAGTTCCCCGTATTTGCCATAAATGTTTCTTGTTAGCTGTAGAAGAAATTCCAGTTGGATACAATTAGCAAGGAAAAAATAATAATATAATTGTTAGTTACATCCAGCGTATTATCAATGAAGACCCATAAAACGGTGTTTCAAAACACTGGGGGGGACACTGGAAAGCAGTAACGTGTATGAGGAACAATTGTTCTTTCGGGGAAAAAGCTGTTTTCAAATGGGGAAAAAATATTTGGCTTTTATGTCCTTTTTGGTGGTGGGTGGGGGTGTCTATTGACATCTCAAGTTTAGTTTGCCTGTGCAAGAAAATGATATAGAATTTTCAGGAACTGAAGAGGTGGGTTTTGTAGCAGCCTGCTATTATAAATTCTCCCTAAAAATAGACAATGAACATACATATCCGGGAGAAAGAAATTAGTTTGACTTCTGACTTCTGATTTAGCTTATCATTTGTTCCCATCAGTCTATTATATTAATAAGACAAATGTCATTAAGATATTAGGAACCAAAGGCAAGTGCTTCAAAGTTTTTTATGGCGGCTTGCCCAGAAGATGAAGAAGTTGCTGGGCTGATTTTCTGTTGCAGCATCAAAGGGCTGATTTCAGTCTCCAGTTAAGCCACCATTAAATGAAAAAGAGGCATCATCCTTCCACTCAGACCTATAAAAGTTCAGATCTTCGCTTGATTTCACAGTTTGAGCAGCTTGTGGTTGATCTAATGAGCTGCATCATCTGATGAATTTAGACATCTAACTTGTATGACTAAGTTAATGTGCAGTTGGCCTGAGGATTCTGCTCTTCCAGGATTAGATATTGATAGAGATGTCTGTGTTTTCTGTGTAAGAGACACCCCCTGCCCAGGGGTGCCAGATCTGGCATTGTGCTGGCATTGTGCTTAACATGGTTTCTGAATCTCTAATCAATTTTAGCTTTGCATTTGAGGCGGTGGCCGTGGAAAGATGGTTAATTTCCCCTTCTCTTTTATTAACACGAATGTTTACCTTTTACAGCAGCAGATAATCATTCCCTCTTCCATTTGCCATTCCAAGCTTTTAAACTTAGAATAGACTATGCATGGGTCCAACAAGATCCAGGGGCACTCTGAACAAATGGGGTTATGCAGTGGCTTCTGTCCTTTGAAATTGTGGTGACATGCAGACCTTTATACCTGCCCTTCGTCTCCTGATCAGTGTACACTTCAGAGGTGGTATTCAGCAGGTTCTGACCAGTTCTGGAGAACCGTTAGCGGAAATTCTGAGTAGTTTGGAGAATCGACCAATACCACCTCTGACTGGCCCCATCCCCATCTATTCTCCGCCTCCTGAGTCCCAGCTGATTGGATGGGTCTTCTTTGGTTGCCCTGCACAGGAGAACGGAGCTGGAAAGCAGGTTAGTGGGGTGGGGAGGGAATGGGGATTTTGCAGTATCCTTCCCCTGCCATGCCCTCCAAACTATGCCCACAGAACCAGTAGTAAAAAAATTTGAATCTCGCCACTGGTACACTTGACTTCATGGCAGCGAGACAGAACACAGTGTTGCTAGTTTCTAGGCAAGATCTACTTAATTTGTACATATTTTAATCTTGTATTTTATATGTTATGTCATATTTTATATGCCTTATTATAATTGTGATGCTTCTGAGACAAATAATAAACAAGCTTTTAAAGAAGCAAAAGTTTTTTGTGAATAGACAACTATCATAGTAATGACAGCATGGATTGCCAGATGAGTTAATGGGCTAATAAGTTGACTTGTTGGCTACTCAATTCCAAAAGAAACAGTATGAGCCATGGTGGCACAGTGGTTAGAATGCAGTATTGCAGGCTAACTCTGCCCACAGCCAGGAGTTCAAACCTGACCAGCTCAAGTTTGACTCAACCTTCCATCCTTCCACGGTTGGTAAAACGAGGGTCCAGATTGTTGGGGGCAATCTGCTGACATTTATAAACTTCTGTAAAGTAGTAAGGAGCAATATATAAGCCTGAGTGCTATTGCTATTGATGTTGACAAAAAGTATGTCTCTAGTCTGTGTGATGGGTCCAAGGGATATGCAAATAAATTGAAATTGTTTTTCTCTAAATGTCCTTTTTGAAAATATAGAACTATTTCAGCCTGTATTCTAGACTATGTCTATTCTAATGAAGAGAAGGATTAGTGGGTGACATGATAGCTGTCTTCCAGGGCCTGTCACAGGGAGGACGGGGTTCGACTTTCTCTCCAAGGAACAGAGAACAGAGGGCAGGATAAGAAGTAATGGATGGAAGCTTGTTCAAGAGAGATCCAATCTGGAACTAAAGAGAAATTTCTTGAGAGTAAGAACAATTAATCAATGGAACAGCTTGACTTCCAAAGCTGTGGATGCTGGAGGTGTACAAGAAAAATTGGACAGCTACAGTATTTGTCCAGGGTGCAATATGGTCTCCTGCCTTGGGCAGGGGGTTGGACTAGGACAGCAGCCCCCAACCTTTTGGGCACCAGGGACCTGTTCCACGGAGAAAGGTTTCTCCACAGACTGGAGCAGGGGTGGTTTTGCATGCTGCCTGCATACTGTAGATGGGGCTTCATTTGTTTGTGTGGCCTGGTTGCTGGCATGCTGAGGACCAGTGCCGATCCATACACTGGGGGTTGGGAACCCCTGGACTAGAAGATCTTCCAGCCTATGAGTCTATGTGACTCTATGGTTTAGTCCTGCCGGCCACATGACTACGGAGACGTCTTCAGACAGAGCTGGCTTTTCAGCTTTGTAACGGAGATGAGTACCTCCCCCTTGTGCAGAAAATGACTAGAACACAGTATCTGTGAGGGGAACCTGTTGGATCGCGGGAAAAGAGACTTGAGACCAGTGTGACTTTTCAGCTCTTTATTTATTTCCTAAAATCCGTCTTAACCGGTGAGCCGCGGCAGCCTCTTTTATTGACGGCTGCTCGCGGCTAGTGGCCAATGACGGCTCCTTGAATCTCCCACCGTCCAGATGGGCCAATCGTAGGGCTGGGATACTGTCCAATCAAAATGGGGTATTTGGGCCAATCAGTGAGCTGCCCTGGTGGGCCAATCAGATTACAGGATTTCAAGTATGTTAATACAGAACAGAACCTTTACCTTTACTTTAAGAAGCCTTTTTTAAAAAATGGAAGTCACTCTATTTCCATAATTCTACTTGTGGGCATGTCGCAGCATTATCCACTTCTGAATTTTTGTTTCAGATTTCCAAAGTCAGTTTTTGTGGACTAGGATGAAATGAACACCAGCCAGACTTTTGTCACTATCATCTTTGTGCTACAATGGGGGTCAGTAGAAATAGAAGGCATCCAAGTGAACTAGTGGCAGAATCCTTCCCAACCATATGCATAGTTATCTATTACCAACCCTGAGACAATGTATAATGTAGCCAGGCTCCGTAAAATAAGTGCATGCTAGCAAAAAGCAATTGAACTTGCTTGATTATAGTGTAATAGCTGTGGCTTATTCTCAGTCCTAAATTGTACTGATTTACCGTTTTATTTTTAAAGGCCTTTGAATTTTAAGTGAAACTCATTCACGTTATTGTTTTATTTGCTTTGGGCCGATTAATGATCACTGATTTGATTTGGAGCAAGTTTTTCCTAATATTGTTAGGGTAAAAACTATTCTTAGAAAGTTGTAGGTTTTATCAATGGAAACTCCTCCACTTCTCAATTCCCTGATGTAGTTTAGCAATTTGTTTCTAACATTCCTGCTTCAGCTGTCCATGGAATGTATCATAACAGCCTCTGCAAAGGATCTCATTTACTCTCCAAATAAAAGTTGTGCATAGGCACACAAAAATGCTCCAATTCATTGTGCAAATCTGAAGTCTCTGCTTTTATCTACAGCCAGTATACACATCAACAAAATTCTTTTTCTTTCTTTTTTTCCATTCACATTCTTCCCCATTCCTTTCTTTAAATTTGTATTGGCTTTTGACCAAAATTCCTAGTAACTGAATGGCTGGTGCAATTTCCAAGCTACTATTTACTTACTATTTACTTGTGGTGTGGTGAAAATATACTAGGATTTTTGTTTTGTTTTGCTTTTGCCAGTGCCCTATGCTTGCTAGGAATTCTGGAAGTTGTAGAAGATGGCTGTTTGGAGGAAATGCTTAATTTGAAGATGCCACTTATTGTCTAGGTTCACCTAACATGCTAAAACCTAAGCCAGGATAACCAAACACAATTCCTATCTTCACATAGCCTATTAAATCCAGCTGTCATGCATAATGCAACGTGCTGCTTCATGCAACATGCTAAGACAATGACTGGCAGTCTCTTTTAAAGCTTGCTTAGTGTGTGGCCAGCGGAGGAATTCTGAGAGTTGAAGTCCACAAGTCTTAATGTTGCCAGATTTGGAGACCTCTGATCTAGCTCATTACTGCCAGCAGCAATTCTGAATATTTTCATTCAAATGAAATGCCTAAGATTTCTACACAGAAAGTATTTTCTCCACCATGTCACTGACCTGGCCAGAGTACTGAGCCATATTACTAAGCAGCTTACTGCCAGCTAATTAAATTCTATGAAGCTTGGTTTTTCAGGGGCTTAAAGCAAGGGCCAAAGTTACAACCTTCCTTACAGGAACCAAATGCAAGGAATATAATTCTCCTTCCAGGAATTTGTTTGAAAGCAAATATTATAGAAAACTTAGGAACCTCATGAGTCTGCAAGGAGCTTAACAGCACTTCCACTTTCTAAAGAATTTATATTTGAATCCCATCCTCCTAGGCTGATGTACAATGTCTTTGTGCATCTAGTATACAGCACTGGATATTGTTCAAGCAGAAACAGAGGTGGTTTTCAGCAGGTTGTGAGCATTTCTGGAGAACCAGTAGCGGAAATATTGAGTAGTTTGGAAATTTTGAGTCATTTGGCCACCTCTGACTGGCCCCACCCCATCTGTTCCCTGCGTCCTGAGTCCCAGCTGATCAGCTGGGTCTTCTTTGGTTGCCCTGCACAGGTGAACAGAGCTGGAAAGCAGGTTAGTGGGGTGGGGAGGGAATGGGGATTTTGCAGTAACCTTCCCCCAGGAGTGGGGAGGGGAATGGAGATTTTACAGTATCCTTCCCCTGCCATGCCCACTAAGCCATGTCATGCTCACCAAGCCACGCCCACAAAACCAGTAGTAAAAAAAATTGAATCCCACCACTGAGCAGAAATTATATGGCCCAGGACTGTGATGGGAATGTAGCGGGACAGATTCCCAGAAGAGAGAGAGTACATTCCAGAGGAGCAAGAGACAACTCAGTTCAGATAGTTTGTGTGAGAGAAAGTGAATGAAGATGGCTCCTCCTTAATAATTCCCAGAATGTGTGCTTTATCTAGGTAATAGTCTGTTTTAGGGTTAGGATTGTGGCTGTAAGTGTAGAACAATAATGAAATCTGCTTGTGTCATTTCTTGGTTCTTGGACCCCGAAAAGAACAGAAATTTTAGGGATTTCTTTTTAAAGCTGTGTTTGAGAAATGGTATGCTTCTTGTCCTAGGGCTAATATAAACAACTTTTCTTTATCCAACTTATTATTCATCTTGCCCTTTTTAAAAATTGTGGCATAGTATAGGCTAAGACAGGAGTAATGAGATTTTTTTCTTTCTGATATATTAATCTTTGCCACTCTTATACTTTAGTCATTCTCCATTTCCTCCTTCAGTTTTGCAAAGTTCCTTTCCAAATAATATCCACTGTAATTTTATCTGTAGTTCTGAGTTCTTCTAGTTTGTAACCATTACCTCTTAAATCAGTGCCATTCAGCTACATATCTGCATCCCACCTTTGCAATCCACTAGGTGTTTTGAAGCTAATATTTCATGTTTCCAAAGCACTATTCAAGTTTTATCCCAAGATTAATTCCTTTGATTGATATAACTGCCCATTGCTCACACACTTACAATAAAATACATTTAGAGAGAATAGAATCAAGATTATGTGAAGTGTTAACACCACTGTATAATGCCTTGGTAAGAGCACACTTGGAATAATGCATCCAGTTTTGGTTGCCATGTTGTAAAAAAGATGTTGAGACTCTAGAAATCATACAGAGAAGAGCAAGCAAGAGGATTAGGGAACTGGAGATTAAACCATTTGACAAATGGTTGCAGGAATTGGATATGTCTAATTAATGAAAAAGAAGGACTAGGGGAGACATGACAGTAGTGTTTCAATCTCTGAGGGGCTGCCACAAAGAAGAAATAGTCAAGCTATTCTCCAAAGCACCTGAGGGCAGGACAAGAAGCAATGGGTGCAAACTAATAAAGGAGAGGAGAGAAGCAACTTAGAACTAAGGAGAAATTTCCTGACAGTTAGAATAATTAACCAGTGGAACCACTTGCCTCCAGAAGTTCTGAGGGCACCAACACTGGAAGTTTTCAAGAAGAGATTGGACATCCATTTTTCTAAAAATGGTATAGGGTCTCCTGTTTGAGTAGGGACTTGGAACAGAAGACCTCCATAATTTCTTCCAACTCTGTTATTCTGTTACATATAGTGCAAAAAATAAAAACAGGTTGCAGCCAAGCCTTGTAAAACAGCCATTAACATGAGCAGAAGATGAGCTCTGTCACCCCACCTCAAGCATCCAGGTTTAGGCATAAAACCATGTTTTCATGGCTGTGCAAAAGGCTATCCGGGTCAGAGCTAATCCAGCAGGTAGGCACCATGGCAGAAAAGGTTCTCTTGCTAAGCCCTGCTAGTCAGCATTCCTTAGGTAATGGGATCCAAAGCAGGTCTCTCCTGATGATTGAGTGGGATAGGTAGAAATAACCAGGCAGTGACAATTCTATTTATCACCCAGCTCTTTTGCAGTAAAGGGACTAAGGTTGATATAGTGACTTGCCTAAATCAGTGGAGAAGATTAACAAAAGGTTGGGATTTGAACTTGAAGCTCCAAGCCACAATGCTAAACCAACTGCTATGGAGCAGTCTCATAAATTTATTGCAGGGTGTGAAATATCAAACCTCTTGGCAAAAAGCTGAAGGACTATAATGATAGTGTTAAACAAGGGAGAGAACCCGGTTTTAAATCATTCCTACCCCATTAATTCTACTCCATGCTTTGGGGCTAACCTTAGTCTCTCAACTTTCCAACCTTCCTGGAAAAGTTGCAGTCAGAATAAAACAGTGTAAATAGCATCAAGGTTGTCCTGGAAGAGGGGCAGAATAAAAAAAAAACATGCAATATATAACCCATAAGTTCCTTAGTGAAAGGTATACACCCAAACTAGTAAAGAAAAGGTGCAGCCCCTCAGCACTCTTAGCAATTTATTTGCACTGTATTAAGAGACTGATTTAAGACTTTTGTGGACACGAAACACAAGCAATGTATAGCTGTCTGTCTGGCCCTTGCCTACAGCCAACAATGGAGACATAAATCAATCCTGTCTTCAGCAGTGCCAACAAACCCATCCCATAACCATTGTCTGCCAACAATGGCAGATTTACAGCCCTGTAACTCAGCCATCTCATTGCTCAACCGTGCTGCATAGACCATATCTCCCCATCACCCATCTCAGTCCCAAAGAGTTAATTCCTGGCCTGGACTGTAATACACTGTAATATGGAAATTTTCTCTCCCAAAAAGCAAATCTCATGAAATGGGGATCCTCCCCTACCCAGGAGGGAGGTGCAATACTCTTGCATGGCTTGGCAAGGAATTCTGACCAGCTTCCAAAACTCCCAGCTGATCTCACAAATTGATCCCATCGCCAGAGAGACACCCTTCTCTTCCTAGCAGTGACCCTTCCCTCATCCTTCACTTACAAAGCTGTGGGATGGAATGGGATATACATCTTGTGTTATGGAAATTTGTCCTACATCAAATTGGGTCATTAGTTTAAAAGTCTTGAGCCAGCAAGAGAAAATACAAGATTTTTTTTGTAACATGGTCCACCAAATGATTTCTATTTCTACCTTTACCTCCTGTCTGTCTAGTTGCATATAATAGTATCCTTTCTTTGTTTTTCATTTTTATCTTTTTAAGGGACTCTTTAACTTCCAAGATTTTGCATCTAGCTTGATATAGTGGTTAAGACACAGGCTACAAACTTGGAGACTGTGAGTTCTAGTCCTGCCTTAGCCATGAAAGCCACCTTGGGTCAGTCACCCACACTCAGCCCAACTCACATCACAGGATTGTTCTGGGGAAAATAAGAGGAACAAAGTGTGCTAGATATACTCACCACCTAGAGTTATTTGTAAAAATAAAGGCAGGATACAAATAAATTAATAATAATAATGTTTTGGGTTTGTGGCAAAATACCATCAGCAGCTTTGGAAAGGAGTTTGTTCCACAGAATTGGATCACCACTGAGAAGGGTTGTCACCTGATCAACACCTGTGATGGACTATTGTCCATATTCCCAGGAGGAAGGGAGTACATTCCACAGGAGCAAAAGAAAGAGAGTTAAAATAGTCCCTCCCTTAATAGTTCTCAGAGAATATAGTTTGCTTTAGTTTGGCAAAAAAATCTGTCTATAAGTAGAAACAATAAAGGAAGCTGGTTAGAAAGAAGCTCAGGATGTCTTTCTTGGGTTTTGGAGGTTGACAAGATCTCATCACGTCAGTAATAGCAGCATCTGCAATCAGGTTCCCTACTTGTGATTAAAGCAACTAGTGGTGATGTTTGAACTCTTAGATGCCTTTCAGGTGGCTTCTTTCTCAGCCCTACCTGGATATTCTGAGACTTAGTGCAAAGCATAAGATGTCACTCAATAGTAGCTCTTCTCCTCTATGTTTCTTCTGCTACAGTATTATCATCATCAACTCATCTCTCTCCCTCTCCCTCCCTCCCTCTCTCCATCCCTCTCTCATTATATTATTACCAAGAGCCTTGGTGGTGCAGTGGTTAGAATGCAGTACTGCAAGCTACTTCTGCTGACTGCTGGCTGACTGCAATTTGGCAGTTCGAATTTCACCAAACTCAAGGTTGACTCAGCCTTCCATCCTTCTGAAGTCAGTAATATAAGGACCCAGATTGTTGGAGGCTATGGGTTTATTCTGTAAACCCCTTAGAGAGAGGGCTATAAAGCACTGTGAATATATAAGTGCTATTGCTATTACATTACCTTATGTTATATTTGTATTATTATAATATTATAGTATTTTATCCAGCTCTGATCATACAATTTGCTGCACATCTTTTCTTTCAAACTATAGGTAGTCCTTGACTTACAACAGTTCATTTAATGACCATTCAAGGATACAGAACTGAAAAAAGTAACTTTTTACCGTTTTTTCACACTCATGAACATAGCAGCGTCTCCATGGTCACAAGATAAAAATTCAGGCACTTGGCAACTGATGCATATTTATGACAGTTGTAATGTCCAGGGTCATGAGAATACCTGTCAGCCTCAAGATCTCTTCTACATCTTTTCTATTGCTATGCTCACTGCTCTCTTTCGGCTGTCATTAGTAACGGGGGGAGGGGGGGAATTGGAAGGGAAGAAAGCTGGAGGTGTTACATTCCTGTGCTGTAGATGAGAAGGAGGAGGGGGAGTATAAATTCTTGTCCTTATGTTTCTATTTCCTTGCCTAACTTTCTTTCCCTTTGCGCAGCTGCGAAGTTTTATCAAAATATGTCAAGGTCAATGGACAGAGGCCTCATCACCACCTGAAGATGCCCACATGATCATATTCAGAACTTTTAATTGGAAGAGTCTTTTGGACTTTGGGGGGTGGGAACAATTCCATCCCTTTGTATATGTGATCTGCACGCCAAATTCTTTAGATTCAGAATCTTCTCTGTAGCTTCCACTTTGAAATTCAGTAAAAGGAAAAACTTTGCTCTAACCATTGGAGTCTGAGTGTTTCTTTCTTGGATTTTGAATGGAGCACAGACTGACAATACCTTTTGTGGCCAGCAAAGTCAATTGGGGAAGCCAGATTCATTTAGCAACCCTGTTACTAACTTCAGTGATTTAGTTAACAAGTGCGTTAAGAAAAGGTGCAAACTCACTTAACAAATGTCTACGTCTCACTTAGCAACAGAACTTTTGGACTCAATTGTGGCTGTAAATCGAGGACTACCTGCGTGTTTCTTTTCATGCATGGTTGAGGGAGGAGCTCAATCATGAGTTATTTATGAGTTACTTATGAGCTGAGAAGCACCCAACCCTGTACTTGCATTTCACAGAGTTCCCTTCAAACAGAATGAACTTACTTTAGGATTTCAAGTAAGGTGAAGTGATGTATCCTCAGCCTCTTGGACTGATCTTCATTCAACATGAAGAAAAGGAGTAAACAGAATTTCCTGCAGTGTATGGTTTCCCATCCTTATTCGTAGAATAAATTCCTAAAAGATCTACCGCAGGCAATTCAGATGTTTCCCCTTCTTAAAGACATCTCAACTTGCAGAGAAGCCATTACAGATATTACTGGGATGATTACAAAGAAGTTGTACTTTAACAGTCTAAGGATCATTAATGGAAGTACCTAGAGAAAAATTGACAAAAGCACCAAATGCTTTTAATTATTAGCCATGTCTCCTTGTTTTTCATTCTGTAATATTTTCCTGGCTCTTCTCATATTTCCCTATCTGTTCTCTGGAGCATTTCTTTTTATTTCCATCCTTAACTCTAAAATTAGCCAGTCACAACTCTGTTAGAGTGATGGCATTTATAAATTCTTTTAGTTAAATGTAATATTCAGAAACTCAAACAATATTTCAAAATAATTAATTAAAATGTCTGCAATGCTGTCAGTAAAATTTCCTGAATGCAGTTTTAACTTCAGATAAGATGACAATTTACTGTTCAATCCATTAAATATATATCTGCTAATCTGGAAATAGAAAAAAGTTAAAGTTATATATCTAGAATAGAAATTATTAAGCCATCTGTAGTTTCATGTACTGCAACCATAGCACATCCTACCTGGACTTTAAAATCCAACTTTAAATGGAGGCCAAAGAATATACAGGTAGTTCTCAACTTAAGTCTACAATTGAACCCCAAAAAATCTATTATTAAGTGAGACAGTTGGTAATTTAGTTTTGCCTCATTTTACAACTTTTCTTGACACAGTTGTTATGTGAACCATTGCAGTTGTTTAAATCAGTAACATAGTTATGAAGTGAATCTGTCTTCTCCATTAAAGACAGAAGGCCACAAAAAGTGATCTCATGACTCCAGGACACTCAATTTTCTCATAAATACATGCCAGTTGCCAAAATTTGGACAAATTTTGATCAAATGATCACAAGGATGCTGCAATGATCAAAAGTGTGAAAAACAGTTATATGTCACTTTTTCCAGTGCCATTGTAACTTTAAATTAAACACAAAATGAAGTGTTGTATTGTAAGTCAAGGACTAAAATTTCATCTACACTATGTTTTTGTGATATATCTTTGTCAAATAAATTCCTTCCATTTCTTAAACCAAACATAAACATTTGACTTTTAAAAATATATACAAGGACCTTGTTTATACTATACACACAGACTGCTTTAGTGATAATCACTTGGTCTAATCTAAAACAGCATGGGGAAACGGCAAAATTCCCTTTATAAAATGCTATTTCAAATTTTATTTTTCTTCATATCCCTTGGAAGTTTTTCTGGATTATTTACAATTATTAAGAAACTTGCCAGTAGCAACTTCTGGAAATACATCTCTATCTCTTTTCTGTATTTCCAAAGGAAATTCAACTGTGTTTTTCTATCACAGCCTTTGGTTTAAATCTTTTCTACCTCATATTTCCTCCCCGTGCCATTTTAAAATGATTGCTAATTAAAGATTATGCCCAGGGATATTGGCTGGGTAGATTAATTGATTCAATTTACATGCCCAACCAATTCCCAAATAAGATTCTTTGGGGCTAATACCAGATTAAAAAACAACAAACAGAATGTCAAATAAATGCAATGCTTTGTACCCGAAGTCACTCAAACATTTGTCCAATCACCCCTTTAAAGACAAGCTAACATAACACCTAAGCCCAATACCAAGAGATGATCCAGATCTTCAATACCTTACAAAGACCAGTACTCTCAGGGTTATCCATCTCTCAAAGAATATATTGTTCCTTAGAGTAGGTCCTACAACAGAAACCACCAGGGTCCTATCAGATGACAGTGTATTACAAAAAAGAACTAAACCATTAAAAAAAATTCTACTGGCAGAAAGGACATGCTGTGGACCTGTCAGTCAAGGAATTTAAGATGATGGAGTTCAGGAGAAGAGCCTTTTCTGCCATAGACACAGATTAACAGAGCTGGAAGGGACCTTGTAGGTCATCCAGTCCAACCTCCCACCTAAGCAGGAGACCCTACACCATTTCTGACAGAGGTCAGTCCAGGCTCTTCTTGAAAGCTTCCAAGGATGAAGCTCCCACAACTTCTGAAGGCAACTTCTGTTCTATTGGTTGATTGTTCTCACTGTCAGAAAATTTCTCTTTATTTCTAGATTGAATCTCTCCTTGATTAGTTTGCTTCTTTGTGACTTTTCTCCTATCCTAACATGCGTGTGTCTCACTGGTTATCATTATTAATATGACCCAACATTAGAGGGGTACTGTGGTAGAAGGAAACTGGAGTCCCTGAAGGAATGGGCTGTTTCCCACTGGACAAAGAAACAGCAGAGGTCAGAATTTTTGGTAACAGGAAGAAGGTTAAGACTGCTCATCCCTAGCAGTTCACAAAGAATCTATGCAGTTATGCTGATAGTTGCTTCAGTCTGGCAAGATTCTGTCTGTAGGCAAACAACAATGAAAAAAACCATACTCAGAAATAATTCCACAAATCGTCCATGGGGCCTAACAGGAACCTCTGTGTCTGAAGGAAGTGGACATCAGGGATCAATCCGACAGGTTATGGACAGATCTGCCACATGCTGCCCTTGTTTGCAACAATCCATTTAAGGCAAAGTGGAAATCAGCCTTCTACTCATTGTATCATTGCCACAATATTGCTTCTCTCCTTCCTGGAAGCCTGTTTTTTTTTTCATGTGCCAAGCAGGAAAAGGGCTGTCAGATGATGGCATATTGGCCGCTTGGCCCCTAAAACGGGCAACAAGGCATCGCTTGTTATCCTGTCAAGGACTCCAGTGCCAGTCTATGCAAACTGATTTGCAATCAATGGAAAGTGATTTCACATTGTTTCCTATCGATTGACACAAGGAAGCCTTGAGAGAATAATGAGCTACAGCTGATGACAATCAAGGACTACTGTCTTATGGCAAGTTTGATTGCACACTCGTCTATGGAGGCAGTGAACGCCTGATAACGCAACGTACAGCATACATACAAACAAAAAATTATACATTGTTACATGCATACCCCACTCTACATTTCCTGAGCATTGAAGGGTCCCGGGGGCTAGTATTATAGACTTTGTTTCCTTTGGATGAGAGAATTAAGAGATCTTGGAAATATCTCTTTTCTTTTGCACATAGGCAAGCAAAGATACTTTTTTGGAAAATAGCACCTCACCAGATCCCTCCAAAGAGGTATTGCATCTTTGCAAGGTCGCATCCCAGCTTGGCTAATTTTGTTGTTTTCACTTGAAATACCTTTTTTTTTTTACTTCCCTGGTCTAAGACAAGCACCTCTCTGAAGATGCATATTAATGTTGTAGGGTTAAACTTCGCTGCATATTAAACTTGTACAGATAGTCTTCAACTTACAACAGCTCACTTAGTGACATTTGACGTTGCAACACTGGAAAAAAAAGGGACATGGCCATTTTTCACATTTAGAACCATGGCAGCATGCCTGTGATCATGTGATCAAATTCAGATGCTTGATAGCTGACTCATAATTATGATGGTTGCAGCATCCTAGAATCACGAGGTCACCTTTTGTGAACTTCTGACAAGCAAACTAAGGGAAAAATTGGACTTACCTAACAACCATGTTATTAACTTAATACCACGGTGGTTCACTTAACAACCATGGCAAGAACGGTTTTAAAATTCACTGAGCAGCTGTCTTACTTAGCAACAAAAATGTTGGACTCAATTGTGGTCATAGGTGGAGGAATATCTGTAGTCAGAATTCAACCTAAGATCGTCCCCCTCTCAGAGGTGGTATTCAGCAGGTTCTGACCAGTTCTAGAGAACTGATAGCAGAAATTTTGAGTAGTTCGGAGAACCGGCAAATGCCACCTCTGACTGGAGATTTTACATTAACCTCCCCCTGCCATGCCCACCAAGCCATGCCCACAGAACCGGTAGTAAAAAAAAATTGAATCCCACCACTGCCCCATATGTGAGAGATTTAGATAACAGATAATAGATAATCAGAGTTGGAAGGGACCTTGTAGGTCATCTAGTCCAAACCCCCCCACTCACGTCCAAGCGGGAGACCCTACAACATTTCTGACAGATGACAGTCCAGTCTCTTCTTGGAAGCCTCCAGGGATGAAGCTCCCACAACTTCCGAGGGCAACTTCTGTTCCATGGGTGGATTGTTCTCACTATCAGAAAGTTTCTCCTTATTTCCAGGTTAAATCTCTCCTTATTTAGCTTCCATTTAGAGTCTAGAGCAGTACAGGCTGTGGTCTTCTGGGAGCTGAAATCTACACATCTAGACATTGGTTGAGAAACTCTGGGTTTTACAGAATGAAAGACTATTGAGAAGAGCCATACAATTCAAAACACTAGTATTCTAAGTTCAAGCCACAACTATGCTGTAAATTACCTTTTTTCCCACTGAACCAATTCTCCCCCCAGTTTGCTGCAGGTTCAATAAGCAGTCCTCCCCATCTGCAATTTAAAAGAAAGAATAAGGTACAGCTTCTTTAGAGGCTACTGAAAAGCTTAAACAAGGAAAGTGGTTGTGGTGTTCATTACTCATGATAAGCATTCCTTCCTTCCAATATCCCAGCCCCACACTTTGCATAAATGCACAACCTACATGTTTTGTGCCTGGGAGAGGTAGTATTTGTACAGGGTGTTGTTGGGTGCATATATATATGTAAAATGGGGATTCCCTCCCCCCACACACACAGTTGTACAGATGTATTGTTCTTGTTTTAAGTGTAAGGATATTTCGCTGAATTTTTCATCGCTCCCCTGAATTTCTAACAAAAGAAAATAACTGAACAATAGTTAACTTGAGAGATGGATTTAGGGATGTTCTTAGAAATAATGGCAGTTATGAGACTTCCAAGTCCATTGATTGCAGGGCAATAAAAATAATCACAAAGAAAGCAAACATGCAATTCCTTAATTAAATTAATACATTAATTTTAATGTAACTTACCGTGTTCATTAAACAGACACTCTCATAACCATTTCAGAAATTAATCGTGAGGATTTTTATCAAGTAGAATGAAGCAGCATTACGGAGCAAAGACAAATGTGAAAAAGATGGAAGAGGACTAAAGAGCAGAGCATCTGTGATTCTGGATATGTGTAGAGATCTCAACCAATATTTAGATAAGGCAATATCTGTTTTGAATCCCCACTGCAGCTGGTTTTCAACAAAGGAAAAGAGAGCCTATAAAGTTTTCCCTTGGGAAATTCGAATTGCATTTTAAAATCCTGAAATGTAGCCAGTTTTGGGCACAGTCCAATCATTAAAATTAAAACACAAATGCACACCACATCTGCATGGGAAGGGTGATGCTTACTGTACAACCTGATTTGCAATTATTTGTCCACCTTGGGAATCCCATGAATCTTTCCCAACAATCTTAACTGTTCTCATTGAGCTGGTTAAGGATATCAAAAGGATAAGCAGAGGTGGTATTCGGCAGGTTCTAACCAGTTCTGGAGAACCGGTAGCAGAAATTTTGAGTAGTTTGGAGAACCATCAAATAGCACCTTTGACTGGCCTCGCCCCATCTCTTCTCTGCCTCCCATTGAGTTCCAGCTGATTGGCTGAGTCTTCTTTTGTTGCCCTGCACAGGAGAACGGAGCTGGAAAGCAGGTTAGTGGAGTGGGGAGGGTATGGGGATTTGACAGTATCCTTTCCCTGCCACACCACCAAGCCACCCCCACCAAGCCACACCACGCCCACCAAGCTAAGCCCATGGAACTGGTAGTAAAAAATTTGAATCCCACCACTGAGGATAAGGATAATATAAGGATAAGGATAATACAATTAGTTCTTCACTTATGACCACAATTGAGCCCAACATTTCTGTTGTTAAATGAAACACTTGTAAAAGTGAGTTTTACACCATTTTATGACCTCTCTTGCCACGGCAATTCAGTAAATCACTGCAGTTCATAAGTTAGTAACCCAGCAACGGTCACAAATTTGAGCCAGTTGCCAAGTGCCTAGATTTTGATCATGTTATGCAAAGGTCATAACTCTGAAAAACAGTTGTAAGTCACTGTTTTCAGTGCCATTTTAACTTTGAACAGTCACTAAATGAACTCTTGTAAGTTGAGGGCTCCTATATGTAGGAGAGAAGTTCAAAATTAGAAAATTGTTACTTCACAGAAAGAGTAGTAGAAGCTAAGAACCAACTTCCGGTGAAGGTAATGGGTCAATCTGAGTAACTGAGTTTAAACATGCTTGTAATAAACACATGTCCATCATCTGACAAAAATAAAAAAGATATAAACGAATGAATGAATGAACTATAAAAATAATAATTAAATGAATAGATTAAATATAAAAATAAATTAATCAATTAAAAAGGAAACCAACTCAAAAGGCAGACCCGATGGGCCACTATGTCTTTTTCTGCCATCAGTTTTCTATGTTTCTATATTATCCTCGTTGTCTAATTTCCTTTTCTTCTGTTCTGGGATGCATGGAATAGGAACAGATCTTATTTAGAGCAGTGTTTTTCTCAACTTTGGCAAGTTTAGGATGGGTGGACTTCAACTCCCACCAAGGAGAAGTTGGGCTGGTTGGGGACTTCTGGGAGTTGAAGTCCACCCAACTTAAGTTTGCCAAGATTAAGAAGCGCTGATTGAGAAAATTTGTTTAGAAAAGCTTTTAAATCAACATGTAAAACCGTTTCTCAACATTCTCTGAAAACCCTGGAAAGTTAAATGCATGATGACCACATATTAGATTAAGTGTGTGATGGCATTTAATGCATCTGGATTTGTTTACTATTGTGAAATGTTTATAAGCATAACATAAAGGAAATTGGAGGGATTCATGCAAGGATAATTATCCATGCCATGGATAAAAGGTAACATTTATATTGTCATAACCTAAGGTACAATGCAACCCCAATCACATTGTGTATGCATGAGATGTTCCATGGTGTAAATTTAAATGCAGACAAACATGCTTTAAAAAGGCAGACAGACTTTGTACAGAAATCTCTGTAACTGAAAACAAGTTATGATAACTTGGTTGGAGATTTCAAATACAGCTGCTTCGAAAAGAAAACCACAAACTTATGTTTCTATTCTGGGAAAAAAATGATTCAAGTTGTGGATGTCGAGGTACAGTAATATTCAGTCACACCCACCCTTGTTCTGCAGAGTAATCCATTCATTATGGTTTACGTATGCATTATGTAACTTGCGTCTTAAGGGGGACATTGTATGGTGAAGATATGTCCCAAACTAGGTGCGATGTGAGAAAATACATTGTCCGCTCCATCATGAATCTATCAGAGCATGCATAAATTTTGTACTCTTCTGAACTCATAACGAGCATCACAAAATGTACTTATAACGTGTGGGATTTATGGGGTGTGTATATGAATGTTTGCAATGGCCTTGATATTGGACAGAAGGGCTCTAGAAGTGCCTGTCTTAGGTTTCTGCCCACTCCCCCTTTATTGGCACATGTTTTGCATTGCTCAACTACCACATGTAAGAATAGCTATGCCTTAAGCTCAACAATCTTTCTTCTCACATTTTTTTTTCCCCTTGGCAAATGAACTGATTTGCTCAAGCTTGAGTTCTGCACAGCAAAAACATTGTTTCTTTTATAAACGGGTCATAAGATAGAACCATACAGGTTGTCCTCAATTTTACCACAGTTCATTTAGTGCAGGCATGGGCTTCAAAAAAATTAGCAACAGGTTCTCTGCCCGGTTGCTGGGTGGGTGTGGCCATGGTGGGTGTGGCCTAGTCAGCCTCCTGCACCGTGGTGTGTGTGTGTGGGGGGGTCATTTTTGTCCTCCCTAGGCTCCGGAGGCTTTTCTCGAGCCTCCAGGAGGGTGAAAATGGCCTCCCTGGGCGATGGAGGCTCTCTTGAAGCCAGAAACAGGCCCATTTCTGGCCTTCCTGAACTTCCGGGTGGCCCATTTTTCACCCTTCCTGAGCCTCCGCATGCACCCTGCACTTACCTGAATCCAAAATGGGCCATGTGAGGACTCCTGGGAGAAGCATAGGGGGGCGGGCGGCCAGGAATGGGATTTGGGGGTTCTCCAATCTGCACAAATCTTAGCTAGGGGTTCTCCTGAAGCCCTGCAAACCCCCAGCAGCCCCACCCCTAGACATAGGACGGTTTTTTCACACATAAGACCCATTGCAACATCCCCAAGGTTACGGGATCAGAATTCAGATACTTGGCAACTGACTCATATTGAGGACGTTTGTGTCCTGGTGTCATCCGATTACATTTTACAACCTTCTGACAAAAGCAAAATCAATGGGGAAATCGGGTTCACTTAACAACGGTTTAACCAAAATGGCAAGGAAGATCCTAAAATGGGGCAAAATTCCCTTTAACAAATGTCTCGCTTAGCCACAGAACTTTGGGGCTCAGTTGTGGTCCTAAGTCAAGGATGACCTGTATTTGTTTTTCTGCATGAAATATCCTTAGACTGAATAGTTGCTTAGGAAAGGGGGATATTTTGTTGGTAGGGAGCACATTATGCGTGTGAAACTTTCTGAATATTAGAAAAAGCTCCTCTTAGTACAGGTAATCCTCGACTTTCAACCGTTCATTTAGTGACCGTTCATAGTTACAATGGCAATGGAAAAAGTTTTGGGCACTTACAACTGTTACATCATGGTCATGTGATCAAAATTCAGATGCCTGGCAACTGACTCATATTTAGGACAGTTTGGGTGTCTCAGGATCATGCAATCCCTTTTGTGACCTTCCGACAAGCCAAATCAATGAGAAAGCCAGATTCAGTTAAAATCCATGTTTCTAACTTCACAACTGCAGTGATTCAGAGGTGGTCTTCAGCAGGTTCTGACCGGTTCTGGAGAACCGGTAGCAGAAATTTTGAGTAGTTCTGAGAACCGGCAAATACCACCTCTGACGGGCCCTGCCAATCCCATCTAATCTCTGCCTCCCATCGAGTCCCAGCTGATCGGCGGGGTCTTCTTTGGTTGCCCTGCACAGGAGAACGGAGCTGCAAAGCAGGTTAGGAGGGTGAGGAGGGAATGGGGATTTTGCAATACCCAGCCACGCCCACCAAGCCACGCCCACAGAACCAGTATTAAAAAAGTTTGAATCCCACCACTGCAATGATTGACTTACCAGCTATGGCAAAAAAAACGGTTGAAAAACAGGGCAAAGCTCACTTAACAACTGTCTTACTTAGCGAAAGAGGTTTTGGACTCAATTGTTATAATTCACGCTCTACTTGCAATTCTGGAAAATGGTTGCAAGTCTGAATATTTTGGATGGAGAATGGGGTCCCCTGATATTGATCATTTAACTTAATTAAAACTATGTTTCTTCAGTCATGTTTGACAGTTTTCCGGTTTCCCTTGAAATTTCTCTCTTCCAATCATAAATATTTACATTAGGAATGACTTATCTGTCACTCAAGCATGCCATTTGTGGCTCCTTGCATTGCAGAGTTATAGCTCTGAAACCCAGTAGCTATGCAACCTTGAGTCATTTGTAAAAAATAATAACAGTGGGATACAAAGTAATAAATAAAAATAAATAAAATAACCCATGAAAATATGCCCTGGTTCTGATTAAGACAATAGGCTGTACAACTTCATCCTTGTGGGTAGAAAGCAACATGACTTGAATGTTCTGCCTTGAAGCTAAACCAACGTTTAGGAATTTCCCAGCAAAATTCCCCTCTTATTAAATTTGTTCAGACATCATTGACTTCTCCATTATTGCTCCACCAGGTCACCTTATGACCACCATCTGCAGCTGTGCAGCAAAACAGTGTTTATAAGCCGCACACCATCTCACTTATCCAACAGTATCCCAAGATGGTATTGTGGTTCAACAAAAGCTAAACGGAATGTAATGTCCGCCGGTTCAGATGAAATCTCACATTTGTTGTTTTCTTTCAAGGAATAGCCTTTTGCTGTTGTTTAACCTGCCATCTGCTTCCAAGCAAGACAATGGAGCCTTTGATAAGCAGGGAAAACCTACCAGGTCTCTGTTTAATTGTAGACAGAGCTACTTCTCCTGTAATAGGAGACTTATTAAATGTGGCATTTTCCAGGTAACGTTGTCAAACTACATCATTAGGAATGGCAAAAACCTCTGGATTTTTCTCCTGGGGGTACAGAGGAAAGGGTGTTTGCCAAAGGTTATGATTATAGTGTGTTTTAATATGTAACCTTTTATTGTAAACAGCCCTCTCAACGATGTCTGGGTTTTTGTTTGTCACAAAGTTATATGTTTGAGCCAAGTTAATAATTGATGGAGCTATACTGGTAATTTATTGCACTGGCCACTGAGGTCCAATTTGCTGACTGCTCCTTGCTTTTTATTTGCCTGCTGATTTGGAAAAGAAAGGTATTTCTCACCTGGTCAGGTTGTTAAGGAAAACCCCAGCTATCCATTGCTAGCTTCAGGGCCATTAGATGTCCATTTGAATGAAAGAAGCTCAGAAGAAAAAAATATTTAGTGGAAAGAAAACGGAGTCAAGCTGGTTCTCATTTTATGAACAAGCCTGAGTAACCCAGATGTTTTTGTCAAGTTTTTTTTTCCAGAGGTTCATTTATTCAAAAAGCCTTCCTTTTGAAAGAAAACATGGGGCTGCAGTTAAACCACCATATTAAAAACAGTTTGGCCTAGTGGCAAAGACACCAAGCTCTGGAAACCAGGAGACAGGGAGTTCTAGTTCCATCTTAGGCATGAAAGCTGCCTGTGTGTCCTTGGGTCAGCGCCTCTCTCTCAGTCTAACCCACCTTACAGGGTTGTTGTGGAGAAAATAGGGTATAGGTATAGCAACAGTACTTAGACTTATATACCGGTTTATAGTGCTTTACAGCCCTCTCAAAGCGGTTTACAGAGTGTCAGCCTATTGCCCCCAACAATCTGGGTCCTCATTTTACCCACCTTGGAAGGATGGAAGGATGGAGTCAACCTTGAGCCTGGTGGGATTTGATCTGTCAAATTGCAGTGGGAGTAGCTTGCAGTACTGCACTCTAACCCCTACGCCGTATGTTCTCTACCTCGAGTTATTTATAAACATAATAAAGGTAGGATACGAATAAACAAATATTTCTAGAGCTCAACGTTATCCTCGTGCTTAAGAATGAAAAGCCTGACTTGAAAATGTGCTAGCTCCTCATTTATTTATTTATTTGTAAGAAAATGAAAAATGGGCCTCTTTTTTTTTTTTAAGGGAAAAGATACTGGTATAGATACTGCCATAAATCCTTGCTTATTCTCAATTCCATTTACCTTTCACCATCAGCTGATTCCAAAACAACAAATATTATAGGAAGCCAGCATTCAGACATTGTTCATCTGTAGATAAAATAACAAAGGCTGGTCAGTTACAACTTGAACTTATGGAAGGGTTCCTGAGCCCAAATATTTGAAAAGCAATAAAAAAGAAAGCTGGGAAGCTTTCAATCTCCAGGGAAGTAGAGAAAGTGGATCATCTAAACTTCATCCTTTAGCATGGTGCAAAAATCTGTCCTGGGAATGGAATAGAGCATTCCATACTAGTGGCCTCTGTAATGTCACGGATGGGCAGCAAGAATGGACTTCAGGAAGTTTTATTTTTCTCACCTCAAAAGGTTATATTGTGAAACTGGGAGAGGTACAGGTAGTCCTTGACTTATGACCAAATGGAACCCCAAAATGTCTTGTTGCTAAGCAAGACAGTAGTTAAACGAATTTTGTGACCTCTTTTGCCACAGTTTATAGTGAATCACTGCAGTTGTTAAGTTAGTAGCAAGACTGTTGTTGTTTTTTTGAAATAGTTTTAATTTTTTTTTATATACAACAAATCATTCCATTTCAATCATGCGTCAACTTGGGTACATATTTCAATTATTTAAACATTGTAAATGATACTCTTCTTATCAAATCTAACACTACATCAATGTTCCCATATATATTCCCATATACATAACAATATCACACATAACTTTGCTTAAATTTCTCTAATTGCTCTATGAATACATCAAATCTTTTTTAGGTTGTTCTATTCTCTATCCATTGATAAAACATATTCCACACCATGTAATATTCAATTTCTTCTTTTTCTTTAATTTCTAGTGCCAATCTATTCATTTCTGCACATCCAATTTTTTTTTTCAATTATTTTTCCCTCTATCGGTATTTTATCACTCTTCCAATTCTGGGCAAATGCAATCCTAGCCACTGTTAAGACATGTATAATTAAGTAAATCTTTTCTTTACTATAACCTTCTGATACCATTCCTAATAGGAATATTTCAGGTTTCAAATCTATATGTTGTTTAATCATTTTGTCCAACCTTGTGTGTATTTTAGTCCAATACCTTTTAGCCTCTGTGCACATCCACCACAAATGATAATATGTTCCTGGTGTTTGGTGACATTTCCAACATTTCGCTAATTTATCTTTAAACTTTTTCAAAAGTCTTGCTGGCACTAAGTGCCATCTATAAAACATCTTATGCAAGTTCTCCTTATATGCTGTTGATATTGTCAATTTATAGTTCCTATCCCGTAGTTTCTGCCTGTGATGACCCAGGGTGGGATACAAAATAAACACAGTCATGAAAACAGGTGAAGCCCCTTTTATTCCTTCACTTTGCTTCAAAGCTCCAAAGCTCCTTGACTGGAGACAAAAAAAACCTCTCCCACAAACAGTTACGAAAAGGAGGAAATGCCGTTTAAACTAAAAATGCCTATAAATTATAAAGAGTTAAAACAACACAAACCACCTTAACCACAGTTAAGGGAACCAGGCAAGATAAGGGCTTGAAGACATCCACAGATATTGGAACACACACTGGGAAGGACACCAAACTCAGAGAGGAACGACAGACTAGAGATATTTCCACGCTTTGTTTCCAGCACTGGCCTATATGCATGTCCGTCCTTTTAACCACTTCTCACAGCTGCAGCCCATGAAGAACAAGGCCCTTTCCTCCCCCGTAGACCATGCCATTCACATCTCTCCCTTATCCTCTCCTCCCTCATGCCCTAGGATGGAGAGAGGATGGGCCTGGGTCCTCCTCTGACTGTCCAGCCGGCCTCTGCCCTTCCCCAGCCTCCTCCACAACCTCCGGAGCCACACTTCCACTCCCTGCTGGCTGTTCCTCCGCTCCCTTGGAGTCAGTCTCCACCCGGGGCATGACACTGCCACTTTTCCAATTCTATAACATATATATAACATAATGTTTTTTGCCCATGCAATCGAGTAACAAGATTGCTAAGTGAATCTGGCTTCCCCATTGACTTTGCTTGTCAGAAAGTCGCAAAAATGATCACATAACCCCAGGACACTGCAACCGTCATAAATATGAGTCAGTTGCCAAGCGTCCGAATTTTGTTCACATGACCATGGGGAGGCTGCAATATGTTGTAAGTATGAAAAATTGTCATGTCACTTTTTTCAATGTCGTCGTAACTTTGAACCATCACTAAATGAACTATTGTAAGTTGAAGACTACCTCTATTGGGAAATACATGTTGGATACCCTACATGAAAAGCATCTTATTTTATTTGTTTATTTTTCAGAAAGAAAAGGTCTGTGCTGGTTAAATTTAAATTGATTTTAAAGGAGCAAACTCTTCAAGACGGTTGTGTACAAAATTCAGTATTAAGGAAAACCTCTGAAAGAATGACAACAAATGCAGATTTTCTAGTATTTTGGGTTAGTCCTTGAAAACACACGAAAACTGTGACATTGCCACAGCCTAGACCTCAACCAATCTACATATCTCAACTGTTGAATTTCTCTTGTGAACTCTGAATAGGACAAGGTTTGGTACATGGAATGCCAATCCTGTTTGTCTGTTTAGAAAAATCTGTCTTCCCCAATTTTTATATCATGAATTAATTTCATTTAGGCATCTCTATAGGAAAAATACATATCTTTTTGCATAATATTATAAGGCACTTGCATGTGCAAATCGCTTCTGATTTGGCACACTAGGGAATAACTAGGTAGAGGAAAAGGAGGCGTTTAGGTGTGCATGCATGATCACATGCACATGTATGCTCCATCCTGAAACACGTTTGCACATTTGTGGCAACTTATTGATTCCGCTACATTTCCTGTCAGCCACTGGGCAAGGAACAGCCAAAAGGAATCTCTGAAATAGTTTGGGACAATTGTTTTGAGGATGTTTGATTTACTATTCAAGCACAAACAGCTGTCATCGGGGAAGAGGCAGCATGCCAAGCAGAGGGAAGAGGAGGGAAGAGCACCAGAAGAGAGCTAAATGTTGTTTATAGGCAATGGATTTTAAATGGATTTTGTAACAGATCCACTCTTAATTCCTACAGAGGTGCCTTTTTAAATGAGGTTTACACGGCACATCACACCCAGCAACTCAACTTCTGCAAAATCCCAGCTAAGATCTTTTGCTTTTTCTAAACAGCAGCACCGAATTGTCTGTTTATGGGGCAAAGCACTTAAATTTGGGGGAAAGGATGAGAATCTGGATTGGATCATATATGTGAATGGAATCAGGATTTTCATTTTTCCATGCATTCTTGGTTGAAATTGATTTATTTATTTTTTAAACTTGATTTCTCACAAAGCAGGCAATGAGACTGCCCACTTCTAAGTTTTTTTCAGAATTATTTATGGCATACATAAGGTGTATCCATAAATGTATCCATAAGGTATGAAATATAGATGACAGATTGGATGGATGGATGGGTGGATGGATGGATGGATGGATGGATGCTGCAATAGAGAAAATGTTTGAAGTATAATATCTGCTCTACATGGCAGACCAGAACTAAATGCCACCTAAGACTAGAACTACTTTTATTACAATAGTTATAGTTACAGAAACTTGCAAGTCCAAATGTGCTTCCTTTCCTCCTTAGAGGTAACTATTTGCAGAGTTTTCGTAAATCTCTTTCTTGAAATGAACTCAAGGCATGTTCATCAATATGTAGATACTTTCCATTGTTAACTCTATTGAAAAAGGCAATGCACTGGAGTAAAAACTTCATAAGTAGCTGTGTGCTTGATATTATATGATATATATTGCCTGGTTTGGGAAATGTCAAATCTTTAAACCAGGGCTTCTTAGTCTTGACAGTTTGAAGACACGTCAACTCCCAGAATTCCTCAACCAACCACACAAAAGTTGCCAAGGTTGAGAATCACTGCTTTAAGCATTGAAGTGGTATTTTCAGATGTCCTGGAGATAGAGAAAGACAAGATCAACAGATCAGATCTACTGCCTATCCTATTCTTATTCCCATTCTTATTATATCGGTAAATCAACTGCCTCGCTCATGGAAGATGTAATTCATATCTCTTCACATGACTTTTCTTGAAATCGAGATTTTTCTCTGAGGGTTTTTGTGGTTTCCAAAGGCTGCCAAGTATAATATACGTGAAATTACAAGCCTATCAGTTTTACTTGGAGATACTGCGAGAGGAAGAGGCATGCTATTTATAAAACAGGAAAACTAAGCTGCAGAGTTTCTTCCCTGGCATTGTGAGATTGACTAGAGGAGATTAAGATCAATTTTCTGATAAAATCCACTTGTGAAATTGACTAGAGAACAAAGTGGCTAGGGAAACATTGTTGGAAGGGGAATTCCCCCTATTCCCCCCCCCCTTTTCTCCAAATAATTGCTTGGGCATAAAATACTTTCTTTTCTTTTCTTTTTTTCAATCTCTACATCAGATGCATTGGGACTGGAGGGACAATGTGTAGAAATGAAGGTACAATAGATCAAACCTATATAAGTTTGCAGACAAAAATAGACTTTGAAAAATAGTAGCATTTCAAACTTATGACTCCATCAGTTAAGCAGCTGAGATGTATGTATGCCTTATACCCATGTTAGAGAATAGGAGCTATTACATTACATTTATAATCCAATACCTATTAAATAGCAATTGCATTTTGGAACATTCCTACCACCACATCATTGCATGCATAGAAGTGCATGACTTGACCTTTATTAATGTCCTTCTCTCAGCCTGGACAAGGAGTTCCTGTGGATTTTATTCTGTTAGTCATTGTCAACTACAGGGAGTGGTGGTCATCTCCATTTCAAAGCCATTGAGCCATCACTGTCCAAAATGTGTGGCCAGCGTGAGTCATGTAATGCTGTTACCTTCCCACTAAAGTGGTATACATTTATCGACTACACATTAGCATGCTTGCAAATGGCTAGGTTGGTAGGAGTTGGGATGAGGATGGGAGCTCACCAAATCTCATGGTGCTCAGGTCTTGAATGTCAGCTGCTGGCTTTTCCAGACAACAAGCCCAGCATCTTAACCACTGCACCACCCCTCAACCAGGATAGGTTGATCAAAAAGAAATCCAACCCAGCAATCCCCTTAATTATACAAGCTGTACTTTCCTAAGAATTTGCATTCAATTATTTAAGGGAAATTATATGGCTACCCAACTCCTTTTCAGTGACTCCAGGTGGCTTACAAAGATACAAAAGCCCAATGCAGGAACAATAGAAAAACAATACACGCCCCTCCCCTGGCAACAACAATCAAATGAACCACTTCATGGGCTCCATCCCACTCTGCAGTCCCCAGTCCCATTGGCAAAACCAGATTTTTCAGAACCTTGCAAAAGAGTATCCGAAAGGGAGCCAATCATTATCTCTGTGGGGAAGATGTTCCATGGGGAAAGAGCCACCACAGAGAAGGGCCTTCATTATGGTCTGGTAGGTATAACCCCCTAGTAGAGAGTACCCATGACATTCTCTGCCTCGCTGCAATGGTGGGTTGAGTTGATGTGACCAGGAAAAGATGGTCCTTCAAATAATCTGGTCCAAAGGCATGTAGAGCGTTGATGGTGACAACCAACCCCTTGAATTGGACAATCATTCCATGGCTCAAGGGCAAGGAGACAGAGGATGAAGTCCTATGAATCCAGAAGACAGAAATCAACAAAATAACTGTTCCACTGCTTCTCATTTCCAGCCCACAATGTTCCATAGGAGCCAGGAGCAGACCTTCTTCCTAGCTATCCAAGCAGGCAATTTGTGGACTCGTAAATGTTTAAATCTTACTTGCGTGTGCAAGTGGAAAACGAATCCATTCTCTCACATCTGAGTCAAATCCATGATGACACTCACACCTTTGTGCTGTATTTGCAAAGCTAAAGTTTCGGGAAGGCAAGGAGGGAAGGCAAAGCCAGACTTTTTTGATCAAAAGAAAGTTGAGTTTCCAGCCAAGATCTCCTTTTGCACCCTCCTAAAAAAAGCCCAGGAAAAAAAAAAAAAGAATTTAGCTGCAAGCATAAATAACGCCAAACATCCAATATGCAGATACATTAACATGTATTCATTTTACATTTGAAATCAGCCTAGATAACTGTGCTTGGAAAGACAAAATAAAAAAAAAATAAAACTCTTTCAATCATTTCTGTTAAATCTCCTATCGGCCATATTTTGTAAATACACGGACAGAGTCAATGGTCCCACTGATGCTTCATTTCCCAATAATGAGAGAAGTGGTATTTACAGGAAAGATTTAAATATCTTTTTAGCATCAGACCATACATTTTTGTACGTTATGGATGAACCCCTTAATGCGTGGATGAATAATGTATCCATCTAATTAAATTTTTACAACATTCTAGTACTAGACTGTCAAATATTTGTTTGCAGTTTGCTCCCTCATTATACTGTCATGTAATCCTCTCTCTTAAAATTCAGCATTGACTTTACTACGAAGAAGCTTCAGCAGAAGGAATTGTCTAGCCTTGGTTTTGGGCTTAAACAGAGTCAGGTTGAGTTAACATTGGTTTGTTTGTTTAGATTTGTTTGCCGCCTATCTCGCTTCAAGGAAACTCTGGTCAGTTTATAACATTAAAAGCCATTAAAACCACCAAGAATAAATATTTCTAATAACAGTAAAGATGAGGAGGAAGGGAACAGGTTGTAAACAGAGGAAGGTAGAGATCTTCTCTAAATCCATCAACCCAGAGGCGGCATTCAGCAGGTTCTGACCAGTTCTGGAGAACTGGTAGAGGAAATTTTAAGTAGTTCAAAACACTGGCAAATGCCACTCTGACTGGCCCTACCCCCATCTATTTTCTGCCTCCCAAGTCCCAGCTGTTCGGCTGGCTCTTCTTTTGTTGCCCTGCACAGGAGAATGGAGCTGGAAATCAGGCTAGTGGGGTGGGGAGGGAATGGGGATTTTGCAGTATCCTTCCCCTGCCATGCCCACCAAGCCACACCCACCAGGCCACACCCACCAAGCCATGCCCACAGAACCAGTGGTAAAATATTTTGAATCCCACCACTCCATCAACTATCTCCATCTGATAACTTACTTTGGGGCCCACACCAACTGGCAGGTCCGGATTTTCAGGCTCTTAGGGAAGGTCAGAAGGACGGGTGAGGATTTCCCCTCAAGGGGAGGGGAGCAGGATGTTCCAAAGAGTAGGCACCATGGCAGAAAAGGCTCTTCTCCTGAACCCCACCAACTAAAATTCCTTGACCTGCAGCATGCCCTTTTAATGGCATAGATGGGATAGGCCAGCCTCATTGGGTTGAGATGGAGAAACTACTGAGCAATCCCAGGGCTGTAGACTATATTGAAGGGGTGAGGATGCTACTGGGAAGGGGGTTGGGAAGCTACTGAGCAATCCCAGAACTGTATAAAATATTGAAGGGGTGAGGATGCTACTGGGGAGGGGATTGGGAAGCTACTGAGCAATCCCAGGGCTGTAGACTACATTGAAGGGGTGAGGGTGCTACTGGGGAGGGATTGGGAAGTTACTGAGAAATCCCAGAACTGTATAATATATTGAAAGGGTGAGGATGCTACTGGGGAGGGAGTTGGGGAGCTACTGAGATATCTCAGAGCTGTAGACTATATAGGAGTGATGGAATGCTCAGATCAGTCCCACCTCCAATTTTATCTGGGTGAAAGAAGTCTGGATAACCTGACTTCATTGGTCACCCCAAATTTGTTGTTGTTTGAAGATATCTCTTGCAATTATCCCCCCTGCTTGTTCAGATGGGCTCTCCTTGTGGACATAATCCCAAAGCAGCTGTTAAAAATATGAAACTAGTGAAAGATATTGTTCTTTTTACTCTTGCCACTGGCCTCATGCTGAAAATACATTAGCACGAAATAGTTATAACAAAAAAAAAATCCACAAGAAGTTATGAAACCAGGCTTTAGAATCTACTTTTGTCATTTTCCAATCCTACTTGGAGATACCAACAGTTGATCTTTATGATTATCAGCATACAATGCAAAGTTTCTTCCACTTAGTATGAATACAAAGAGTGAGGTGAGTTTTGCCAAATTCCCATAGTTGTTGGTTCTAATTACAATTTCCTAAACATTTGTTCTCTGGCTAAATCAATGTTTGTATTTTTTTTTTAATATACACTGTACACTAAATGCTAACCGAGGCAATGTAATTTAGCACAAAGCAAAATATTTGGATGATTTGTGTGTGTATTCAGTCTGCTGGGTCTTGTTTTACAAATCATGGCTTAAGCTGGCTGGGAATTAAAGTGGGCTAACTACTGAATTTCTAAAAATTAAGAATTTCCGAACTTAAGTTCAGAACCTCCATCACACAAAAGGTAGTATGACATGAACACATTTCTGAGCTAAGGGTAACATTGTGGAAAATGCTATCTCATTTGAATCTCTTCAGCCTCACTTTTTAAAAAACTAATTTCTCATTCTCTTCATTTTTATAACCATTTTAATTGAAAATGTTCTTAATAAAAACCATTCTTAAGTGTACAAGAACTGTATATAGCTCTACAACTGCTCATAATTTGAAGTAAAATCCCTTGGAAAAAAGCCTTCAAGGTGTTCAGCAAGAATAAGTGACTTTAATTAAAGCAACCTCAGAATTGAGATAATAAAATGTAGAATTAATATATTGTGCAATAATACACATTAGCTTTTTAGTATATTAAATTAATACACTGTAATAATACACAAGTCTTGATTTTATTGATTCTCTTTAAGTAGAACTGTTACACAGATATATCAGTATAGTTTTTTCAGACAGGGATCAATCATTAACTTTTGAGTAGTTTGAGTTTTAATTGGGGATGAAGGAAATAAAATGTTTTTCTTTTTGTAACATTTGCCTTTTTTTCAAGTATGGGGTTAGATTTTACGAATGATTCCATCTGTACTGTTGCATATTTCTATGCATTTCTGCACAGAATATCCATACTACAGTTTTCTTAGAATCACTGTCTTTTAACTTGTGAATTTCCTATGGAACTAATGTCTCTTTTTTTAATTAGAAAGTGGCACTGGAAAATTTGGAGACACATAAACATTGAGGAATAGTTGCATTGAACCAGTTAGGTTCTTTGTTCTTAAAATATGAATTAAGTTGTTTCCTGTTAAAATGGCATAAGATATTCTCATTCTAAATTGGTAGAACTTACAAAATAGACATTTCAGATGAGGAAAAAAATGTTACACTCTCCCCAGTTGCAAACAAACACATTGACCCCAATGCTCTATCTTTGCACTTAGTCTTAAACTTAGTGAAAACATTTCCCATTCAGGGGAGCACTCCAAAAGACCTGGATCTGGCAACTGACGGTATTGCCTCATGAGACTTTATCTTGCAGAACTGTTCAGATAAAATGACATAACATTTAAACTATACCTGGGAGGGGAATTAAAAACAAAGATGTGAGGCTTACTGAAGGATTCACATGGATTTAATGAGGACTTGCTATAAAACATAGATTAAATGTCCATGGCCTGCCTTCTTTTTCCTAATTAGATAGGATATTGCAAATTTGCAGCATTTCAGGATTAGATTAGATTAGATTAGATTAGATTAGATTAGAATAGAATAGAATAGAATAGAATAGAATAGAATAGAATAACAGAGTTAGAAGGGACCTTGGAGGTCTTCTAGTCCAACCCCCTGCCTAGGCAGGAAACCCTACACCACTTCAGAGAAATGGTTATCCAACATCTTTTTTAAAACTTCCAGTGTTGGAGCATTCACAACCTCTGGAGACAAGCTGTTCCACTGGTTAATTGTTCTAATTGCCAGGAAATTTATCCTTAGTTCTAAGTTGCTTCTCTCCTTGATTTAGTTTCCACCCATGGCTTCTTGTCCTGCCCTCAGGTGCTTTGGAGAATAGCTTGGCTCCCTCTTCTTTGGGGCAGCCCCTCAAATATTGGAACACTGTTATCATATCTTAAGGTAATGACAAGCATCATTTGGAGGCATGCTATGGCCACATCAGCCAGGGTACTCCAGCTGGTAGGGTCCAGGAGAAGAGCCTTCTCTGCCATTGCGCCTGCCCTCTGAAACATCTAACCCCATGAAATGAGTTCAACTCCAACCCTCCTGATCTTCAATAAGAGCTTAAAGATCTGGCTTGGGTACCAAAAGAAGGCTTCGTATTGGGGGATGGTTGGTTGATTTACAACAGATTTCCCCCTCTCCCTTTCTCATCATATTTTCTCCCCCCTCCCCAATTTAGATAGGTTGAATTTATAGTATTTACGGAGCCATGATGGCACAGTGGTTAGAGTGCAGCACTGCAGGCTACTTCTGCTGACTGCTGGCTGCCTGCATTTTGGAGTTTGAGTCTCACTGGCTCAAGGTTGACTCAGCCTTTCGTCCTTCTGAGGTCGGTGAAATGAAGACCCAAATTGTTGGGGGCAAGAGGCTGACTCTGTAAACTGCTTAGAGAGGACTGTAAAGCACTGTAAAGCGGTATATAAGTCTAAGTTCTATTGCTGCTGCTATTTATAGTATTGTGTTTATATTATTATAAACTACACCATTTTATTATTCTATTATATTGTATGCCATCCAGAGTGACTGTGTATTAATACATTTTTACAAATTATATATATATATATATATATATATATATATATATATATATATATACATACATACATACATACATATACATATATATATATTTGAAGGATAGTAACTGAGACATAGGACCTTCAGGATGGCTATTCTGGAGTTTTAAAGGTGAGGTAAGAAGTAAAAAACTTAAACATGAAAATCAGAAGATTGAATTACAACAGAGGTAGTATTCAGCAGGTTCTGACCAGCTCTGCAGAACTGGTAGCAGAAATTTGGAGTAGTCGGAGAACCGGCAAATACCAGCTCTGACTAGAGATTTTGCAGTATTCTTCCCCTGCCACATCCACCAAGCCATGCCCACAGAACCAGTAGTAAAAAAAATTGAATCCCACCACTGAATTGCAACCATTTTTGTACTGTTGGAGTCTTTCACCCTGATTTATGGCAAATGGGGTAGAACTCAACATGGATGTGGTCAGGTGGTCAACAAGGGTTTACCTTGACCCAAGAGAGTCATTACCTTTTTCTATTGGGTCAACCAAAAAAGTTGGATGAATTGATCAGACTCTGGTTACTGGATGAGCATGCTAGGCAGACAGTCTTGGTTTGGGGCTACGAATTAAGGATGTACAAAAATTCAGTTGGAATCAAATCTGATTCCAAAACAAATTGGACTTTTAATGGTTGATATGAATCACATTGGTTCTCTCCACATTGACTGAAACACTTTCTTCACTTACGTAGCAACATTATCTAATGTTCAGTTTGCATAAATCTCCAAAATTAGAGTTGGATCATAAACCTGCATCATCATCTTGGATTTTTCACATTTTTCCTACCCCTACTATGATCAAAAATACGATTATTCTAAAGTATTGATAGTATCTGTGGTGAGTGAGATAATCCCTACAAGTAACTATATAAAAATTTATTGTTAGGCCCCAAAGGAATTTGGAAATTAAACTGGGAATAAACTTTTTTGTATGTTATTTATTTGTGGGAAAGGAGTAAAAAATCACATAGTCCTATACATTTATTTTTGCAAAGTTGACTTCCACATCTAGTTAAATCTACAAGCATTTCTGACTTCCCTTTCTGTTTTCTTTTTTTTTTCTATTCCCCCCTTTATTTTCTGTACTTTTTTTTTTTCAAAATACCCCAGTATCTTTTCTTTGGCACGCTTCCTATTTCCAAGCAGCAGCTGCAAAGAATGAATGGTGAATGAATGGTAAATCAAACACCCTAAAATCTGTTGTTTTAATACAATGTCGGAAATTTGCCGATTCTCTTCCCCTCTCTCATTTTTGTTATAACCATGGTGCCTCATCTTTGTACTGCAGCAAAATAACTAATTGGTATAGCAAAAGCCTGACCTCTGTTTTTTTGGTGAAAATTAGGGGGTAGGTTAGGGGGTGAAAAGCAGATAATTCCTCGGCAGTTTAGATAAGTAGATATTATAGGCTTCCCATGTTAATTAGTATTAAATATTTTTTTTCAATTACTAGTAGCTTTCATCATCAGACTCTCTTGTAGTAAATTGTGTTTTTTTTTCCTGTTCTTCTATCTTGGCAGTTAGAAAGCCCTCCCGAACATTTTTCCACAGCTTGTTTTTCCACAAAGGCTAACTTAATGTGGTCACTTTATGCCCAGGCTTGATGGTACCATTTCACATTTTATGTCTTTAAATTAAGGTCAGCAGTAACTACATTCAACCAGGCATTTGTCAGATTTAAGCCTAGTTTTATAACATTCCTTTTGCGTAAAACCAAATATTGTCTTTCTGGATTGGGGATTTTGGATTGGTGACTGTTTCATTCTTTTATGGGCTATGTTTTCATTGTTTCATATACTTTCTGGTTCCTCTGGAAGTCAGAAAGTTATAAAATAAATAAGGCTAACTGTTGGCCAAATCCTATTAATCGATCCTCTGACCTGAGAAACTAATACATTGTGTTCTAAAATCCATGTCAGCAGGACAGTGAAGAAGACATTATTGACTTCTTTTTTAAAAAAATCCAAAGATACTAGATCTGAGCTGTCAAACTCCCAGCCCGTGGGCTGGATGCCTCACATGTCGGCCATGCCCAGTTTAGTGAAGGGGGGGAAAGTCCTGATACGTCACGCGACAGCACCGTGACAACACAAGTTTGACACCCCTGTACAAGATCTTTAGAGTTCTTAAACTAAACAGGATGGATAATTGATGCTGGTATTATTATTATTAGTAGTAGTAGTAGTAGTATTTAATCTTTAGTGCAATTCCCAGCCTTTGGGGCTGGTTGGTAGCTCAACAGCTAAAGTCCTAACCTAGGACCTAGGAACTATTAAGGTAGCATCGGAGGATATAACCGGTTCCAAGTAGGGTGGTTTTTTTGTGGAATCAGGGTATTCAAGTCTGATAAATTCAGAATTTCCAAATAGTGAGGTTAGCCCTTTAGGTATTGCTCCAAGGGCTCCAATTACAATTGGGATAACACACAATTTCTTTGTCCAAAGTCACTCAACTTCAATTTGTAAGACCCGATATTTTGTGATTTTTTTCTTGCTGTGTGTCTTCAATTCCTGCATCACCAGGTATTGCAATGTCAGTGAACCAAACCTTGTTCTTTTCAACTATTGTTATGTCAGGCCAAGTGCCTGTCCGTCTGAAAGCTGAAGTTCCACAAGATCTTGACTTTTTCATTCTCCAGAACCTTCTCAATCTGATGTTCCCAGTAGTTGTTACTATACTCAAATCCAAACTTTTGGCACAGTTTCCAGTGAATGATTTTAGCAACTTGGTTATGGAATTCTAGGTAGTCAGTTTGTGAAATTTTGCTGCACCCACTAATTAAATGGTCAACTGTTTCATCTTTCTCGTTACAGAGGCAGCATTTGCTGTTGGTAATGATATGCTTTATTATTGTTGTTGTTATTATTGTTGTTATTTTAAAAAATCTTAATGTAGGACAAAGCAATACTGATTGTTGTTGTTAGTTGTGAAGTCGTGTCTGACCTATTGTGACCCCCAACCTAAGTTAGGCCCTAACCCTTACCCTAACCTTTGTCTTCATAAAACCGGTCCTTATTAATTTTAAAAATGGGTCTGCATATCAAATTATTTTAATTTTCTCAATGTTTCTATTCCCTTTAAAGATCCTCCAAAAATCATCAAATGCCTTTCGTTTATAAGATTATCTTTTAATCTTTACTACCACCGTTTTCTCACGTTGCATTATATCTCTCTTCAATGCTAAAGTAGCAGAAACAATGGAAGAGACAATTGTCCTTGCTTTTTCCTTTTTGGTATCTCACAGGATTTTGTTAGTTCTCCATTAACAAGTATTTGTGCTTTCTACAAGATGTAAATCAATCCTATCCATTTAATAAAGTTCTCACCAAAGTTCATCTCTTCCAAAACTTTTAACTGGAAAGCCCAATTTAAATGGTCAAAGGCTTTCTCTGCATCTAAGAAAATCAGTGCCATTTGTTTTTCACAACGTTGTTCCAAATATTTCAAAATATCCAGCACATTTCTATTTATCCCTTAACTGTCTTCAAGGTAAAAATCCACACTGATCTTCAAGAATAAATTTTTGCAAAAATTTATTTTGAACCTCTCAGCCAAAATCATTGTAAACAACTTATACTCATTATTCATTAATGATACCACCTGATAGTTTCTCGTTGAAGTCAAATCTTGACCCTTTTAAAGTATTAATGCTACATTAGCTACTCTCCAGCTATACAGCATCTTTCCCCCTCTATAAAATGGAATTCATTGCATTTTGGAAAGTGTTCATCCTCAGAATCATTGTAATAACAATCCAATAAACCATCTGAGGCTATTCAGAAGTGCAGTTTAAGAATGTTGGGGGTTAACCAATTCTGAGAACACAACTTAGAAGTTCTAGACTAGACAAACCAACATTTTCGCCCTGTAGAGTGCAGCTTCATGCATTCGCCATCAAAATGAATAATTTATTACACATACAAAAGTTCCAAGTGAGTATCGCGGTGATATTAGAATAGGGTTGCCTGCCATTACGTCTTTATTATTTTTACAAATAACTCAAGACAGCAAATATATCCAACTTCCCCTCCTATTTTCCCACAACAAAAACAACCCTGTGGGGTTAGGCTAAAAGAGTGTGACTGGCCCAAACTCACCCAGCAGGCTTCTATGGCTAAAGCAGAATTTGAACTCATGGTCTCCTGCTTTCCTCTTCCTGGCAGGCATATCCTTACATCAAATATTGTTGACTTTTCCCGAGTGTCTTTTCCTGAGCAACTTTTCTCCTAGCACTTTTCTAGTAAGTTCTACTGACAAGATAACAGATTTAGCTCTGAGACTTTTATTAGCTGATTAGGACCCTCTTGCTGACTTGTGATGCTGCCTGAAATTGACAAGACCTTAATCAGTTATATGGAGAATGTTGAAGACTTTGGCCTCCTAAAATTCTCTAGCACATTCCTATGATTGAAAAAACAGTGTTTCTGACCCTGGAAAAAGTAATCTTATACATACGTAGGCCTAAATTCTCTTCTCCTCTCCTCCCCTCCCTTCTTCTTCCCTTTTTTTTTCTCTTTCCTTTTGCAGTTTTTTTTAAAACTGGAATTCTTGTTGCATACACTAAAAGGATTAAATAGTTAGCATGCACTCCTTTACCCCTGTTTGTCCACCTTTGCAATTGGCCTTGTCCTTATTTATCTTTTCAGATATCTGGTAATCCGATATTAGAACAGAGATTGACAAACCTATGACCTTCCACATGTTACTGAATATACCTTCTAGTGTGCTTTACAGAGACACTAGAAGTTGAAGTTCAGCGATCCTCTAGAGAAGAGTTAACCACACTTGTAGCAGAAATTTCCAGAGGGAGTGACCCTGTTAAGCCATTCGCAACACCCAAAGAACTTTATAATAGTTGAAAGACTGATCCATCTGTTAGGTTTTACAAATCGGAATTCATTTCATCAGATGTCCAGAATCTGGGAACTCCAAAGGATCAGCTGCCTGCTGCATAATTAAAATAATGGATAGCACGAAAAGAGGGAGACTTAAAGGATGCTTGAAAGCTTTGCCAAAATAGGAACACTGTAGGGGGTTGGCAGGGAAAAAAAAAATTCCTCAAATGAGCACAGAGCATTTTTCCAATGACTGTCAAGTGTTTGGCATGATGATGGAAAATGAGGAAGATAATATTGTGGAACATCTTGAAAAAAAGGCAAAAGCAGGTTTGGTTGCAGGAACACAGGATGCTGCCAGGTTTTATGTCAAGACGGTTATGGTAATTTGACCATTAATAGAGGGGCAATGCAATACGAACCTTACAGCACCATTAATTTCGGTTTTCACCTGTGAAACACAGAGGGGTTGGGTAGGTAATGTCTATCAAAATGTCCATATTAACCTTATTTATGACTTGTTGAGAGTGTTAATAAAACACATTCTGTCTTTTCAAGTGACAAGAATCTAATTATAAAATCACAAAAGGAAACCATGTAAGCAAAGGTTAAACAAAGCCGGGTCAGATTATTTTCCCAAGAAGCTGGGGTTTTTTTTTTATTAATAAGTCTCAAGGAAATATGAGCATCCTCACACTGCTAAGAATCTGACAATTGTCATCCTCTCAGTGAACAAAAGCCAGGAAATTCAAAGATAAGGTGGACATGAAATCCTTGACTCCAGGCATCATGACCGAATGATTCAAAGATTAGGAGAGAGGGATGGAGAAGAGGGCTGGATGATGCTTGCTCTGACTTTTGAACTTCAAACCTTAATTTGTGTTCTGCTCCATCCAATAATACAACAAAATGATGAAAACACAAAGTAAAAAAGGACAAAACAGTCGTGGCTATGGTAGAGGTCTTTGCATAATTGTAGGGAAACAACATAAAACTCCTTTACACATTATGACTGTTGATCAGGCTCACAGAGCGCAGAAAGCCATACTCCGCTGCATCAATTTAGACCAGGCATTGTGGCTTATATAAACTATGATAATGGTTCAGCATGATGTGTAAACTTGGGGGGAAGGGGAGGAGGGGAAGAGGAAAAGGGGAGGAGGAGGAGGAGAGGGAGGAGGAAGAGAAGCAGAGAGGAGGGGAGAGGGAGAGGGAGGAGGAGGAGGAGAAGGAGAAGGAGGAGAAGGAGGAGGAGGAGGAGGAGAAGGAGAAGGAGAAGGAGAAGGAGAAGGAGAAGGAGAAGAAGGAGAAGAAGAAGAAGAAGAAGAAGAAGAAGGAGGAGGAGGAGGAGGAGGAGGAGGAGGAGGAGGAGGAGGAGGAGGAGAAGGAGATATTTTTGCCAAACTGTCAGTGGTGGTATTCAGCCGGTTCGCACTGGTTCAGGTGAACTGGTAGCAAGGATTTGGCATGGGCCAGTAGTAACTTCTGCAGAATTTGGCATGGGCCGGTAGTAACTTCTGGCAGGCCACGCCCCTCACCCAGTTGCCCTTCCACTCCCTGTCAGTCCTTATCGTGTATGCCCAACATCACATGCATGTCCAACATTGCTGACTGTGTTCTGCCCAGTCACTCTTTAAGGTATTTTTCCCCCTCCCAACAATCAGCTTTTCCTATGATCTACCAAGATTCCCCTCGCTGTCTTATTGCTTCACCCAGGAGGCTTCCCTGAGGCCCAAGAAGGCAAAAATGGATGGAGGGGGATGCAGCCTCCCCCTACTCCCCACACTCCATTTTTTTCCCTTCTTGGGCCCCAGGGAAGCCTTCTGGGAGCAGGAGGCTTCACTAAGGCTCAGAAGGCCCAAAATGGGGAGGGGATGCTGCACGCAAGCCACGCCCACCCAATCACATGGCCATGCCCACCTAGCTACGCCCACAGGACTGGCAGTTTTAAAAAATGACCACTGCAAAGTATACATTTACCAAATGAAATGGAGATATTTTGCCTACTATCTCTGCCTGCTGGAGCAGGCATAGATCAGAACTCAGTGCATTCTTGAGCATTGCAAGAAAAGATGGGCAGAGATTACCTTTCCCTTATTCTGGGGGCAGGCAGAGAACAATACCATGCATTGTTGTCCCTGAGAAACAGTGGCCCAGCAGCGATCATGGAGATCAACCTCAATGACCACATGGAGACGTCAGTGTCATTTTCTTGTCAATCATTAGCCACCCTCTTCTTCCAGCATTTTGTTAAACTTTCCACCCAGCATACAATCTTTGAATCCCCGTCAATAGTTCTGTCCAGGTATTCAACCCCATATAACATAAAACGCAGGTTTCTGCCCTGAAAGAGCTGCCCAGCATAACTTTCGGTGCTCAGTCTTCAAATATAAAGCATGCAATTAACTGAATATGGAGTTTGGCCCTTCTCTGAAAATTCCAAGAGAAAAGAAAACATCCTCATTAACTATGGATGGCTTTTCCAGAATAGTGGGTTTGATCTCGGCACCTCTGCTTTTTTTAATACTTTAACTACACAAATCTAACTTGAATTTGTACAGAAGTTAACAGCTGTTCTGGAGTCATTGTGGCCTAACCAATAAATAAATATTTGGACATGCCATTTCTCTCTCTCCCCCACTCCCCACCTTCTCCTCTCTCTCCCTCCCTTTTTAATGGCCTATTTCCTGATAGACGTTAATGGTTCTTTACAGCATTTTGTGCTCAAGGGCTTTTTTTTTTTCAAAAAAGTAGATATTTGACCTGACGGACCTTGGCTGACCGACAGAATCCCATCCATGCATTCTGAAGTTGTGCGCAAAACAGAACATCTCTGTGGAAAAAAGGAATTTGCAGGCGCTTGTTCCATCACGTAGTGTCTATCTTCCCTCTTTCCCCACCCTCTTCTCTGTTTTCAGCATGAAAAAAAAACCTCTTCTAAACCAGGTTACACACAAAGCGTTTGAATGAAATACTTTTAAAGAGTTCTTGGTTTGTTATTCTTTTAAAGGCATGCACATAGCCACTGGATGTAATTCTTTGCAAAATCTCTTCTGTTTTGCAGGGTTGATAAAGGGGAGGGAGATTCACCAGAATTACAGTTTGTTTTATACACTATGTTTGCTTGTGTATGATGTGTGAGGGTTCCCTCTCACACAGTCATTTACTGTGTTTATAAACACACTTCTAAGCATATTTACTTTACTTAGATTGCAATCTAATCACATATAGAAATTCAGGGTAGACTTGATGGTTTTTTTCACATGTGATCACAACACTTAAAACATCTCTTTTTTTTTTCACTCTCATTTCATTCTCATTCTCAACCCTACAAAGGGAAATTAAGTTGGAAAAGAGTTTCCAAACTCAGATTATCCATTGGCTCTGGAGTCTTGGGCATCTCAGGTTCTTCATTTACACAAGAGGATGATGTATATTTGGTTCTTTCGTGGTATTAAAGGTATCATCGTATTATCACAGGGCTTAATTGAAGCTGCCTTTTGTAATTGACCATGGGGATTTGCCAATGCCCATAGTTTTCAAGTGGCACTCTACATGGAGGAGGAGGAGGAGGAGGAGGTCATCATCAAGCTTAAAATTTTTTATTGAGGTAGTTGTTCTTTTTGGACAACATTCTGGACTCCATATAAATTGTTTGCTAGTGCTGAAATAACAGATTTAAACTGAATCCAAAAACTTCAGGAATATCTAACTCTAATAGTAACAATAGAAGTTAAATTTAACTGGTATAGGGGTGAAGTATTGTTTCAGTTAGGGCTCACCTATTGCAACTATTTCCTGACCTTTCTTGGTGCTCCATATCATTCTGTCACAGGGAACAAGTGGCCCTGGTACAGTTCTCTTTAGCTTCCTATTGGTTGTGTTCAACTTGATATGACATCTCCCTAGACACAAGGATGAAACCTAATTCCTTTGGAAACTCCTTGAGAAAAGTGTATTAAAAATGAAGGAAGGGATTTATGAATTGGTGGACATCAACTTATTTAAATAACAATTTTGGGCTAGAAGACCTCCGAAGTCCTGTTGGAAGAATTATCTTTCTGGGTTCAGTTCCAAGTGGAGAAAAAGACACTGGAAACATGGAGGCTAATTTGGAAAGATGGTTTAATGGTGGACAGGATCACAAGGCTTGGAGCTCCAAAGTGAAAAGGACGATCACATGCTTCAAGATGTTGGGTGAAGGAAAAGAAGAAAAGGGGCCAAGATGCTGAGAGTGGCTGGGTTTTATATCCTCTGTTGGGATTTGAATTTGAGCTTGTATTCTGATTGGTTCTCAGACTACCATGGAGCCATGCAGGGGCAACTCTGTAGGCTGTCCTGAGTCCCAGGATTGGTCGAGCCTTGCTGGATGATGATGTAAAATGAAAGGGCTTTGGACTATTCCTATTATAGCTCTACCTGGAATAGAACTTTGTTATATAAAATAGAGTGGCCTAGGCCAGAGTAATGGTCCTTTAGCATGGGTGGGCGGGGGCTGAGTTTCTGCTTCTGAGGTGAGTTTCTGCTTCTGAGTTTCTACTCTTTTGGGGGGAAATATTCTGCCTTTTTCATATTTCCTAGGATATTTCATTTTTCTAGGAGAGGGGTGGGTGCTAACTTCCTACAATCCTTCTCTTCTCTTCTCTTCTCTTCTCTTCTCTTCACAGTGCCTGTTGAACTCTTAAATGGCAGAAACATTTCACAATTTTGTGTGGATTAAAATGTTATCTCCTATACTTAGGAGCAGGATGCTTTAATTGACAATTATATAAAAAGGCCTGCAAAGATTAGAAGTTCATTAAGCTATTTTCACACCAGACAGAGTAAGGAATGTCTTTAAGAGTGTTTTTTTTCCAGCAGGCAACAAAAATGGGAAGAGCTACAAGTTCTGCAAAGGCTCATTGAATAATCACAATTGTATAGATTCACCTTGCATTAAGCTATAATAGCCTCTAGTTGAACAAGCCACAGTGACTTGATTCACTCGTCATGTGAATCCATAGACAAATCCTGTTTTACAAGTGACAGTGGCTGAATTCCCATAAGATACTAAGCCTTGCTTTTCTTAAATAGTCATTGATCCAGCCAAAATGACCTAGTAACTCATGTTCTAAATCATGGTTTATAAACCAAGGGGCCATATTGGCAATCCTGCCAATATTTCCTGAACCAGCTGTAACCTTTGCAAAGAACAATCATTGTCTCGTTTGCCAAGCAAACTGTAAAACTATTGCCTTGCCATCTCAGGGCTACATGGCAAAATCTTTCCACAGCAATAAACGCAGAGGTCAGAAGTTCCTTTTTGACTTCTTTAAAAGCTTCTAGCTCAGGGATAGCCATGCAGAAACTTCCTTTGTTTCCCTTTTTAAAAATTCTGCACAAGTAGTTAACCAAAGGTGATATTGAGTTGTGTGACTGCATCTGTCCTACTGAGAATCCTTCCTTCCTTCCTTCCTTCCTTCCTTCCTTCCTTCCTCCCTATTGCATTTCTCATTAGCTTAAAGACAAGCCCATCTTCCCTGTCACCCACTCCTCCCTCCTTGCTGTGCTATCAGCTGGCTAATCTGCCTGCATATTCTGACACACACAGCTGTGAGAGATTGAATCTGTGCCGTTGATAGATGAAACTTGGGATAAGATTACATGGTTTTGAATATCTTGATGACATATTTGTCTGAAAAGTCTTTTAGAGGACAGCCTAATATAAATGCACGGAAATGTTTCTAATGACAAGCATTTGTCTACCCTCCTGTTTGAAAGGCAAGCATTCACATATCATTTGCATTTGTATGTGCAGGCAAACTTTTCAATAAACGCTTCTTCCAAGTGAGCAGAGTTAACTATTTACTCAAAACATGCCCAGCCAATTACCTCCATGGTGTAATTGGCCTTTGGAAGAATTGGCATTTGCTGCACTTACAGTGGTATAGATAGAGCTGATTAAGTCTGGAAATTGTTAAAACAGTAGTGATACGCTATTTGCTTAACATTGTCCCCAGGATATTTCTGGCATAATTTTGTTTTTATTTGATTTGCTGGAGTGCTCTCTATTTCTGAGAAGGATGGTACATACTCATATTTCATCTGAATTTATCACCATTCTTGTACTCCAGATGTGTTGGCTTTCACTTCCTATTATTCCCAGCAAGATGGCCTTTGCTTCTGACTTTATTTTAAACTCTGATTACTAGGGTTTTGCAAAGATCTGAATTCGAAGGGCTAAACTGGATTTGGGGCATAGCCATCTATCTGGAGCACCTTAAACCTAACATATTATTTTCCCCAGATTTCTCAACAGTGGTGAGGCAGTCACTTGATTCCGAGCAAAGACAAGGCTGCGTTGAGGAGCTCCTGACAAATATAGATAGTCCTCAACTTACAACCGGTTGCTTGACTATTCAGAGTTACTATGACCTTCTGGCAGTTGTAAAATGTCATGCCGTCCCCCTGCAATCACATGACTGCATTTGAGGCATTTGGCAACTGGTTCACAGTTACAACTGATTGCAGAACCTCACAGTCAGACAGAATTGTAATTTATTGTATGCCTGTTTCCAGAAGGAAAGAAAGAAAACTATTCTGGGGAATAGCTTTGGACTTATGACTGTGTGTTTTGCTTAACCACCACTGTAAAAATGGTCATAAAATCAGATCCAATCACGTATGTGCCTCGACTTATGACTATATTGACTTACAACTACTATGACTTAGAACCAAAATTCCAGTTCCAATTGCAGTTGTAAGTTGAGGACTACCAATAGGACTCTTTTTAGAGTCTCAACAGCTTTTTATTTGCCAGGATATATAAAAAAAAAACATGTTCAGACTTTAGAAAGAGTGCAGAGAAGAGCAACAAAGATGATTAAGGGGACTGGAAGATAAAACATAAGAAGAACAAATGCAGGATTTGCTATGTCTAGTTTTATTAAAAGAATGACTAGGGGTGTTGCAATATCTCAGCGGCTGCCACAGAGAAGAGAGGGTCAACCTATTCTCCAAAGCACTTGAAGGCAGGGCAAGAAGCAATGGTTGGAAACTAACCAACCTAGCACTCAGGAGAAATTTCCTGAAAGCTACAATAATTAATCGGTGAAATGACTTTGTCACCAGAAGTTGTGATGCTCCAACTGTAGAGGATTTTAAGAAGAGATTGGACAACCTTTTTATTTTCTGAAATCGAAAAGGATTTCCTGCCTGAACAGGAACTATTTTAGACTAGAAGACCTCCAATGTCTGCTCAATATCTGGAATTCACTACCTGATTCGGTTGTCACCTGCTCAAACCCCCACTCCTTTACCCTCAAACTAAGCTCTGTTGCCCTCACCCCATTCCTAAGAGGTCTGTAAGGGACGTACATAAGCGCACAATTGTGCCTACTGTCCCTGTCCTGTTGTGCCCAATTATTAGTTCCTATTTCTTGTATTTAAACATGTTTATTCTTGTTTCTGTTTTATTGTAAGCTTTTGACAAATGAATAAAAATAAATAAATAAATGTCCCTTACAGTTCTGTTATTCTGTGTACGCTCAAGTCATATTTTGCCCTCTGAAGTCCAGTTCTTTGCACAACCGTACTGAAGACTGCTCTGCCCTTTATATTTGTATACTATACTACTAACTGTTTCTTATGACAGAACTTTACTTGAATATGTCTTGTGCCTTTAATCTTGCCTGGTGCATTTAACCTATTGTATTAAATCTGTTGATGCTGTAAATCTGTCTAGCAATAGGAAGCAGTAAGGGTATCCCTTCTCAGACATTAAGGCTGTGTTTGCACAACATATTAGCTGAGAAAGCTGTGGTTTCTCGCATTTGGATCTGATAGCATGCTATCACAGAGTGAAGACCATCACTCTGAAGACTACTGAGTCCCTTCATTTTCTCCAACGCTTGCCTGGTGTTCTTGTGCCAGGAAAGGAATATTAAAAGTTTCATCTTCCCATTGGCCAGACAGATGTCTATCAATGTGGCTTAGCATTAAAAGCAATTTGTACTTGGGAATTATCTAACAATCAACCAATGGAACAGCTTGCCCTCGGAAGTTGTGGGAGCGCCATTTCTTGAGACTTTCAAGAAGAGATTGGATTGCCATTTGTCAGAAATAGTATAGGGTCTCCTGCTTTGCGGGGTGGGGTTGGACTAGATCAGAGGTGGTATTCAGCAGGTTGACCAGTTCTGGAGAACCAGCAGCGGAAATTTTGAGTAGTTTGGAGAACTGGCAAATCCCACCTCTGACTGGAGATTTTACAGTATCCTTCCTCTGCCATGCCCACCAAGCAGAACCAGTAGTAAAAAAAAATTTGAATCCCACCACTGGAATAGATAACCTATAAGATCCCTTCCAACTCTGATTATCTGTTATCTTCTGAGGCTTCCAGGTGTTGATAGCAAGCTTTGTAGTGGAGTACATTGTGTTTTCAAGTCCTCTGGACTTCTATCTTGTTTCTCTGGAGAATCGACTGGATCGAGCAGGGCCATGGCCCTGAAAGCAATGAGATAAACAGCCTGATTTCCCAGGGAGAAGATACTTCAAGTACTGTCAAAGCAACATCATTCTTAACCAGGGTATTTTATGCTTAGAATGGTTCTTTTCTGTTTTTGAGCATACTCCTGACTCCTAGACCAACGTTGCCAATCTGTGGCCTTCAGACAACAGAATAACAGAGTTGGATCTTGCAAGTCTTTTTGGATTTACTCAAAATGGGAAAAGCTGTTTTGGAACTAGTGGGGGTAGACACACTTAACACCTGTCAGCAACTTCTTAGAACAGCTGTATCTTTTCCTGTGTCACCTTCTGCAGCTGCAGTGTGATCTCAGGCAATAAGAGTTGGGTTTAAGGAGCTGCCAACAGGTGTCATATGTGTGTGCAACACACACTGTCTGAAGAACATTTTTCCCCCCTTTAAATCTGATTATTCTTTACTATTTTAGATTTTAAGCAACTTTCACAAGCAGGTACTCAGAAGGAGGAATTGCTTCGTTGGCCATTCTTTGCAAAATGGCTGTTTTGCAACCTCCCTTTGAATAATTATAATATTAGCATTCTTCAAGGGGGTGACAAAATATAAGAATTTACAAGGAGGAAAATTCCAACCAGAATAAATGTTTCATAAATGTTCTGACATATACACCATTTTCATTGTTCTTCCATCACTGAATATAAAATGGGTGGGGTAGGGTAAAAGGTAGAGATAGCAAAAAGTGTGAGCGGTTTTGAGTTGCTGTGTATATTGTTCAAGGATTTTGGAGTTGAACTTTGGCCTGCTCATAGAATCCTAATAAATATGAACTCTGTAAAGTATGTCATCTATTTCAAAAGCAGCTCTATATTTTTATGTATTCTTTTTTTATTCTATTCATTCACCCTATCGCTTATTCTTTGGTTTCTCTTAACTTTACAAGCACAGTTGTTTTCTCCAATGATCCGCTTGCACGAGCTAACTCTGAGAATGCTCCTTTGCCTTTAGGAACACTCTTTATTTCTTGAACACTTAATTTCTTCCAGAATTATTTCATTAGTTCTTGTAGTCCATAGTACTTTTAATTACCATCGAAAATCCATAGCTGAAAAGCATGAATCTGCTATGTCTCATTCTCTTTCAATGTCCACTTTTTATAGCCATACATGACCAAGTTTTAAAAAATGCTTTAACTTTTCTGATCTTTATTGACATAGAAATATTCTTTACATTCAAGATGTTGTCTTAAGTTTATTACTTTATCCCTAAATAATATCATTTTTATTTCTCCCTTTTTATCCATCCTTGAATCCAAAAGACAAAACAATGCCATATTCTTCTCCCTTGCCCCTTTGGAAGAGCTATTTTTCCTAAAGATAAGACAATGTGGTGATCATTTACCCATCTATCCAGTATTGAGCACCTAACTAGTAATGTATGCCACAGATATATCCAGTAACTTGTCCTGTGCTGTCCAGACAGTATATAGTTAATTGGGAATTGGGAGCTGTCCCCTTAAGGGAATACCTCAGGGGAAATGTAGTTAATGCATCATGGAAATGTAGTTCATGTCAAGTGGTCACATCTGTAATCATGATTGGTCACTGAATTGACCCTTGGTTGGGTTGGGGGGGTTTCCATTATTCTTGCTTGGACGCCAGCAGCATCGTGCTGCTTTGCTCGATCATTATGGGATAACGATAACTGTATTTTCACACTACGAAATCAGCTCTGCAAAGATGTGGACATTAGATGAATCTCGACATAACTGTGAGTTATACCTTGAGGATGCCTTGTGATCCAATAAAGAAACTTTGTATGGAAGCCTTTGTAGAGTTTGCCTGACTGTCTTTATATTCACCCAGCAATATAAAGACAAGAATGCTTGCTCAATGACTAATAAACCTTGTTAGCTTCAGACAGATTCTGTAAAGTATCCTGATTATTGTTACAAATGGGCATCTATGGAAATATAGAAGAAAGTACCATACTCTCAATCATTGTATATCCATCTAAGTATAGTTATGGTTTTCACTCCACTTCATGTGGAGTTATGTATAGTATAGTTATGGTTTTCACTGCACATCTCCTTCCAGTTGTCTTTCCAATTAGAATAATTAGCAAAAAAAAAAAAAAAGCTTAGAACACAGAATAATAGGATTGGAAGGAATCTCAGAGGTTTTGTAATCCAATTTCCTATTCAAGGCAAGAGACTGTATACCAATCTGGTCAAATTATTCAGTCTATTTTTGAAAACCTCCAGTGATGGAACTCTAAGAGCCAAGCTGTTTCACTGATTAATTGTTCTCATCATCAGAATATTTCTCCTTACTTCTAGGTTGGATCTCTCCTTAACAAGCTCCCACCCATTACTTCTTGTCCTGCTCTCTGGTGCTTTGAAAAATAAGTCAATCCCCTCTTCTCTGTCATAGCCCCTCAAGTACTGGAAGACAGTTCTCATGTTCCCCCTTCATCCTTCTCTTTGATAGGGTAGACATATCTAGCTCCCACAAATGCCCATTATAAAATTTAGCCTCTAGAACCTTCTACTAGCAGAGGTTCTACTGCCCCGCCCCCCAGTGTCCAATAAGGGAGTGAAAAAAATTGACCTCCCCTCCCTGTCTCAAACCTTCTTTTAGTTCTCTGTTGGAGCATGACCTGCAAACCCAACCCTAGTTAGAAAGGCTAGTATTAAATCACTAAGATCCTTTAACCTGTGCAAGTGTGCCTAAGAGCTGTGAGATTAGTAAGGGTAGAATTCCCATTGGTGGAAAAGTGTTCTGGTTGCAAAGAACAATTATTTTTGAAGTAGGGCTAACTTGTTCATCAGCTCCACAGCCAAAGACATGATGAAGAGGACAAGGGGTTGCACCACCAACTCAGGAACAGTGCAAAAGGCTTACATGGAAGTGCAAGAAGAAAGGCTATTTGGATAAAGCTTCATTTCATGTTACAAAAGTTATATCTTTATCTTCATGGCAAACCCTTCCCTGGAACAGATTACCGATGTATCCTAGAAAAACCTTTCCACCCATTAATTATTGCAATTAGGGAGTGTAATATTTAGTTAGCTTTTCCTAGCCTAAGAATTGCATGTTACATATTATTGAAAACGACCAGAATAGGTTATCTGAACATCTCAATGGGTCAATCTTTACCTTTCTTATTATACGTTATCCATGTAATTCTGGGAAATCATTGACTTCCTGGCCCTTGACTCTGTCACAGGAGGAAGAAAATTCTGGCCAAAAAAATAATAATTGCCAACTCACATTTTTCTATTTTCTTGGTGGCCGTGGAAAATGGAATCTTTTCTTTTTTGCTTCTCTTCTAAATCCAAATTGTGAGATTAATCTGTGGTGCTAATACCTATGATATGAAGGTTTCTGAGATGGTGGAAGTATAATAATTTCTTCTGAAGCTTTCATTATTGTGTCTCAATTAAGACATTTGAAAGAACATCAACCCAACAATTATTCCTTCTGGCTGTCCTCAGCTTGCTATTTAAGTAGACACCAAGCATAAAGATTATGACAACACTCCAAAATTGTGTTAATCTTACCCTTGTTCTTACTAAGAGTTATGTCACTTTTTCTCTAAGAGAATCTTTTTAAGCCTTCAGGAGGGTTGCACACTACTATTCACATAATTCCATAACTGTCTGCCTGTCTATCTATCTAGAACTGGTGTGTGTCACTATGTAGGTCTTCAAAGCATGTTCAATTATAGCAAATTCATGAAATATGCTGGCAATTTTTATTTTACTGCCATAGACTGTTCCATCATCCCAGTTTCTCAGATCACCTACATTTCCAGATGTGAAAAAGCTCCCCAGGAATTGGACAAGAGAGAGAAGGATCTAAAAACTATACCTGTACATTTCCTTTTATTGCATTTGGTCTGCTAAAAATCAATAGTCCAGGAAAAGGGATTTGTGGGGAGGATACCAGAATATTGATTTTGTTTTATTTAGATTACATTTTAGCTTATTAGTTTGACTGCCTTGAATGGAAATAATAGATTTTTGCCCACTATTTATCTGACCCATTTCAGTGCTAAGCTTGACTTCTGATATATGGGTGGGGTCTGGAATAATCCCCCTCCCTTTTGGTCTTTTTAAGTATTTTATCACCTGCTCATACGGAAGAATGGCCTATTTGAAAACTTTCTGTCATCCCATGTCATATCCAATAACATGTGTGAATCAAGCTAAAGCCAAATAATTGTGCTCTCTACGTTGTTAAGGCACTATTTCGACTGTCTTTTCTGAAACAGGTTGTTAAAAATGCATTTAAAATATCTCCATCTGTTTTCATTCACAACTTTCCCTAATGTAAGAAGCTTTTGTGCATGCTTCCCTACAATGAGGATAATTTTTTTTTTAACTTGCGTTCCCTGGAAAATAATTTAAATGAAATTTTCCCCATTATTCCATTTGCAATAAATTTCTCTCAGATATGCTTTTTAAATGTAAAAATCTGTGACGTGAAATCATTACAATCCATAAATATTAAGACAGTGACAGTCAAGCAAAATTTGGATTTGATTCAGTTTGAAAAAAATGATCCAATTTGATTTGGATGGTCATGTTGAATCAACTAAGTGATTTAAACAAACAAGTATTCTTATTGCTTAAAATTAGTTCCTCTGTAGGTCACATGATCAGGAAAAAAAAGGGGGACAAGTTTAGAATGAAGAAACAAAGTGTCTTATGATTCAACTACTTTTCCTTTAGAAAATACTCTGGGAAATTTTATTTTTATTTATTATTTTTTGATCTAGCATATATATAAAGTTTGATCTAATCCAAATTAGATCTAATTTCATTTTTGGACAGCTATCCTTTCAAAAGACAGTTGGACAAAGTTCTCAAGCACCTATTTTTTTTTTCACTTTATTTAATTAAACAGAACAGACTTTTTTTAAAAAAACACACAGAAGAAATAAAGGGTGTAAAGCAACAAAATTACATGACAAGAACGTTTGCATAATTTATTTCCAACATTCGTTGGGTTGGAAAGTATAAAAAGAAAACAATTCTGTGCAGCAGCTGTCCAAGCTGTCTAAACTGAGTCAGAAGCATCCAATTTGATTTTATAATTTATCTTGATTTGCTAGTTGGAAGTCAGAAAGGCTGGTCCTAAGAAATCTCTGCTTGTTGGCAAGACATTCATTTAAGGATGTATTTTTTTCACAGGTAGATATTTGGTGTGCATAGTTAAGAGAAAAGAGCTGCTAACTCGGCTGGAGTGAAGTCTGTTTTGGTAGAGCTTAGAAAACAGCCCTCAAAATCAAATGATGTATTTCTTTTAGAATCCTAACATCCATTCAGAAGCCCACAAACTTCTGAAAGGAGAAGCTATGTGTGTGCAGGGACAGGCAAAGGGGAATTAAAAAAAAAATCAAGAAAGCACCATAGTCATATGGTTGAATTCTCACCTATAATCAGGGGTGGGCTGCTGGGGGTTTGCATGAGCTTGGGAGAGCCCCTAGCTAAGATTCTGTGCAGTTCAGAGAACCCCTAATGCCACTTCTGGCTGGCCCCGCCCCGCCCTGCCCCACCCACCCCTCCTAGGAGTCCCCACACCACCTGCTTTGGATGCAGGTAAGTACAGGGCACACATGGAGGCTCAGGAAGGGTGAAAAACGGGCCTCCCAGAAGTTTAGGAAGGCTGGAAATGGGCCTGTTTCCAGCTTCCAGAGAGCCTCCGGAACCCAGGGAGGCCGTTTTCGCCTTTCAGGAGGCTCAAGGAAAGCCTCCGGAGCCCAGGGAGGGCAAAAATGCCATGGTGCAGGAGGCTGATTAGGCCACATGCCCACCATGGCCACAACCCATCCATCAACCGGGCAGAGAACCCATTGCTAAAATTTGAAAGCCCACCCCTGCCTGTAATGAAATGTGTTAGATCAGTGGCCCCCAACCTTTTTTGTGCCACGGCCCAGTACCGGCATCACAAAATGATCCGCGGCCCGGTACTGGCATCAGCACGCATGACAAGACAAGGCGAGCCAAACGACTGGCCAGCCAGCTGTCCCCTGCTTCTCCCCGCCACCTTCAACTCCTCCTTTGTACCTTTTTTGTGCTTTTTTGTGCTTTCTTAATCTCCTTCACCATCGGGATGGCTCTTCATTTGAAGCCACCACCCCCCTTCGATGAAACCAAGGCACAAGGATTCCTTCAGGACCCAAACACCGCTTTCCAACTGGAAAAGCTCACCCGGAAGCACTTTCTCGTCAAAACAAGATGGCGGCGCCCAGCAAACCGGCGGCCTGGTAGAAAATGATCCACAGACCGGTACTGGTCCGGGGCCCGGTGGTTGAGGACCCCTGTGTTAGATGACTTTGGAAAAAGAGGGGAAGAGATGCTGCCTGGGGGACAATCATTGAAGAGAGGCAGGAGCTCCTCTGTAGCTTAATGTCAAAAGAAAAGAAAAGAAAAAACTAGGAAGAAACCTAATCATCAAGCTGTTAAAAGTGACAGCAGGAAGTCTGTACTTCCAGACTTGCAAGATTCTGTTAGTTTGTCTAGCTGTGATTCCTGTCTGCTTAACCTGGGAGGGCTGACATCAATCTTGCAAGTCTGAAGGTACAAAAGTACAAAACTTCCCATCGCTTTTAAAGTAGGAAGTACAACACTCCCAGGGCAACTCCCGTAATAACACTAAAATTCTGCTCCCAATGGTGCTCATTGAGTCAAGAATTTACCTGCATATACTTGATGGCTTCATAAAAGGCCCTGAGATCTTTCATTCAGTCCATAGATCTGCGATGGTGAATCTATGGCACATGTGCCACAGGTGACACACAGAGCCATTTGTGCACGCACACGAGCCCCAGCCAAACTTACCTGCACTACACACGCGTGTACCTCCAAGCCAATTTTCAGCCTGTTTGAGGCCGTTTTTGTCCTCCTGGAAGCTTGAGGGAAGCCTCTGCAGCCTCGGAAGGCTGAAAAACAGGCCTTCTGGAAATACCGGAAGTGCCGAAATTGGTCTGTTTTCAGCCTCCCTAAGGCTGCAGAGGCTTCCCTTGAGCCTCCAGGAGGGCGAAAATAGACTCCCCCAGGCTCCAGAGGCCCTCCGGAGACTGAAAATGGGCACTTCTGGTATTTCTGGAAGGCCTGTTTTTTGGCCTCCCAAGGCTACAGAGGCTTCCCTCGAACCTCTGGGAGGGTGGAAACAGGCTCAAATGGGCCAAAAATCAGCTGGGAGGCACGCACATGCACAGTGCAGCTAAGGGGGTGGGGCAGGGGTGTTGCACACGCATGTGCAGGGGGGGGACATGGCACATTTCATTGTGGGTGCCCGCACACGCACGCTTTTGGCACACCACAACAAAAAGGTTTGCCATCACTGCCATAGATACTTTATGAGCAGACTTGCACCGTTTCAAAATTCGGTTCCAGAAAGGTGCTTCAGAATATTTCCGGGTCGCGAATGCAGCCGTGCAGTCTTGAGAAGAAGATACAGCTGCTTGAAAGAGTTACAGGCAAGAGCTGTATTCATGCCTCCATACACATTTGTATGGTAACCAGATCCACGATGTTGCACATAATTAGGATATCCTATGGCTTTGGCTTTGCTTAAAAAAATATTTTCTGAAATGAAGGATATTATTGCTGAAATTCAGGTTTCTCTTTTCTGACAGAGACTTCTGAAGCAAAAAAAGAAAAAGAAAAATGAAGCAGACCCCCCCAGGCTTTCCACTTTTGTCTCTTAATTACTTCCTTTCTTCATCAGAAGTATTTAATGAGAGAATTTGCTGTGCTACGTTAGGCTGGAAGGAGGGAGATCATGAAATGTGGCAAGGATGTCTCCCAAGTTGTCTTGTCCTCTTTCTCCCCCCCCACCCCAGCACATCTTTAATTATTACGTATTGAAAATGACACATACTATAATTTAACATTATTTTAATAAAGATTCATAAATCACATTTTGATGCATTTTTTGCCCTTTTTCATCCAATGGTGGATTAGACCAATAAAGTTGAACTCATAAATGTGTTGCTTTCTAGGTGAATAATAATTTATGAGCCAATCTCTTTTTTCCACTTATGTTATATAAGAAGATGCGTTCAAGGGTTCCATTTTTCATTCTGAAACCAATGTATTTTTTGTACGCCTCTCATCTATATTCTCAAACATTGCAACTTTATTTGGTTTCTTTAAAATGTGCCGGTTACCGTGAGAGCCAGTTTGATGTAGTGTTGAAGGGCATCAGGCTAGAAAGCAGGAGATTCAGAGGTGATATTCAGCAGGTTCTAACCAGTTCTGGAGAACCAGTAGCAGAAATTTTGAATAATTCGGAGAACCGGTGGTAACTTCCCCCCAGAAGTAAAGAGGGAATGGAGATTTTGCAGTATCCTTCCCCTGCCACGCCCACCAAGCCACACCCACAGAACTGGTAATAAAAAAAAAATGGAATCCCACCACTGAGGAGATTGTGAGTTCTAATCCCACTTTAGGCACAAAGCCAGTTGGGTCAGTCACTCTCAGTTCTAGGAAGGAGGCAATGGTGAACCACATCTAAAATTGTGCCAAGAAAACTTCAGGGACTTGTCCAGGCAGGTGTCAACAGTCAAGAAAGACTTACACACACACACACACACACACACACACACACACACACACACACACACATAAAATACATCCAACTCAGTTGGATGTTATTGGATGAGGAGATACTGTAAAACACGGGCAATCCCCATGAAACGAGGCTTTAAGTCAAGTGTCTGTATAAGGTAATAAACAGGGCCTTGAATTGCACTCAGCAGCCAATGCTTCATAGAGGCAATAGCAAAGGTTACAATGAAATGGTTTTTAAAGAGGCAACCTCGACACACCATAATGTTTGAAGTCTTTCAGTCAATGGGGAGGTCAGATTCACTTAACAACTATTTTACTAACTTAATCGTTGCAGTGACTCCCTTAACATCTGGGGCAAGGAGGGTTGTAAAATGGGGAATAATTCACTTAACAACTGTCTTGCATAGCAATGGAAAATTTGAGCTCTGTTTTGGCTGTAAATCAAGGACTAACTGTAACTGGCTGGGTATTTTAATTGGTGCTGTCATAAACAGACTTTTTCATAAACTTCCACTGGAATCTGCCATCCTGTAAGGCAGAAAGTTGTTATTCCATGCTCTGGAGATTGATTGACTTTGTCTATAGGATACTTCTTCAGATACTTATTCCACCTCCAGTCGATTTTTTATTTTTAAAGGCTGGTTATGCCCCATGCCACCCAGTTGTTCTTTGCAGAATTCACTTCCTGAATCTTCCCTGAGCTACTTTGAGTTTGTTATTGATAGTTTAAGTGCAGTCATTGTGGTACCTAGAACTGGATCAAGAGTTCAAGTGCTGGTTGGGCTTTTAAATAGAAGGACTTCAAAACGTTGTATATAGATAACATGTGGTAACATTGTTCTTATTCCCTAAAAATTGGGGGGAACACCATTCTATGCTGTCTGGAAACGATGAGAATTCTCTAAATCATCTCTTCTGGAGCGGGATGCTTGAAGTAGACAAATCCGTGCTATCTTCTTCATTTGCAAATATAAGATTACTGTAAGATTACTGTGGCTAGGAAGGCCTCTAATGGCAGCTATTTTAACTGGCTGCCATTTGATGCTGGATTTTAGGGAGGTTGCTTACATGGAGCTCACACCCAGCAAGGCATTTCAACAGCCCTCCTTTAAGTAGATTTTAAATGCATTTTTATTTCCAATCTTTTCCAACCAGTCAAATTGTGCATTTTAAAAAAGAGTAAATAACGAATATCTCAAGTAGCAAGTATTAATGAAATTTCATTGTGGGATCTGTTGTTTAATAAACTTGATTTTGCACAACAGTTTCCCTATAAGATGGCAGATCCCTCACAGGTGGCCCTCAACTTGCAACCATTTATTTAGCAACCATCTGAAGATAAAACAACATTGAAAAAAAGTGACTTATAACCAGTCCTTGCATTTACGACCATTGGAGAATACCCCATGGTTACATGAACAAAATTTGGGTGCTTGGCAACCAATATGAATTTACAACAGTTGCAGCTTCCTAGGGTCATATAATTGCCCTTGGCAATCTTCCCATAAGTGAAATCAATTGGGGAAGATGGATTCACTTAATGACTGCATGAATCACTGAACAGTTGCTGTGACCCATTTAACTGTGGCAAAAAAGGGTCACAAAATTGGAGATGACTCCAACCTCCAACAACTGCCTGGCTTAGCAATGAAAATTTGGGTTCCAATTGTGGTCGCAAGTTGAGGACATCCTCTGTAAGGCAGAGGGGAATTATTTCTGCTGGCGTGGAGGCTTTGTGTGGCATGTTGGAGGCAGCAATTAAAAGTCAAAGGTGATAGATCCAACCAGAGTATTGGCTCAGAGATTTTTAGGAATAAAATGGGTACTTCAGCAAGAACAAGATTTGTTCTTAAATCCATTTAACTCTATGCACAAGAGAGGTAGTCAGACAAATGTGGAACCCAAAATATATTTTCTATACTTGTACATTACCCTCCTGTCATACTCCCTAAGGGGTTTCTTTACTTCAAGATGCTTTTAGCAAGGTCTGGGCAGTCTTCTTCTCTTCCTGCCTCAGTTTCTTCTTGATGTGTGGATTTTACCAACAGCTGGAATTAAAAAATACACAGAGAGAGATTTCTAACTATCTTCTAAATCAGGTTGGCCATTCTAGAATGGTGTAAGCCGCTTTGAGAGGCTCTCTGTAGATCCCTTCAATTGTACCATCAGAATTCAGTAGCAAATGGCCAGACATCAGAAGCACAATTTCCTATGAGAAACAAAGGACAAAAATCACTTTAGGCTTCCAGTTAAATCGCCCAATTAAAATAAAAATGTTCTGCAGACCCATCCTCGGTCCAAAAATGATGCCATGACAAAAGCACATGACATAATCTCTGGCCCGCACAGCGGAGCCTCCTTTCATGCATGGACTTGGGTCAAGTTCTCGGTAGTCTTCTCCTTTATATGTTACTCACGCACATTTCCGCAGGGAACCAGCCAACCTCGTGGATGCAGTCATGAAAACAATTCCAGAACTCTTCCACCTGGGAGGAAGTGCTATTGACTGCAAAGCTGCCACTTCCCATCCGAAGCTCATGAAGAGGATGATCTCCTGATCGTTCCATTGTTCCCCAAACAGGTGACCAGGAAGATAAAAGCCTGTGAATCATTCCAGTTGGATCTGGGGAAGAAGAAAAAAGGAACACCGGGGCCATTAAAACTCTTGTCCTTCTGACCCGAAGATCAGGCTTGGGACAACTGATGGATGTGGAGTTCACTTTGTCAAAGCAACAAAAAGACAATACACAAGGCTGTTTATTTCCCTTATTAAGGAAGGGACAGCAATTTGCAGTGTCCTGCCAATACCAAGAATATGGTTTTGCTAGAACTGGGTGTTGATTCACATGACTCTCCATGCAATGAAAAAGAAAAAACAAAAGAAATCCCTCTTTACCGTAAAACAAAGTTCACCTTATGCTATCAATTCTTTCTGTCTTTTCCTCTCATTTTCATTGTGATTGAACTTCTCTTTCTTGTCCTCCCCCCTTTAAATGGGGAGCACTTTTTTTTTTGTTCATTCTCAAGGGTGGGATCCAATGTGCCTCCCACCGTAGTGATTTCATTTTCAAGAAGTGTGGTATAGCAATGTTCTCACTTGCAATGCATAATCCTCTTTCCATGGTCATTGGCCCCCTGGCTTCCTACACTTCCAATCAATTGCAAGGGAAATTCCTTTTAGCAGCAGCAAAGACCAGGAGGTAATAAAAACCATTGAGGTGGTAGATATGGTTTCGAGAAGTAAATCCTGACCCTGCACTATGGACACCAGTACAAAAAAAAAGCCATTTCACTAGATGCCACACCTGCCATTCTTGGCTTTTTAGATACTCCTCCCACTAGTCCACTTCCTAGGGAATTTTTTTTCACATCAGGAAATTCAGGGAATCTGAGAAAATGCAGTGAGGAAGCAGTCTGTAACAGAAAACTAAAAATTGCCGGCATATTTCACCAACTTGCCATAATCGAACATGGTATTAAAACACCCACACACACCCCAAATAAAGATAGGTGAAGACAAATAATAGACAGACAGATAGATAGATGGACTGACTGTCTGACTGGTGGTCCAAATATCGAAAATTATGGTTATCCAAATATCACTGTAGTGGATTATAGTCTGGATTCCCATGAGGGTCTGCATTCCAGAAGATCAAGAGACAAAGAAGCTTAGATACAGTCGTTGGTTGGGAGGAAGAATATTAAGACAGCTCCACCTTAGAAATTCTCTTGAATGATGCAAGTAGGCGCTTTGGTTTGCTAAAATGTTTGTCTATAGGCAAGGAGCAAGTTCCAATTGTTTTGTAGTTATCTTTTGATAAGATGGGGAGTCAATATGAAAGTAACTGTTGAGAAGTAACTCCATATGTGCTTCTTGGGGGAGGAGGGGATCGGGATCGGATCATGTGCCTGCAAACCAAGTCAGAATGGTTAACACAAATTATATTCCGGACATCATTTGCAACTTTTCATTATGATACAACTGATGCAACTTATTTAATTCATGCCATTTGTGCAATGACATCATGGTGCATATGATGTCATCATGGCTTCTACCAGACATTTGTGGTTCTTGGAGTTGTAGTTTAGCAACCCCTGCAGGCTAGTTATGTTCTAAAGCATTGTGGCAATTAGGAAGAGAAAGAAAAACTGTTTCTGGGGAGAAGAGTTGTCAATACAGTGCTGATATTATTTCTTTTTTAAAAAAACATCTTACCTGTTCATGTTATGTTCCTTATATTTAGTCCTAATAGGAAAGAAAACAATGTGCTAAAATGGAATCTTTGGCTGATAAATCCTTCAGTTGGTGTCCATTCAGTTGCTTGATGAAATTTTAAGGCTCTAGCATGTGGAAACAAATTATGAAATTTGGTCAATATAGATATTCCCAAAGTGAACAATATTGTCTGGAGAGGGACAAAATTGTGTTAAACAGGATAGGGTTAAAGGCATTTTTTTCATGTTACTCACCTGCAGATTCCCATTTTCCATTCTTACATTTACGCAAGGAAAAATGTTCTAATTGTTCATAGCATATTTGCTCCCGGTGTTTACCTGTGATATCCAAGATAAGATCTTCTGTAATCTACAGTTTACATATTGTGAATTTAGATATTTCTTGGGTTCCAGAATTTAACTTCCCAAACTTAGCTTTGATATGAAATTAGTGCTGGATTTGTTATAGGTGTTCTGTAGACTGATGTGTAATGAACATTATACTTTAAACGTAGCATTAACACAGAGGAGTCATTCAGACATTCAAGTATGACTACAAAAAGGAAGTAATCCCTCAGTGGTTGTGCCTGATTTTATTGGTTTGATTTGATTTGATTTGATTGATAGGCCATACACTTCTTCGTGCCTCCGAGCAGTTCACATAATAAAACTTGTATCTTAAAAAATTCATACAGAGAAAATGTGATATAAGAATTGGCAATCAGAGACTATTTGTTACCCATTTCATTTTGATTTGCAGATTTGCAGTTTTCCTTGCACAGAATATAGAACTGCTGCCAATTGCTGAATTTATCTGCAAACAATAATTCAGGAATATTAGCAAGAATATGTTTAGAATTATAATTTCTAACCCATTTTCAAATGACTAAATAGCCTTCTTACTGATCTCCATCTTGTTCTTTCATAGTTCAGAAATACATGCAGGCATTCAGAAAACCGAGCATGACTGAGAACACTCTTTCTCTATTTGATTACATTGTGTTCTAGAGATAGCTTTTTACTAATGATCCTTTATGTTTTATTTAGAAGGGGGGAAAAACATCCAAGAATATTCATTTTCTAATTTTAAATAGAGAGCAGAGATTCCATAAAACTAACACAATTTATTCAACAACTGAAATGGAATTTAGTGAGCAATAAATAAATATTCCATAGAATATATAGGCAGAACCCGACAGTGAAAACAAACCTATTTTAAAACAAAATGTATTCTGAAACTGAAACAGGATAAGTTTCCCTCACTAACAAAGAATTTAGTTAAGATTAGATGAGGCAACAAACCCCATAATACTATGTAATGAGTATTATATAGAAGCAATCTCTTTGCTGCTATCTAGTGATCATCCCAAGCTTTATAACCCAGGAATGGAAACCCTCACGAAAGAGGTTATGGGAAAATTTATTTACAAAATTAGAAATGATGTAATGGACAGAGAGGGAGACAGAGAAAGGAAATGATATCTAGAATTTGCTGGTAATGGTAAGGGGTGGGGAGTGGGGGGTCAGGGGGTTTAGGTAGACTTTTCTGTGCCTGTAAAGGACATTATAAAAACACATAGTTTTATAACAGCTGGAGATTTATAGGCAGAAAAATGATTCAGACTCAGTAAATTCACGGAATGACAAAAATATTGGATATTACTCTGATTAAGATTCATTACTGATCTTTTTTACTATTTACATTTATCTCTGTTATCGACTTGAAAGACAATGGATTGAATTATACTAACAAGAACATTTCCCAGTATAGCTCACAACATTTCCGCTGAAAAAAAGTAGAGACAATCTACACTTCAACCACTCAAATTCTTTGCACTCACTAGCCCTGCTATCCTAATCTTCCAGTAGAAAAAGGCTTTTGGTGTGTGGGAGATAGCAGACTGCATAAGCAAGGGAAATGAACAATGGTCCTGTCCTTTTCCATCATGAAAAAATACTCTATTAGACTGGAAACTTCATCAAATCCAGCCTTCCTTTTCTCATTCATTCCCTATTCCATAATCAGAGAATTTACTGAACTGAAACTGACTTCGTTTAGGATTTGGTTCTATGCTAAAGAGACATTATAGGATAATTGGAGGAAGTCTAATCAGAGCACAAACAAATAGTGATTGGTCACTTGAATTTCCTTCCCTCAATACCCTTCCCATATCTATTCTTTGCCCTATGAAACTCTTCTGTGGTGACACATATGTTGTTTTCAAATAAGCCATGCTTGAAACTCCTGGAATCTGTTTCTAGATGTACCCTAGATATACTCAAGAGATTGAAATTTTCAATTCAGTTTAATTTGCTAAGCTTTAGAAACAGGAGATAAGGAACTTCCAGACCATGTAGACTCTTCAAATTTGCTTAGATTTGAATCACTGAGATTCAACATATAATTAGGCATGGGGTTTTTTTTTTATTTTGATTTTTTTATTAATGCCAATGGGATTTAAGCACACTTCACACCATACAGAATGGAGGGCATCTGCTTCAGGATTGAACATATAATAAGTATTTACCTTGATTTTCATTCAGTTTGAACCCAATCTGCTAAAATCAAACCAAGCTGCTAATTTAGCCAAACAGGAAACAGAATTAGCCACAAAATTAAGAAGTCAAAATGTATGTCCATATGATGCAATCCTTAAAATAAATTAAGCAGGAGAAATTGCTACTGGTGTTTAACTACTATCTTTTCTTATACTGACTCTGAAATTGGCCTGGACATTTCTATTTATTAAATACAAATAGAGAGGTTGACAAGGCAAATTAAGTTCATACAGATTAACTCATCTTATTATTTTTTTATCTCACTTGGTGAGATAAAACTGCCTGGATCTCTCTGTCTATCTCTTCCTGCCAGAAGCAAACTAGAATTTATGGGACATATGTTTGCGTTCCACTTAATAGAATAATGCGCCAATATTTTTCAGATCAACTTTGTTAGTAATTCATGACTATTTATGCTAATCATAATATGTTTGCAGGCCTAATGTATTGCATAAATCTGAATACAAAATGTTTAGTTATGAACCAAAATATAAGGTAAAACAAATACTAAATTACATTCAGAAAAAGACAGGTATATGTTGGTGTGTGTGTGATATATAATCGTTTTCAAAGGCGGTTGTTTGGGGTCATCTGCAACTTCTTTAAAGAAAAAAAAAGGGATGAATAAATATTGAATTACAAGGACGATTATTTCCATCATAATTCACCTATTTGTAATGACTTCTCGTTATCGCAGGGCTGCTTCATTGCCATAGATGTGAAGGAGGACTCATTTCCTCAGCAATTTTACCCCTATCAGATTATCTCATCTGATTCTATTATTTCTTTCCCATAAATCTGCTAACAGTGATTTGTTATTTGTGGCCCTGTTAATGGATCCGAAGCCCCATTCAAAGGATTTATCTAGCTTTGTGTCTAAGAGCAGTTGATGTCTTCAGCTTTTGTCACTCTGGGTGTTGGGAAATCAATTTGGTGGCTTTTCATACTTAAATTCAGTGGACACCACTCAGTTCTGCACCATAAAATAAGGCACTGGATAAACAAAAGGTGCAGTAACTGTACTTAATGTGTTGGCCTTGATAGATGAGTTTGTTTAAGTCATAGCAAATGGCACTCAAAGTCAATATAACTCACAAGACTCATACTGGCCCCTTTTGTAAGTCTCTCTTCTGCTTGTTTACTCAGCCAAGGAAGTCATGAAAATACACACTTGAGAAGGTGTTTTTTTTAAATTTCTTATTGATAGTGATGTGAGACGAAGGTGCTTCTCTGTACAAAACCCACCAACTATGCTTATTTTACAAAAGTATGCATGTCTGCATGTGAGCACACACAGACAGAGAGTGAGTGTATTTTGGAGACTATTCTGAACTGAAGCTCTCCAAAGAAGCTGTGTCCTCCCCAAAGCCAAATGCTTGAAAAGTACAGAGCACATTAAAGACAGTTGATTGAATCATCTCAAGTAAATGGGAACAAAACCCCAGTTTGGTGGTGAGCAGGGTGAAGGAATTGAACTGCTGGTGCTTTGGTGGCCTGGACGCTTCTAATAGACATATGAAAATGTGCAGTTGCTACAGAAGAAGTCCAGCCTTACCTGGAAATTGTTCAGGTGCTCATTGTGAGCAGGAGGATCCTGCCAATGGTGAGAGGAAGAGAGTATTGGGCGGGGAGGGGAGAGAAAAGACTTCTGATTTTAAACCCCTATCCGTTTGTGCTATGTAACAGCCAATATTTGACAGCTCCCTCATCTGTAATAGGTTAATAAGACTAATATGCACCTCCAGTAATTTGTCTTAATACTTTGGAGGTTTGAGCTCAATCGTGTTTATAGCCCTCGGTTGCACTGCTATATCTCAGCACAGATTGTGCTAGCCAGATGTGGTTTTGAGTCCCCTGTTTTATCCTTCAGAGCTAACCGGGCCGGGAAAACCGAGAACAAGTCCTCATTTTGCACATGTAGCACGCTTAAATGGGGGAAACATCTAATTTGAAGGGACCACTTCAAGAGCCCATCCCCCCAAAATGACTGCAGGCTCATTTGAAAGTAGTGCCACGACAGCAATTTGTCCTCACAATCTAAAAACTGAAACTATCTATTGTGCTCATTTCACAAGAGCAAGGAGAATGTATGAGACAAGAGGCATGAGTGACTCTTTAGACTGACCATTCCTGTTGACACCCCCGTTACACACAGACACACACACACACACACACACACAGACACAGACACACAGAGGATCGTAAATCAAACTGGGTGCATCATATTCACCTTTTTTTTCATAAATTCCACATTTTGAACTTATTCTGGAAAGCACCTTATTTTTAGACGCTTCCGGTCAAGTGTTTCTGATGACCCATGCCCCTAAGCAAGGCAGATGTTTCCCAAATCAAATGGTGATGCATCCCACAGCCCAGCCCAAACCTCTTTCAAAACTGCCCCTCCTTGTTACCAGCTTGGACAACTTGATCATATGAAATTCTGGCTGGCAAGACTGAGCAATGTCAGGGCATCCATACAAAAGTCTCCCTTGTCTTTTCTTTGCCCAACTTCAGATTTTGAGACTCTTGGCAAGCTCATCCTAGGAGAATCAAAGTCTCCACAAGCAGATCCTTAGAAAAGGCAAAGGCTGCTTCAGTAGAAATTCGGGGGGGGGGGGGAATAGTTGAAGCCGATGTACTGGGGTGCAATGTTCAGAGGACTGGTTTAATATATGACTAAGTGTCAAGAGTCAGATTTCTGAGAATTAGTTTTCAGATAAACAACTTTATAGCACTACACTTAATCTTGCGTCCTAGAGGCATATCATTTACCACCAAATTACTAGTGACTTTTAATTCCTATTGATGGGGTCATGGAAGTCAGTTGGAAATCAAAGCTGAACGTTTTAAAGATTTTCGTCTTATCTTAAGAGAGAGGGAGAGGGAGACTCACAAAGGCACACAACTCCGCAAAGTACCCAGGCTAAAAAAGAACAACGTCCTTTTTGAATCTTACTTTCTAGAAACACACACTTGCAGGACGTGTCCTAAGTGGAAGAAATTATATTGATAGGAAACGGTGTAAAACACAACGCAGCATAACTCCTGTTCTTCGATCCAAGTTCCAACTCCAAAATAGACCATCCGGCAAAGGCATTGGAAACGTCTCAGACGCGAAAGAGTTAACGTCAGACTGTCGTGCCGACGCTTAAAAGCTCTTAACTTTTTTCTTTCTTTCTTTCTTTTCCTAAACGAGTTTCTAGCATGGATTTTTTTTTCCCTGTCTAGAAACTTGGAAGCGGTTCAGCAAGAAACTGATCTGTGACGAAAGGTGGCGCTGTCGAGGTTTAAACGGAACGCGAGTAAACTGGATTTTGTTTTAACTCGGTTCTTATTTTTTGCTATTAAATTAAAAAAAAAAAAAAGCTGCCGCCGCGAAGCGAGAAAGGGCGCACGTGACTGTTTTAAAATAATTAATTGAACAGATCGTCCGTCTTCTTCAAACAAGACCCCGGTCCGGTTGCATTAAAAGAAAAGTTTGCAGAAATTCTTAAGGCTGCCTTTCCTCCTCGGTTTTAATGCTCATTTTTTCTCTCTCTCTCTCCTCTCTTCCCCCAACAAAAAGCCACCCCAAAACTTATATTTAAAACCTAGGAATCATTTTTAAACGGACCAGAGATAAAAGTAAATCGATGGCGCTAGGAAGAAAAGCATATTGGTGGCTAGCAATTAGCCACTTGTCTTAACTTTCTGACCTCTCGCGGAGCTATCGATCGGAGGCGGACGGAAAAAACTAAAAAAAAAAACCCCTAACTTTGACAAGGAGGCACCAAGTCCTGGACTCGGAAACCTCCGAGGCGAGCAAAGGGCTGAGGCGTGCAAAAAGGAACGGTTCGGGATCGTGTTTGCTCTCGGAGACAGACTCCGAATTCACTCCCTTTTAGAGACCCCCAAAAGGCGAAGAGGCGTTTGAAGCACCCTTCTTTCCCCCCGTTTCCCCCTCCAGAAAGAGAAAGCTGAACAAAACGCAGATCTATTTTGGGGGGGCATCCCGGGTGGGGACGCCAGTCTTCTGGACCACCGCACCAAGAAGGCGCTCGGGGATGGGATCCGTTTCCAGGACGTTAGGACCGAGTCTTGGAGGATCTGCATGCCACTCGCTCCTCCACGCTGCCTGCATCTTTCTCACACACCGAGACTCGCACACTTTAGAAGGAAAGGATAAGGGAGAGCCGGGAATTAACCCCCTCGGATATATGTTCTCCACATTTGCAAACGCGCCAAGAGTACACAAATTCACGCCAGCCTCCAAACACACAAACCCCCGAAACGCACGTCGGAAAGAGCACCCTTACCTATTAGTTATCGCATTTTCTTTCGGGACAATTGAGAATACTAGCGGAGTATTTTGCCGGTTTAATAGCTTTCGGGGTCTCTCTCTCTCTCTTCTCTTTTCTCTCCCCCCCCCCTTTCCCCCCATCTCTCTCTCTTTTTTTTCTTCCCCTCCTAATGAGTCCGAGACGGCGCTTTCGGTTAAGAAAGAGTTAAAAGTTTTGGTCCCAGCTGACAGTCAGCTGATTGGCTCCTGATTGACAGCTTTGAAAAGTTTCCTTGTTTCTATACTATTATGCTAATGAGGAGCCGGATTCGCGGCCGCGGATTGGAGTCGAATCCCGACAGGAGTGTGACGTCAGGCACGCTATAAAACTCAGCAATGCTTTTAAACTGTCCTCCCGGTTCATCTCTTTTAAAATATTTTTTCATCTTGTCGTTGAAGCTGGGGAGTCGAGGGGTTGTTGTTATTATTATTATTATTATTTTCTTTATCTCTCTTTCTCCCCTTTGCAGAACTTGGGGAAGGAGAGTCCCCCGAGCTTTCCCCTCCTTTTAAAAAGACGATTTAGCGACCTACCTGCTCTTATTTTATTTTATTTTTTGAAAGCGTCAGCCGCGTCCTTTTCTTTTTTTTTTTCCCCCCCGTTTTTAAATTTTCTTTCCTTGGTGCTGAAACTTTCTCTTCGTTTGGACTCCGGCCACGGAAAGGGGAAAGAAAAGAGGGGGGGAAGAAAAACACCACGAAGTGTTTTTTTTAAAAAAAAAGACAGACAGACAGACAAGAGAGACAGCAAGAAATCCAAACAAATCCTTTTCAAACCAGCGAGGAACTGCTAAGTAACCTTTCCCTATAAAAACTGCCGTTGCGAAGCTGCAGAGAGAGAGAGAGAGAGAGAGGGAAGAGAGGCGAGCCACGAGCGCGCAGAGGAGAAAGGGGAGGGGAGAGAGAGAGAGAGAGGAGGGGAGGAGAGGAGGGGGAAAGAGAGAAAGAAAAACGAAAGAAACCGAGGCGGCCGGATGCAAAAGGCGAGCAAATAGCACGAGCGAGGAGGAGGCAGCGAGGCAGCGGCCGCTCGCGGGTTGCCGGCTTGCAAAGCCGAGCGGGCTCTTTGTCAAAGGGAGCCTCCGAGCCCGGGTGCGAGGCGTTGCTGCTGCTGCTGCTGCTGTTGCTGCTGTTGGCTGATCCCGGCTTCGCCCCGGCGCCGGCAGAGCGAGCGAGGAGTGAGCGGAGCAGGAGGAGGAGGAGGAGGCGGAGGAGGAGGCGGCGGCGGCGGCGGCGAGAGAGCAGAGCGCAGCTCCGGCCGAGCAGCTTCCCGAGGCTTCCGCGCGGCGACCAGCAAACTGGCTCATCCGCTGGCAAGTCAGGGCAGCCCCCTGGCTCCGGGAGCGCACCCTTTCTGGAGGACGGGCGGCGGCGGTGGCGGCGGCGGTGGCAAAAGGATGGCATCGGACCTGGCCCTGCACAGCGCCGACCTGCCCACTAGTCCCTTGGCCATGGAATATGTTAATGACTTCGATCTGATGAAGTTTGAAGTGAAAAAGGAGCCGGTGGAGACGGACCGCATTATCAGCCAGTGCGGCCGCTTGATCGCTGGGGGATCGCTCTCGTCCACCCCGATGAGCACGCCGTGCAGCTCGGTGCCTCCTTCGCCCAGTTTCTCGGCCCCCAGCCCGGGCTCCGGCAGCGGCAGCGACCAAAAGACCCACTTGGAAGACTACTACTGGATGACCGGTTACCCGCAGCAGCTCAACCCGGAGGCGTTGGGGTTCAGCCCGGAGGACGCCGTGGAAGCGCTGATCAACAACAGCCACCACCAGCTCCAGACCGCGGCGGCGGCGGCGGCGGCCGGCTTCGAAGGCTATGCGAGAGGGCAGCAGCTGGGCGCGGGAGGAGGAGGAGGAGGAGGCGGTGGCGGCGGCGGAGGAGGAGGAGGAGGCGGCGGAGGGTCGGGGGGACCCATGCCGCCGGACGAGATCGGCTCGGCGGCCGCCGTAGTGTCGGCGGTGATCGCGGCCGCCGCGGCGCAACAGCAGCAGCAGCAGCAGAACGGCGGCGGCGCGCCCCACTACCACCATCACCATCACCACCACCCGGCCGGCCACCACCACCACCATCATCCGCAGCAGCAGCAGCAGCAACCGCCGCCGCCGGGCAGCGTGCCGTCTTCGGCCAGCAGCACCAGCAGCAGCAGCAGTAGCAGCGGCGGGGGAGGCCTCCACCACCACCAGCACCACGGCGGCGGGGGCGGCTTGCATTTCGACGACCGCTTCTCGGACGAGCAGCTGGTGACCATGTCGGTGCGAGAACTCAACCGGCAGCTGCGGGGCGTCAGCAAGGAAGAGGTGATCCGGCTGAAACAGAAACGACGGACCCTGAAAAACCGAGGCTACGCGCAATCCTGCCGCTTCAAGCGCGTCCAGCAACGGCACGTCTTGGAATCCGAGAAGAACCAGTTGCTCCAACAAGTGGAACATCTGAAGCAGGAAATCTCCAGGCTGGTCCGGGAGAGGGACGCCTACAAGGAAAAATACGAGAAATTGGTCAGCAGCGGGTTCCGGGAAAACGGATCCAGCAGCGACAATCCCTCTTCTCCAGAATTTTTCATGTGAGTTGTGGTCTTCCTCTCCCACCCCTCCACCTGTCCCACCAACCTGTACCCATCCCGCGATTCAGCCCCCCCCGCCGCCAACCCCCTTTCGCTCTGGCAAGCTTCTTGCCACTCTTCAGAGCGCGCACGCACACACACACACACGCACACGCGCACACACACGAGCAAGCACCTGCGCCAAAGTTCCTAAGGTTGGAGGAGGGAGGAGGGGTGGAAAGGTCAACCAATTGGTCCCCGTGTTAATTATTGTTAACTTGGGCCATCTCAAGGATACATGCTATGTACATGCCACCATTCGCTTGTACATACACGTATATCCTGTTTTAAAAGAATGAAGGCGACTTTTGGTGGTACTTTTGAAGGTGGGCTGTCTCAGTTGGCCAACCTTACAAGGTCCAGACCTTTCCCTCCCTCTCCAGCCCTTAGCTTGTGTGTGTGTCAGCTTGTGTGTGTGAGTGTGCCTGCACTCCAACTTCCATCAACTCATCTGAAGTTTGCTCAAACTTTTTTTTTAAAAAAAAAACCTGCTCCATCCCAAATACAAAACACCAAATTTTGCCACCCTGAATGCTTCCCTTGGGGTATGAACTTTAGATATAGATAGATACGTATTGATATGTCTGTGTTCATAGTAGCAGTGAATGCAGGCATATTTCGAGGACATTTTACTGAAATATTTAAAGAAAGTTTTAGACTTCAGATTGCCGAATTTTCATCTGTGATTGAACTAAACCTAGAGAATATCAACCTGCCCAAATGGAGCCTTGGTCAACTTCTTATGTGTTCATGATGTGATCTTTGGCCCTTAAGCTGCCAAACAGTGAACTGAGTCTGCTTTTAGTAACCCATCCTCATCTCATGCATTATTACGCTTACTAGTTTGTCTTGCATCAATTAACTGTATAAATATTTCAAAAGACTATGGGGGAGAGAAAAAAAAAAGACATTATATTGATAAATGCCCTGCATGCTGGACATGTACGGATTTTTTTTTTCCTTTTGCTTGGATATGGACTTTGGAGATATATATAATGGCATGTCATTCATTCTTTAAGTTGTATTTCTTCACCACTTTTTTGAACTGAAAGCAAAAAAGTGCAACTTTTTTTGAGTCTTCCTTACCCATTCAAGTTTGCATCTGTTCTGGAAACTGCTTTGAGTGGCCCCACTCTCAAACTTCAGACTTCTTTTTAATGAATTGGGGAAGAAAACTACTCTTCTCGCTCTCTCTCTCCTATGTAAAACAAAAACAGCAGAGTGGATTGTGATTACAGTATTACAAGAAAACAAGAACTTTGGAAAGAAGTTTTAAAACTTACGCTTAAAAAAAATTGCTGCAATTTGTTGGATTTTACATGATATTGTTGCTTAAAGCAGTCTAAAATTTATTTTGGAATGATCTACCTTCTCCCTCACCCTCCCTTTTTTTTTTGTTCCTTTTTGCATTTGGTCATTGTCAAAAGTGCAATGCTATGGGATCCTGGTATATAATTTAATTCAAGCTTTTATTGTCTGTTAGTTCAGTTCAAATGTACGGAACAGATAAAGGAATGTTATAGATAATTTGAAAAAAGTTAGGTCTGTTTAGTAGTAGGTCTCTCTTTTTTTAAAATGGTGCACTAAATTGTTCACTGTTGTGATGTTAAAAGGAGTAGAATATAAAGTGGGGCTTTTTTTAAAAAAAGTAGCTTATGCAGCATGTGATTGCAACTTAACTATAAGTTGGGTATGTATAGATCTTGCTATGCCACCAACTGTATTTGGAAACCAAAGTATTAAAAGGGGAATATCCCTGTTTATATTAATAGGGTTATTTTGTGTTCAAAATGTAACATTGGGGTTTCTGGGGGGTTGTTAAATATTAGGGACTGAATTGCACTAAGATATAACCTGAAGCAACATATAAACCATTGCAAACTTGTCTAGGATGCTAATACCATTTACAAAGTTGGCATTACTGCTCATTTTTTTTAAATAATGCAGATTTTTTTACAGTTGTATTGTGGTGCAGAACTGGATTTTCTGTAACTTCACAAATTCACAAAGTTTTAAAGGCATTAATCAGCAAATTTTATTGTCAGACTCCTGTCTTTTTAAAAAATGGAAAAGTAAATACCACAATAAATATAAAAAAATCTTGTCAGTTATTTTTCCCCTTGACGTATTTTGCTGTGCAAAATTGTTTTATATCTTAAGTTACCAACTAATCATGTGTGATGTTCCTTATGTGTTTTCCTTTCATTTTTCAACTCTATGGTTATATCAAAAAGGAGGAATATTCTACTATAATAAACTGCATTTTTGATTCTGTACTGAGTTTCATTAGTTTATAGCTTTCAAGTATCTATTTAATCATAGAATGGGGGGGACAGATATTTAGATAAGTTAATCTGAGCAGATAATTTAAATATGTGTATGAGCTGAGAATTGACAAGATAAAATATAACTGCTCTCTAAAAAACTTTTCATTTTCTCGCAGGCAGATGAAAAGGAAAGACAGTGTTAACTCTTCCAAGTTTTATAATTATTTTAAAAGGGCCCTATTGCTAATTATTATTATAATAGTAATAGTAATAGTAATAGTAATAGTAATAGTAATAATAATAATAATAATAATAATAATAATAATAATAATAATAATAATAATAATAATCCAATTCAAACAAAACAAGGCCCCTCACTTCCACAAATTAGTTCAGCTGGTTTTTGGAGAAATAAAAAAAATTGCAGCCAAGGACATTATGTCAAATATCTAGGCATATCGTAAGAGTTACTACTATAATTGATTTGTTTTAGATTGAAGCTACAGGGACAGCTGATTAAAGCTGTAACTAACATATTCAAATAATCATGAGACAAATTCAGTGACTCTCAAATTTGTAAATAGAGAATCACAATTTCCCTTGCATAATTACACACACAACACACACACACATGCACACACGCACACACACAGCAAGCCCCCTTTGAAACAGGTTACTGTTCTCCTCCCTGAAACCCCTAACTTGCAGCAAGGTTAGGGCCTGTGAAGGTTGGCTGTTTAAAAATCAAAAATTCTATCAGGCTGGCATGGGTGACCTTTCTTAATTTTAGCTTTAGTTGTTTCAGTTCCTTTTTTTTTTTTTTACAAAAAAAATATTAATCTCATTTATGTATGGACACTCTGCTAGTCAGATTGTCCCATCTATTTTTTTTTTTTCTCAGAGGAAGGGAGATTTTTTTTATTTAAAAAAAAGCAGTGCGTGTATATATATATATTTTTTTAAAAACACACAAAATCTTATTTTCAAGCAGAAGGCGAACAGATTGGGACTCTTGTCTCCTTCCTTTGTTTTTTGTAATTTTGTTTTAATCTATGAAATGATTAAAACAACCACATTCTTACAACTTGACTATAGTACCATTTTATACAGGGAGAGAAGTAAATTCTCTTTCTAGATCCCAAAAGGAAGCAGGATGGGGGGGAGGGTGGAGAGAAGAGGAAGAGGAAAGATAAATTTCTTCTAAGGGGGTGTAGTTTTAGGTCTTTAGCATCCTACTAGTGAAAAGCAGGCAGGTCATCTCACCCTCCACCACCCCCCCAAAATAAAAATAAATAAAAATAAAATAAAATAAAACCCAGACCTTTTTTTAAAATTGACAGCTCAATTTCTAGAGGTTCCAAGATGCTGCTCTTAAAGGCTGTCAAAGCCGCAAGGTCAAAGGTCATTCAAAACAAAGCAATGCCCTCTCGTCTGGGGGCAAAGCGCGAATGCATCTCATTTCTCATTATTTTTGCTTTGGCTTTAGCTCTGCCTGCACAGAAAACTTGGGTTGCAGTCAACCAAGCTGGAAAAAAAAAAGACAAATAAAACCCCAGCAGCTAGCTTTCTTTTAGCTCTACTCCCTGTTGATGAGATTGGGAAGCAAGAAAGGGGCCCCCCTGAAGAGGTGGAGAGGACTTCATTCTTCCTGCTAGGTAATAATAGACATGTCCTTTAGAATTTGACCTTCCAATAATTCAGGCATAGCTGCCTTTCAGCCTTCTCCAGACAGGTTAATATGTAATCAATGGGTAAACTGCCTTCCATTGGCCTATCAGAATATGATTGTCTCCTATAAAGATAGTAGGACTTTCTCCCTCCCTAGTATCTTCCCCTTCCTCCTTCTTAAGTTTACACTTTTTCCAAAATTGCACTGTTTCTGCTTAGAGGTTGCTGCTTGCGCTGGGTTTTTCTGTTTCTCCCTCTCCCCTCCCTTGCCCTCCCCACCAGGATGAACAAGCAGAGAAATGAACCTCTGCTCTGCATTAAGCGCAGCCTTTGCAAAGATTCACTTTGCATAAAGACGTGGTAACTATGCCAAGGTTTCCTCTAGTATCATGCAAAGAAAGAGCCAGGAGGGTCTGCAGAAAACCGTGTCCAGCTTTGTTTTCGGTTCACCTACAAAGCTGCTTCTGAATATCAAGCTCCTCTCAGGGGTGTATATTCCACACACACCCCTTATTTTTTTTTAGTCGCCAGGCTCCCAAAATGACAAAAAGAAATCCAGCAAGCAAAACAGAAAGTGTGCTTGTCGTTTGGTCTCGAAGGACAACCTTGAGCGCAGGGCAAAGTTTTCAAGGAGGGAGGAAAGAAGGAAGAATGTCGCTCAGTTCCTTCCTCTCACAGAGAGAAGAGAGCGAAGGGACTTTCCTTTCTCTCTCTCCCTCCCTCCCTCCCTCCCTCCCTCCCTCTAAAGACAGGACAGCTTGGTTCCTATTTCTAAAACAGGAGAGGTTTTAGATTCTGCTGATTCTGTGGCACCGGGGATTAGATTTGGGTTGGCAGGATAAGGCTGCTGCTGGCGCAAAAGTGTAATCCAAATCTCTTCAGGTGCCTCAAGAAGTTGAGAGAGGGACAGCATACTCTGATGGGGAAGGTCATGAAAAGCTGCCCTAGCCCTTCCCCAGTTCATGCTGCTTTGCCAGATGCTGAGAAATCAACTCAGTTTTGTGAGTAGAATGGCCTTCGATGCTGTTTTGTTTACCATCCTCTCCCTGCACGGAACAGTGCCCCACCCCACTCCATTCCACCCCCACCCAGTTTTCTCCACCAGTGCCTTGCACAGCTCCCTGGCCAGAAGGCCTCATTCCAGCCTGATCCCTTCGGTTGTCTTTTCCAAGTTCCAGGGCCCTGGAAACAAAACTCAGAAATGCACATTTCCACCTTGCTGAATTCATTGCTCGGCTTTGCCCTGATCAAAGGCTTTTTGCTAACCACATCCTGCACCATGCATGGTTTTTTTTTTTTTTTTAATGACTTGGATGCATGCGTGCACACAGGCGTGTGCCTCTTCCTATGGGCCTGGCCCCATGGCTGAACTGAAGGATGATCCACCTGCCCTTAACTGGGTAGGAAAAAGTGGGCTGGTGTGGGAATTTACCATCCCGGTTTCCTATCTCCTTTGCTCCTCTTCCCAATCTCAGCGGCTGACACTCTTCCAAGACATGGGTTTTACTTGAGACTGCTTTGCTGCTCCTAGGAAGGGCTGTTGCCGGAAAACTGGTTGAACTGAGGATGAGTTCAGCCTGTCTCTCCCCCATCAGCAGAGGATGAGACTAAGGCAACACAACCCAGGAGAGAAAAGATGTCGCCAGGGTTAAGTGCCAGTGGAGAAAAGCCCAGCATCTAAATCTGTGTATGCTCTTGTATTATAATATATATGTAGAGCATATATATGTGTGTGTGTGTGTGTGTGTGTATACATTCAGACACACATACATATATATGTAAATACACATACACGTAGAATTGGTCTGCTATTCAATTGTGTATGTATGTACGTACGTACGCAAGTATATACATACATACATACATACATACATACATACATACATACATACATGAATAGCAGATCAATTCTTCTTGGCTGCAATCCTATGATTTTCAAACATTTGAGGGAATTATTTCTGAATCAATGGGTATTCAATTTGGGGATATAGGGAAGCTTCTTCTCTTCGTCCTTCCCATCTGAATCATAGCATCATAGAATAACAGAGTTGGAAGAGACCTTGGAGCTCATGATGTGTTCTTAATCCCCTGGGTGCTCCTAGGCATTTTTACTCAGAAGTAAGCCACACAGCACTGTGTATCGAATGCTGGTTTTCATAAGGTAGAGGGGAGAGAGGAGAAAGAGATAAAAGAGGAGGAGGAGGAGGAGGAGCATTCAGACTTCGCCTTTGTCCCCCTCCAAAATGTCCCCTCCTTTCTTACTAACATTTATTTTTACAACTGAACCTGTGTTACAAAATAAGGACCATATCTGCATCTTGTCTTTATTTTTTTAAGAACTTAAGTATTCATCCTTCCTTGCCAGCGTTCTTTACTTGTCTCCAATTCTTGGTGGCTTCACTTATATTCACTTCCTATTCCCTCTTCTCCCAGTTCACCTTTTCTTCACTGCTTCTTTTAAGGCCTCTTCACCAGCTTCCTTGGGACTTCTGTCCCGAGGCCTCCTTCCCACTTGCCTTGCTTCTTCCTTTGACATACCCAACTGTTAGTCATAGTGTGCAAGAACTGAAGACTTTGCTCGGGTCTTCCAATATCCTTTTTATCAGATCTAGCCCATCAGCCACATTCTCTGGCTGCAGCCAAGAAGGCCGCACAGATAGGATTATGCACAGCAAAAGTGTAGCGTTGGCTCACACCCATGTAAAAGTGTGTTCTTGTAGGAAAGGAAAGAAGGCAAAAGAAAACCTTCCTATTCCTCAGTGTGGCCTGGGGACCATTCAAAACTTGTACGAGCGAGCCTTGCTCAAATGGTTGGCTTTTAATTTGAAAGGGCCACGCTCATTTTTACGCATTTCCACCCCCAACTATGGAGGAAGGTTTTGCAAAGTCCACCTTTCTCTCCAAAGCAGAACTGTCTTTGAGAGAATGGCCACGGGGAGGGAAGGGCTGAACCATATGGCCTCACCCCTGGAGTACAAAGAACATCCGTGTGAGCATCCTCTTCCTCCCAAGAAGGAGAAAATAACTCGGTTAGATCACACCACCGCCGAGGAAGCTGGACTTAGGGTTGCAAGAACGGGGATGAAGTGCCCCGTTCTTGCAACGTCCAGTCCTCTCGCTTCGGGGCACAGACCCTGCTTAACCCTTTTGGCTGGACTCCCTCCCCCTCGTCAAATCCAAAATGGGGGTGTTAAGCAGGCTCCTTAACGCATCATCGTCTTCACAGTTTAGAGTGCGGGGCGGTTCACACCGCTTGGCGCAAACGATCTGGGGTGCCGCGGGCTTAAAAGTCCGCGTTAAGGGTGAGATTTATTTCCCCCCCCCCGCCTGTTTAGGATCGGAGGATCTCGCTTCCCTTAATCACACGGACAGTTCTTTCATCCATCGCAGAGAGAGACATGTGTACAGCCGCGCATCCTCACCAAAGCGTTAAGCAAAGTGATTAGGAGGCGTATAAATCGTGCAGGAGAAAATCGAAAATCGCGCGTCTGATGAGCTACGATCCCCCGGGCTTTGGTGCTTTTTCTGCATGAAGAAAAAGAGCTGGAAAGTGTGTGTGTGTGGGCGGGGGGGATTATCCTTCTGTTTGTTTATTTATTTAGATTCCTACCCCACCTTTCTTCTAGAAAGTCAAGGTAGTTCTCCCTTCGGCAGGTTCTTCCCAAACCAACCCTTGTAAGTTGGGCAATAGGATGGCTCCACGGTCGCTCCAAGAAACTTGGGTGGCTGAAGGTGGGCGTGAATCTAGGTTTTCCTTCTGAATCATTGCAACTTTGAATCAAAGGCTGCGAATGGTCTTCGCTCACGCAAGGCTCTGAACCCCAGACCAGCCGCCTGCATTTTCAGCCAGCCCGTCCGGTTGTACAGAACTAGTCCTTGTGATCCGTTTAGGCTTCCGGGCGGTTTTACGAAGCCTTAACAGCTGAGTTTAAGCACTGAGTGTCCGTTCCTTAATGCACCCTCAGCCGAAAAGCAGCCGCCTTCCGAAGCGAACTATCACTCTCCCCCCGCCATACCCGTCCCTTTTCTTGAACCCCCCCCCTCCCCTCCACGCAGGGCTGACATAACTGTGATCCGAATCCTAGTTAGGACACTTATTAGTGACTCTTCAGGCACGATCCAGGGAATGGTTCACACGAGATGCTTAGCCTACACAAACGATCCACGTGAGAGCTTCGGCGCTCTGTTGGAACCTGACCTTCGATTCAGAGGGGGCGGGGGGACCCATCCCAGCTCCCTATTTATCGGAACCTCCTTCCTAATTTGGGAGTGAACACTTTCCCGCCTTCCTTTCGCTTTTGTGGGAGGAGACCGAGGGGGAAATAATTCTTCTTCTTCTTCTTCTTCTTCTTCTTCTTCTTCTTCTTCTTCTTCTTCTTCTTCTTCTTCTTCTTCTTCTTCTTCTTCTTCTTCTTCTTCTTCTTCTTCTTCTTCTTCTTCTTCTTCTTCTTCTTCTTCTTCTTCTTCTTCTTCTTCTTCTTCTTCTCCTTCTCCTTCTCCTTCTCCTTCTCCTCCTCCTCCTTCTCCTTCTCCTCCACCTCCACCTCCACCTCCACCTCCACCTCCACCTCCACCTCCACCTCATCTGGTGCCCCTCTTCTGCCAAGTGCGGGCATCAAACTTTCGGCTCTTGGCACGGCCGGCCCGCCACTGTCCAACACCGGGGGTTGGGGTGGGGTGGGGGGTGTATGTGTGCGCGCGCTTAATAGCGCGCAGAATCGACGGGCGCAGCGGGTGGAGGCGGTGAAAATCCCGCTATATTGCTCGCGTCGATTCCGACGCCTTAACGTCCGATCGACCGGCTCTGGGGCAGAGTAAGGAGGTGCGAGACGCGTACAGCCTCCCAGCCTCTGCGACCGACTCCAATTCCGTTTCGCTCCCCCACCCCACCACCGGGTTTAGGTTAAAAAGTGGGAGTCCATATATTTGCATGCATTTTTTTTTCCGGCCAAAAAGTTGGGGTGGGGAGTGAGAGAGATTAGGCTGATCACTAAAGCAAGTGCTGAGACGGGCTAGGATTGGCCCTGGAGCGTTGGTCGGTAGGGTGAGTTCGCCCTCCAAGGTTCCTCGGGAGCAAGCGTCTGTGAGTTCGAGGCGGACTTCCTTTCCCAGGAGTTGCGTAGAAAAGGGGGCGTTTTAACGCGAGAATCGCAGCCTCGCAACGCCAACGCAATTATACTACACCCGCTGCTCCGCCAGCAACTTCAGCAGAACTAACCCGATTTCAAGATCTGGCCGGCGTGGAACGGTGCCTAGGATTGGGCATCTTCTTGGCCATGTTGCATAGGATCGGTTGGCGCACTACGTTCAGGCTGACCTATCCTCACTCCTTAGTGCTCTTCGTGTTCAAAGTGCAGCAACAGTTAACTTCGCTAAGAGCTAAATATTTCCCCATTTATCTCACATATAAATGTCACCTAGTTATTTCCCAGGAATAATAAACCTTTCTGGCTGAAGCGAGATTTCGTTGACCTAACCTCACGGGCCAATGCGGAGAAAGTTACTTTCAAGAGAATGTCCACAAAGATTCGGCCAAAACTTCTGGAGTTCAGAATCTTTTCACAACTATTTCGCACATATCCTGTCATCTCTAGAATTACACAGCCAAGTCTACACTAAGCGTAAAGGGCCTGATCCGAAGTCTACTGGACAACTCAGTGAAAGTTGCTTTACAAACAGGTGCGCTCAGGATTGGAACGCAGGGTTCGGACAAGCGCTGGGCTGCGAGAGAAGCGCATTCTGGTTTTAACACCAGAAACCTGCGCTCTCTTCTTATAAGGTCTATTCTCCTCTCTCTGTGCCCTGAGCAGCCAGCCTTCTCCAGCTCCAAATGTTTGGAAGTTTTAGGCCGGCCTGCCACAGGCTACAAGCTCGGGACTCGGAGCCTTGATGAGAATCCTGAAGGTAAAAATTGGGGGGGCGCAGGGCAGCAACGGCCTGGAAAAAGCGGGCAAGGCGCCTCGCCGGGCCGTACGATTTTGTTTGAAAAGACACAAAGTGCCTTTGTGTTTTCTCCATCGCTGAGTGTGTTTATGCACACATATGTATGTAGCTAAGGCGTGCCTTTCCTTCAGCTGGCATTTTAAAGAGCGAGAAAATGAAATGGCATTAAACATTGGTGTCAGATTTTCCATCCTGATTTTCATGGCGAAGTTTCACCTCCCCAAGCAGAATACGAACAAGGCAAAATTTGACACACACACACACACACACACACACACACACACACACACACCCTTGACCCTGCAATGGCTACATAGAAATGCCTGATTGGAGAAGGCAGGTTTTTTTCTCGTTGGGTGGGATCCTTATTGCCGGATGGAAGGACAAAATTGATCTCGGTGACCATATTATTCCGTATATCCCACGCGCGATTTGCTCGCTTCTCCCAGGATGATTTGAATTGGATCAGGGAGGATCTTCCTCGGAGACGGCAAAGCCGAGAGAAGAAAAACGTACAAAAGATCCAGATTGTCTACTTTCCCCCTGACGCGCTCAGGGACCAGTTCGAGCGCCAGGCAATAAAACTCTTAACGGGGGATTCGTCCTAAATTAGACCTCGCCAAACGGATCTTCCGCGGGGGTTTGGAAACGCCACTCCCAAAGTTCCCAGCCAGCATGTTTTGTTTTGTTTTTTTCTGGTAAGGATGCTGGTACCTGTAGTTCAGGACATTTGGAGAGCGTCCGGGTTTGGAAAGGCCGAACTAAGAAATGTTTTTTCGGGGCTTCCCTTTCCCAACGCTCTTCTACCCTAAAGGGGGCAAGACCAGGGCAAAAAAAAAAACCGAGAGAGAAAAGACCCCGATCTTTAACTAAAGCAAAACACGGCTTCAGGATCGCGTTTCACTTCTGCTTTTGGCCAGAGGAGGATCCAAAACAACCCACAGAAGGACCCCTCCCTGCAAAGAGGAGCCCCTTCCCCCCCGCATCCGCCTCTTCTCCATAGTCTGCACTCAATGGAATGGGTTGAGTCTGGCTGCACCGCCACCAGCCCCGCTTTTTCCGACTCGGGAGCCGCCGTGCCCTTGCTAATCTTCTGGGAGAAGCCAGGAATGCCCACTGGCAGAGTCAGGCAGGCAGGCAGGCAGGCGCGAGAAAGGATGTGGTTGCGAGGAAGGCTGGAGGGTGAACTCAAAAAATGATGTGCGCTGCGGGCAGATCTTAGCGGCTCCTTCTTTGCAGGCGCGCTGAGCGCAAAGCAGCCGCCCGCATTGCAGCGCCGAGTTTGCCTGAGACTGTTACTTTAGAGCTCCCCTGAAAAAGTTTGTTGAATTCAGCAAGCCGCGGTAAAACCGTGGGTAAACCCGGAGTTGGCCACGCGGCCCCGGAGTTCCGCGGGGAAGCAGGGATTCACTGCGAGAATCCGCTCGCTTTATCCCCAGCGTCCTTCTGGAGCGAAAGGGCGGGGAGGAAGGCGCGGGTGGAACCAGATTCAGCGCGGGTTTTTTTTCACCCACCGCGGCGGGCTTGCACCACCGCGCAATACACTTCCTCTACTTAACACTGTTTTGAGGCTACAGAGAAGAGAGTTGAACTGCCGGGAATAAATCAAATCCTTAAAAGTACGAAAGCAATTTCGGGAAACTTTAGTCAGACCCTTAAGAGACTGGAAAGAATTGGGGTATTCTTTGGATCAAGGCATATACAGCTTGTGTGTGAGAGAGAGGGTGTGTATGTGTGTGTGTGTGTGTGAGAGAGAGAGAGAGAGAGAGAGAGAGAGAGAGAGAGAGAGAGATTTTCTATGGATGGATGTACTCAAAGAGGTTGATGACCTGAATGACCAGGATGACTTCAGAATCTGCATAGACAAAAAGGCATCTACATTTCTGGGTTTGTTTTTGGTTTTTTCCCTCTGTACAGATTTTTAACATGTTCATATAAAGCGAGGGTGTTGCTCTTCCTCTCCCTTTTTTTACACCCCTCAAATGAGTTTTGATGGATGTCAATTAGTATAAATAAACTTAAATTAGCGGCAGGGGAATAATCTCAGTCACTGCTCATCCTTGGTGCTAAACTGTGTTTCTTTCATGGTCCCTTTTTGAGTCAGCCCCAGCAAGTTAAGTTCACACAACTTCTTGGGCTATAAACCGTGGTTTACTAAGACTGGCCCTTGGTCGCCAGTGATATAGAAGACAGTGAATTATATATTTTTTTTTTAAAAAAAGAGAGCTAGTCTAATCCTCACTGAGTCCAGAAATTTAACTGAATAATGTTCTTAATTTTCACAATTCAGGGAGCTAAACCAATCAGCTTTTCAGCACAACTTGGTAGTTAGGGTGAAAATTGAAAAAAGAGGAAGCAGAATTGTGTTGAAGCTCTCTTGAGTAGATTCCGCTCAGTAATAAAATCTTTTCAAATCAAGCTCAGTTCTTTCTGACTATTCAGTTTTTGTAGGAACAATACAACAGCTTTGTCCTTACACTTTCTGGAAAGCTTTTCCAACCGCCTAGCCTAACCTATGACTCTGAAGATTCCATGGAGGGCTAATCAGGAAAAGCCTGGTTAACCCTTGTCAAACAAGGATTCTTTGCCCAGCTAGTAATCAGCAAAAGGAAACCAGTTAGCAGAGGAACTTATTAATGACAGCAAATATATAAGTCCCAGGATAATGTTGCGGGATCTAATCTGAGTTGGTCACCAAGACTAGAGGTATAGTCTTCTGAGTTTTCGGACTCATTCTCAGGGAGCTTATTTCTTACTTCTGTTCGGGGAGAAGTTTCCTGAGAATGGACTCCGGCATAAATCCAAAAGCTTGGATGGCTAAACTTCTGATCCTTGTGACAGACCTAGATTGGATTGCTTTTGAGCAGAACAACAGCCTTGGGTGGTCTTGAAGAGCATAGCCAATGAGATGGATTAGTTATTGAGGTCATTCGTATTTTGGCTTGCCAAATTACACTGAATCATTAAGTCATCAACACACTGAATCGCAAAGCCAACAAACCAAGGTTACAAATAAACCAAGCTTATCCTATTGTGCCAATGTGGTCTGCGGTGACATAGGATATATAAGCCAGCCGATTTGATTTTCTAAAGCAAGCTTATGGTACACGTTGGGTTAATCAAGAGTTGCTCTGTTTATAAAAGGAGCCTTTGTGCGTATGAGTTGGCTGTTGCAACTTGTAACAAGAGGGTGCATTTTCTTTCTTTCTCCCACCCTCTCTTTCACCAAGGATGGAGCAATTCCCGCAAAGATGGTGGTAGTTAGGATTTGGTTAGACCAGATCCACTAAATGGGCTGGAGGCTGGAAGAAAGCTATCCTTGCAGGTTAATTGTTTCTGATTAAACCCCCAACATCTATCTATAAGTCCTGATGTAAGATTCCCCTCCCCCGCTTTCCTGAGATAGTGGTCTGTTTAATATGTTCCTGTCAAGCAGAGTAGACCAGTTGAAGAAACCAAGGCCATCTAGGTCAGGGACTACTTTTTAATTGTAATAGCTTTAGTAACAGAATCCAGATGTGGTTCCCTCTTCCTCAACCTTCAGGTGAACTAGGAAAGAACCTTTCTGAGGTCTTTTCACAAGTTGCTTTCTTGGCATGGGCTCAAGCCCCACTTATCTGACCATTGCCTTGGTAGCATCTCTACTTCCCCTCCTTTAAGGCCGTTTCTTATTCCCTCTGCAATTTCTAAGGCCTGTAAGAGAAGAAGAGGCAGAGACTAGGAGCAAAGTCAAGGCCCCCCCATGCAGCCTACAATTGCTATTTCGTTGTTTATGTCCAACTCCTCTCGAAATCCTTTGACTCTTATCTAAATGCCAATTTAGGGCTGACTGTCCTTGATTAAACTCTTGTGTATAGGTTTCAGCAATAAATCATCTTAACTGGAACTTAACATAGGATCCGGATTCTTCATGATTATGAGGCCAAACTTAACTCTTCCAATTACAAATTTTTGTCCCCTGTTTTTTTTTTTTTTTTTCTAAACAGGTTCAAAGACCAATGATTAGCAAACTATTTTTAATTTTTATTTTTTGCAGCTACAATCTCTTGGTTGTATTACCGGCTATTGTAAATGTACCAAGCCTTTGATTTAATGGACTTCAATTTACCAGCCTTTGGATGGAGGGACCCAATTTAAACAGGCAGTCCTTGACTTCCAACCATTCATTTAGTGACTGTTCAAAATTACAACAGCGCTGACAAAAGTGACTTAGGACCATTTTATATTGCAGCATCCCCATGGTCATGGGATCAAAATTTGGATGCTTGGCAAGTAGTTCGTAACTCTGATGGTTGCAGTTCCTGGGATCATGCAATCAACTTTTGTGATCTTTTGGCAAGCAAAGCTGATGAGGAAGCCACTTTACAATCATTTTACTAACGTAACAGTTGCAGCGGTTCACTTAACAACTGTAGCAAGAAAGGTCGTAAAAGTGGGGCAAAACTCACTCAACAACATCCCATTTACCATCAGATATTTTGGGCTCAATTGTGGTCATAGATTGAGGACTACCTGTATCTGACAATCTAATGTAACTGAAATTGTTCACACAATTTATGTCAATTGTAATAATTATCTAATTTGTATATATCATTGTACAAAAAATGTACATTTAATGCAAAGGCTGAAAATTTGGATTAAATAGATATACCTTCCTCCAAACAGACCATTAAAATTTTACAGTATATCACAGAAATGGAACCCACGAGTAAGTAATTCATTAACTAACTAAATGTCTACGGAGATTCTCAGTCATCCAGGTCATAGTTGTCCCAAGGTTGCTTTTTCAAGGGGACTTTCTGATTTTTCTTTGAAGATGTTGCAGAAACTAGAGTGGCCTCTTGAAAAATGTGCTCTGAATACTGTTTTTGTGGAAGTGATCTGGACCTAAATCAGTGGTGGGATTCAATTTCTTTTTTTACTACCAGTTCCGTAGGCATGGCTTGATGGGTGTGGCAAGGGAAGGATACTGCAAAATCCCCATACGCTCCCCACCCCACTAACCTGCTTTCCAGCTCCGTTCTCCTGTGCAGGGCAACCAAAGAAGAGCCAGCTGATCAGCTGGGACTCGATGGGAGGCAGAGAAATAGATGGGGGTGGGGCCAGTCCGAGGTGGGATTTGCCGGTTCTCCGAACCACTCAAACTTTCTGCTACCGGCTCTCCAGAACTGGTCAGAATCTGATGAATACCCACCTCTTCCCTAAATACAATCTTGGCAATTCAGAATACCAATGCATTCCTATTGCATTGGCACAAGAGGATAAATAACATACTGTAATTTTAAAATAAAACGAGGAGGCAGAGAATGAATGTTACAATTCATTGTAAAAAAAAAAAAATTAGTCAGACTATGAAGCACAAGAAATAACGTAAAAAATACAGCATTTGTGTCATGATGGATTGAAGTTTTTTTACATACTTTTCTGGCAATTATGATACATAATTATGCAACAATGCTGCAAAGCTGGTAAGAAACATTTGAGAGAAAAGGAAGAATCAGCCTCGTTCAATTCATAAATCTGTGTTTCTTTTTCCAAGGTTGAGTTAAGGTAGCTCTTTCCTTGGGTTCCTGTTTATTAACGCCCAGCCATTGAATAGTTTTAACTGAATCTTTGAACTTCACTGCACTTGCAGGTATAATCATTAGGGTGGCATTGCTTTGAGTGAGCTGCTGGTGGTAATGCCAGAATATGACTAATATCCTCTTGATACTCCAAAGATAATAAAAGGATGCTGACCTCAATATATGGGCTGCTCTTCCATATAGCGGTGGTGAGAATTGAATACCTATCACTTCCAAATAAATGCATCCGTAACACACTGGATTCACCAGCTGGCATCAAAGCAAAGGTCATCCTTGAGGAAAATGACACCCAAGGTCTGAAGGAGTCATCTACTTTAAAAGATCCTGGGCCAAATGCCAGAGATCACATTTAAAGAGACAGTGTCTCCAAACTGCATTTCTTAAAAAAATAAAAAAAAAACAAAGCAGGCCAGCAAAGAACACTTCAGGAGACTCTTATTATTCATTCATTCTCACTTGTCTGTCTAGAATAGATTGTAATGTTGGCATACCCTCTAGGAACAGCATTACATATTTTAAAATCAACAAGTTTTGCTGCTGTTTAAAAGAGGTCTGTATATAGAAATGCACACACACACACACACACACACAATATGAATCAATCGTTATGTGCTGAATAGAAACTTGGTAATTAGATCTAACGGTACAGTTTGGGTTTTATTTTGTTTTTTTAAATTCAGAGATGCTCTCCAGAAGTCGAATTTTTCTCATTCTGCTCTTTATACACCGCCCAAATTGGATTTATTTACAGCTAGGTCAGCTTACAGCAGTTTTGTGATGGAGTTCATTGGGAAAAGTTAAATAGATGCTGATTTCAGCTGCAATCCCTGGTTTCTTTGCAGAACAGCAGTTTTGGCTCGAAAGAGATTATTTTGGAGTTAAACAGGTTATGCAATGCAGGTTTTAAAGGAGAGCTTTATTCCCATCTCTGGTTTGCTTCACAAATCCTTGTAAACTCTATCAAGATGTCGTCCCACACCGCAGCCAGGTTTTCTCTTGAATTAAGGGGGATGCATAGAATTGCTCTGGTTTTCTTTCTTTCCTTTACATCAGTGTGTAGCTGATCCTTTGCAAAAGATAATAAATTTCATTTTATTGCCCACAGATTAAAATGTATATCTCCTTCCCCGCTCCCTTGTTCATGTTTTGGGGAGTCCGTGGAAATAAAGCCAAGGCACACATCCACAAGAAGAACACCAATCTCTCAATTGTGGCCTTCTTGACTTATTTATACCTGTGGATAATCCCTGCTTTTTAAAAAAATAAAAAATAAAAAAACCACTTTGCTTGGTTTTTTGTCTCCAATCAAAGATCTTACGATCTTTGGCCAGCCTTTACAATTAAAAACAGTACACTAAAAAGAGAAAGAGTTTAACGCAGCCATTTTTAATTGGGAAAGGAGAAACGTAATAATAGGGCCATACAACTGCAGATCTAATTACAAAAATTTGCATAGTTGTGTTACTTGGTAAAGATATTTCGCCACCTGATATGTGAGAGTAGAGTGAGCATTCCTTAAAAAATAATAAAGATAAAATTTATCTGTGTGGCCCTCATGTTTGGAAAGGATTGGGGTTAAATTTTATTTTGCTTGTTTTTCTGTCTCAAACTTTTCCAAAGCAATGCTTCCGTTCATCATTATTTTTAGCGGGACACAATTTCAGAGAGAGAAATCTGGAGGTTTGGACAGTTAATGTATAGAATGTCAAAATCTGTATTAATTCAAACACAATGAGCTGGGGTAGCTTTGCTGTTTTTTATAACAGCCTTTTCCAATCTGGCGTCCGGCATAAATGAATGAGGGAAATAGGAGAATTGAGATGGGCAACTATAGGAATGGAACTAAAGAAATAAAACAAATGAAATGGTCTTTTTCAATGTGAGGTTGTGGATGCATGACTTAAGACCATGACTTACTCCCGCTCTGAAACACAGATTCTGAAATCCAAATTTGCAAGACCGAATATATTTGCAATAAGGAAGTCCCATTAGAAAGAAGGAAGTTTAACTATTGAATAAATGTCCCGTAGCTGAGCTCTGCTGAGTGTAAAATAGCCAAGTTTAGTTTTGATTATTTTTTTTTTAAAGATCAGGATTTATTTTTAATTAAATAATCTGGATTTATTTCTATTTTATAACAATATTTTTATTACTATTATTATGATGTCTGGATAATCTATACTGAGAATTAATTATCAAAGACTTCTGAAAACTGAATAATTCAAGTTCTAACTAAGGACCTAAGAATGATTAAGGTAGCATTTAAGAATACAGCCAGTTTTAAGCAGGTATGTTTTTTTCTTAGTTTGGTAAAATTAGGATGTTCAGGTCTAAAAAAATATTATTCATTATAAATTGTTATTATTATTTCAATCTATTTTTACTAAATTAGGTATCCAAGAGAATCCTCTACAACGGTGATGTGAGAGTTTCCTGTTGCCTGGAGCCTGATAAGGTATACTTTTGTATTTTTATGGCAAACCAATGCTTATTATTATTATTTCTCTGGGGGTGTGTGTGGTATTTTGGCAGTGGGTGGAGGGAAGCTATTTATGGTTTTTTTTCTGTACTTTAATGTCATCAATTCGCTAGTATCTCTTTAGCCATCAGAGATGCCCTTAAAAAAACAAACATACCTGATATGTCTGCAATCTTTTACAGATGTTGCATGCGAGACAGTCCCTATAAATAAATAAAAAGTGATGAGTGCATACATACACACATGGACAGACACATGCCTTGCAGAATTAACTGTGACTCTGGGTATATCGTGGATGTTTATTTTATTTATGTAACCGTATTTGTCGACTCCCACAGTCCATATGATCAGGGGTGCGAATCAAACAGTACAACAACCAGTTTGGTTTAAAAAAAAACCTCATAATTACCTTCGACTGCAGCTGAAGAAAACAGCTGAGGCGCAGCAAAGAGCTCTGCTGTGTGAATCAGCTGTGCTCTTTACAAAAAGAAGTAAAGCACAGGAGAGAGCAAAGGCAGGCGGCTGAGTCCACATGCTCATTGGAGCAAACCGGTTCAAAGCCATCTGATTGTCAGAACAAGGGGTTCCCACAAACCGGTCCAAACCGGGAGAATCCCACCCCTGCTATGATGATGTGAGCCACATCTGGGTGCACTGCAGCAAACAGCAATAGTGTACCAACTAAGACCCAGAGCAGTAATAAAATGAAGGAAGACTAACTATAATTAGTCCTCAACTTGCAACCATTCATTTAGTGACTGTTTGAAGTTAACAACAGCAGTGAAAAAATTACTTTAGGACCACTTTCCACCATTGCAACATTTCTCCATGATCATGTGATCAAAATTCTGGCGCTTCTCAACTGGCATGTATGTATGATGGTTGCAGCATCCTGGGGTCACATGATCACCATTTGTCAACTTCCCAGCTGGCTTTTGACAAGTAAAATCAATGGGGGAAGCCAGGCTTGCTTAACAACCGCTTGATTCACTGAACAACTGCAGGGATTTGTTTAAAAACTATGGCGAAAAGGTCATAAAATGAGGCTTAACCACCGCCTTCCTTAGCAATGGAAACATGAGGTTTAATTGCAGTTGCAAGTTGAGGAGTATCTGTATGAAGATTGCTGTCCTCCATCCTGGATCAATTAATCAAAACCAGAGTCATGGTGGAATTGTTATTATTTTTTTTTTCTAATTCCGTTCAATAGCTGGGATGCTAAGTTTACTACTGTGCCCTATATTAAAAGGAATATTGGTATTTTCTATTCCTCCTTTCCGAGGTAGGAAGCAATTCTAGAATCCAGCTTGCTGGTTGCTGGTACTCCGGAAGAAGCACACATGAATACTTTAGTATTTTTAAAAAATATTATTAATTTTATTTCTGTTATTTATTTATTGAGTTTTTTAAATCCCACCGTTATCCGGATCCTATATGTGATATATACTGTCGATCCTATATCTTAATCGTTCAATCTTTTCTCATGTTTAATGGTGTGGGTTTGTAAACATGCAAATATTTTGGTTGCGCTGTCTTTCTGCTACCCCAATCAATGTTCGGTTTCTTTTGCTTTGGCCTATTTGGGTGGGAAGTCTAATGCAGTGCTTTTCCTTCGTATTCATAGAGCTTGGTTATCCCATCACTGGAATATTCCTGTTGCAAATTTAAGGGGTTGAAGAAAGAAAGAGCTACTTGAGCTCTAGGTTATGCCTAAGTATAACTAAGAGGCTTACTAACTTTATACTGTACAAGGACAAGGCAGGTCCTTGCCCTAAAATATTGACTGCCTTCCCAGCATCCCCGCCCCCCAGCTCCTTTTCTCCCTTTCTGTTATTTGTATTTTGCTTTGGGATGACTACATAGGAAGCTGTCCGACTAAGTATTATCCCAGAGTTGCTCTTTCTGGAGAACTGAAGAAGCTTCTTGGATGAGAAGTGAAATGTCTTCAAGAAAAAAAGTGAAGTCCAGTTGCCTCTTGGAAAAGCACTTTTGGGACAACTATGACCTGGATGACTGAGAATTTCCATAGAGATAAAGTATTGCATAAATGTAAAGTAACATACAAGGGACATGATTTGAAAACATTAATAGGGGGAGAGTATTAATAAGGGGATGAGGAGAGACAGACAGACAGACACAGAGATGCATACACATACTCAGAAAGACAGACACAGAAAGATGCACACAGAGAGAGAAAGAGAGACAGAAGCACAGAGGGAGGGAGGGAAGGAGGGAGGGAGAGAGAGGGGGATATCTAGATATATATTTCAATGATTGCAACTTTAATTGAGAGCTGAACCCTCTCCCTCTGCCCATCCAACCCTGTTTTACCCCTGTGCATTCAGCAGTTGTGGTTTCTGCCAATATGGAGATGCATGTATAGTATTGAATTTTTGTGGATTTATGCTAGCAAAAGAAAAGCAGAAAGGGACTTTGCACGCAAGGAACATTTATTTCTCAAGAGTATTTTTGATCCCTGGATCAATCTGCTTTTAGCCTGCAGAGCCTATAGGTTAGCCTGTCCGCCTGCGTGCTCTATCCAAGACCGAAGATCAGATGCAGGGTTGTTTTATCTGGTTGTTACCTCTTCCTCTTCTGGAAGGAAAAAAAAAATTGGCAGGCACAATGCTCCCTGCCAGATCCCCACAAGACAATTGGCAGATAGTGAAAAGTCCCATTGCTTTTTTTTTTGCCTGCCCGTGGTCAGTTCTGTTTCTCTGTTTAGGTAAGGAAATATCTCAGAGACAATGATCCAACAGGGCGCAGTGGTTTGTCTGGTCAAGTATCATAAGCATTGAATCTGGAAATGCAGAAGAATTTATTTATATAGTCTTCTGCACTGACTGATGATTTTTTTTTAATCCTCATATTATTTATGGTTCTTCCTCACTCAAATCTACACATTTCTCTAACGTTTCAGAATCCTTAGCACTGACACACCGCTGCGTCCTAACGTTTCCCTTACAAAAGGAGTCTTTTTGAAGGCAAGAGGCCAAGGCAGTTTGCTTCCTCCTTGAGAGCAGATTTAGCAATTGCTGACCGGCAAGCGTTGCCAAAGAGGTTCCAGCAAAAAAAATCATGTAACTTGGAAATAAACAGATATTGGACCTGGGATGTGTTAATGAACGTGCACAGAAAGGTTCAAATTGTGCTGACCCTTATGGTAATGTTTCATATAAGGTTATTGTTGGGAGAGAAATCAAATTTCCACCCCAGAATGTGATTGACAGGTGGAAACAGGGGAGAGACACATCAGGTCAGGTGGGGAATTTGAGAAAGAGAACGACAAGTGGGGGAAGTTTCAATCTAATATTAGGAATAATAAACCGAGATATGAAAACTCCAGTTCTTTACACTCCTGGGGCTTTCACACGTAAAATTCCCTGTCTTGAATTTCTCCAACCAAAATGACTTTTTTAAAAAATAGGGAATGTTTAGATCACATAGCTGATATCTTTAGTTTATTTTGGGAAGGAAAGGATCAATTTCATTCCATTATTAGTGTGATGTGATGAAAGATAAAGTAATAAAAAAACAGATTTTTTTTCTCTTTTAGTTCGAAAATGTTATTGGCACAAAATCACTCATTCCTGTCTTACAGGAAAGGGCTACATCAGATATAATAATGAATTATCACATAGATTGAAACAGAGGGAAAAGATTGGAGTGATATAAGTATTCAGTTTTGAGAATTTGATTTAGAATTAGAATCAGAATTCTTTATTGGCCAAGTGTGATTGGACATACAAGGAATTTGTCTTGGTGCAAATGCTCTCAGTGTACATAAAAGAAAAGATACATTTGTCAAGAGTCAAAAATCATCAGGTACAACACTTAATAAAAGCATAGGGTACAATAAGCAATCAAATCATACTAGGAAACAGTCAATACAAATCATAAGGATACAAGCGACAAAGTTACAGTCATACAGTCACAAGTGGAAGGGGGTGGGCGATAAGGAGTGATGAGAAGATTAACAGTAATAGTAGTGCAGACTTTGTAAATAGTTGGACAGTGTTGAGGGAATTATTTGTTTAGCAGAGTGAAGGCATTCGGGGAAAAACTGTCCTTATGTCTACTTGTTCTGGTGTGCAGTGGTCTGTAGCATCGTTTTGAGGGTAGGAGTTGAAACAGTTTATGTCCAGGATGTGAGGGGTCTGTAGATACTTTCACAGTCCTCTTTTTAACTCATGCAGTGTACAGGTCCTCGATGGAAGGCAGGTTGGTAGTAATTGCTTTTTCTGCAGTCCTAATTACTCTACGAAGTCTGTGTCTGTCTTGTTGGGTTGAAGAACCAAACCAGACATTTAAAGATGATTCCGAATTTCTAAATCAAAGATTAAAATTGAAAAGAATGTGCTGGATCATTATCAGATACAGCTAGTCCTTAACTTATGACCATTTGTTTTAAAAAATGTTTGAAATTACAATGATTCAACAAAAAAGTGACTTTCAACCAGACCTTGTATTTAACATCTGTAGTTCCCTCGGATACGTGATCAAAATTTGGGCACTTGACAACTAGCATGTATTGGTTGCAACATCCTGGGGGTGATGATGTGGTCATCATCAGGGGGGTCCTCATAAACAAAAGTCAATGGGAAAGCCAGATTCAACTGAATGACGGTGTGTTTCCTAAAACTGCAGTGATTCGCTAAACAACATGGCCAAAAGGTCATAAAGACAGAAATTACAATGACTGCATTGCTTAGTAAAAGAAATTCTGGTTCCAGTTGTGGTTGTAAACCAAGGACTATCTATATTTTGAAATGAATACAGTTTGATCAGACCAATCTGCATATCTTGCTTACATTCATGCACACACGTGATGTCAATCCATAATGAATCAACTTTGTTGAAATGAGACAGTTGTTTATCTCGGTGCATTTGACTCAGAACAACAGTTCAGATCAAACCTGGGTTGGATTCTCATAAGTCTGTAAATACAGTATGTATTCACCTAGTTCCTATCTTTGGTGTACATACTGGGTTGCAATAACTCTTAGTCACAAAGTTATCATTTCTTGGTTTTATTTTGATCACTTGGATATTGATAAAGAGCCTCAGTGGCGCAGTGGTTAGAGTGCAGTACTGCAAGCTATTCCTACTGCAATTTAGCAGATCGAATCCCACCAGGCTCAAGGTTGACTCAGCCTTCCATCCTTCCGAGGTGGGCAAAATGAGGACCCAAATTGTTGGGGACAATATGCTGACTCTGTAAACCACTCAGAGAGGGCTGTAAAGCACTATAAAGCAGTATATAAGTCTAAGTGCTATTGCTAAATGCAATTATATTGTTCAAGATAATCACTATTTCTGGTTTGCTGTTTAAACTTAGCTTGTATATGGTACATGAACAGTACAAAAAAATTACAGTAGGTAACTGATTGTCACCTAACGTTTGTATTTTTTTTGTGAATAAACACTAATGCATAGTTTATCTTATAAATCAAAATGAATTAATTCCAGAGAACCTGCAGTATACAACATTATTACAGTTAGTAATATCTCTTAGGGCTTGTTCTCTTCACACTTAAATGACCTTGTAACTTTTAATGTGTAATTAGGGTAATTTTTAACCAACTTGATTAATGCTTAGATTCTTGGAAGAAAAAAAACTTACAAGGAAGATGGTGTAAAAGTTGTGATTGCTGAAAAGCAAAGAAACTGTCGGTTATGGGGGAAAAACATTGTTTAACTGCACTTTCAAACACAGGAAAACAATTTTTAGAATGTGTTGTAATCTATTTTCTTTTGAAGAGGTTCTGGTGCCTGATTTTTAAAATGCACAATCTCCTCCCAACATAAACATAATTGTGACAAAATATATTATTTTAAAATAAACAGACTGACAATCCTTTGCTTCATGCATTTATAGCTTTGATTACTTTCCAAGTGTAGGGGTGCCATGAAGAAGGCAAGTCTGCATAAAAATATTGTGTTTAGATGTATAGCTGTATAAATCCAATGATTGTCTTTTTGATAGTTGTTGGAACACTTTAATATGATGAGTAGAAGATCCAAGCCAGTTTGTTATTTTGCTTTCTGCAGTGGGCCTAGAGGCAAAAATTTAATTCATTTAGGCTTAATAAGGCCCAGACTTACTCATCACTTTGTGAGGATAAATCAAGAAAATAAGTTCCTGCAGTTCTCCTAGATCCTGTTTGTTGTATCCTTGAATTATATATATTTTCAGAATTGGAAATCATCAACATCTTTTGAGAACCACATATCCTGGAAAGATATCAGAGCTCTCACGTGAAATTTGATGGGAGTTAAGGGAGGCCATTATTTGAGGCCAAGAAATGGTGTCCGAATTTGGAAAAGTTGACCAGGATTACAGCTAAATATGCCAAATGCAGCCAAGGTTTGTAAGCCAATAATAAACTATAGATTAAGGCTAGTTTCTGCTTCTGATATATTTGCACAAAGTTAACCTTCTTAACTAGGTCAAAATGCTTTATCAAGCTTTTCAGGGCTCAGGAGTTTTCCTTTGAATCCTTAATAGAATATGAAACCTGTAAGTGGCCTTTTTGTATAAGTTCTATGGTGAATCTTTCAAAATTAAACTGTCCTTATCCAGAAATGAAATGACTCGCACATCCAGATAACAGGTGATCTTTTCAGTCATACTCCTGGCTCATCTTGGGCAAACAAAGGCTCTGATTTCATCAGTAATAAACTGAGTTTTCTACACAGAAGGCTTTTAAATCAACATGACCTCTCTCTTTCTCTATATAACATTTACTCTAACTTTAGGCAATGAGTTACTCCGACTGGCACAGATAGGGATGAAGTATCACTGCAGAGGAGTTCTGATTGGCTTTCAGTTCTCAACCTGCTCAAAAGGAACACTAATCGGGTAATGCCTTTCAGAGATACTCAAAGAATGAAGGTTTGTTTGTAAAACACTCTGACGTCCCATAATCTTGTAATGAAAGGAGTTGTGCAAGGGAGCCTCAGTTGTTTTTGTGATATTCTCTTCTGAGTAACGAAGAGAAGGACGAGAGGGGACATGATAGAAATCTTTCAATATTGGAGGGCTGTCAGGGAGAAGGGAGGGTCAACTTGTTCTCCAAAGCATCTGAGAGCAGGACAAGGAGTAACGGATGGAAACTTATCAAGGAAAGTTCCCATCTAGACCTAAGGAGAAATTTCCTGACAGTGAGAATAATTCATCAGGGGAACAGCTTGCTTCCAGAAGTTGTAGGTGCTGCATCGCTGTAGGTTTTGGAGAAGAGAATGGACAATTTAATACATATAATACAATTTTGGAGGTAGAGAAATGTACATGTCGGTGTACAGTAAACACCCTCACTTTGAGGCAGAGGATTGAAAACCCTGGGTATCAAGCCATTGTCAAAAGTCGAGTGTGAACTTGAATGAAAGGTCTATGCCCTTGAAAATCCTTTCCTCTTGGTACATACTGAACGAATTGGCCAATGTTGACAGAGGTTAGGCTGTCTTTATCCCTTTTTTCCTTTTCCTTTTTTGAGCCAAACAGAAAAAAAAAGAATCCATTTCTGTTGCAATATCCGTTCCTAAAGTTCAAGCTGATTTCATAAAGTCATAGAACCCTAAAAAGGAAGGGGCTGTTGCGGTTACCAAATCCATATCTTGGTCTGCTTCGAGAATCCAAAGTAAAGCTTTTTGCCTATGATGTTAGACAGCAAGTGTTGGATTGGTTTTAAGATAGTTTCCCTCGTCTTCACCTGAGAACCTTTTTAGACTGAAGGCCATTATCCAAAGCAATGAGGACAAGTTCTACCTTTGTCCTGTGGGATGGCCTTTGAGATGATGATGAATTGACACCTTTGGATGGTGATGCTGGTGTAATTACTGTGCATAGCATGGATAGCCAGAGTAACTAACAGAGAGTTAAACCAGACACATCAATAGAAGCTAAAATCATAAGGCTACATCTGACCTACTTTGGTCATGCCATGCATGCAAATTCAGTGGAGAAGGCAATGCTGCCAGGAATTAGTAGACAAAGAAGTGGCAAGTAAAGAACACACTGGCTTGATAACATCAAACTGGATGCAAAGTTGAACATACAATTGAAAGAAGTAGGGTGGCTTCCAATTGAGGCTTCCAATTGAAAGGGTAGCATGGAGAGTGCTTGCCTATAAAGTCAGCAAGAGTTGGACACAACTAAATGGTTAACAACAACACATTTGGTTAACAAAGCCAATTTTCTGACTTTATATAACAGGTTATGGTCAAACGGAAGAACTGTATTATGGGTTAGCTACATAGCCTGTTCATGTAATGTGTGAAGCCACGGCTGGGATTCTTGCCATGGCTGACTTGCAAACTTTCTACTTGAACTTAAGGTAGTACCTTGTGTGAAAGTACTATCCTTTCAGTCCCAACACTCAGCATTGTCTTCTTCGGTCTAAGCGTACCCAATTCTTTCTCATCAGATTAGTCTCAGAAACTTCCAACAGCATCCTTGTTGCCTTTCTCTGAACTCAGTCCAGCTTGCAATTGTGGTGTCAATGTATTTGCCATACCACCCAGTTGACTTGCCTTGGGGTGGATATTTTCAACTGCACCGGTATTTGTCATGAGGTAAGAACCTAGGTCTTCAGCCTGATTTGTTCAGTTTCTCTTAAGGCTGGCTGGGGAATTCTTAGCGTTGAAGTCCATTCCTCTTTAAGTTGGTGAGGTTGAAAAACATGGCTTCAAAAATTAGCCCAGCTTTTATAAAGAAGGGCAAAGACAAACTGATAAGAGATCCTCCTGAACAGCATATCTCTTGACCGATGCTGTTTCTCTGAAGTATTACAGGTAGTCCTTGACTTACAACTACATTTGGGGCCAGAATTTCTGTTACTAAACAAAGTGGTGGTTGAGTGAGCCACACCCAGTTTTACAAGTTTTGGTCCCATTGTTGTTAAGCTAATCGCCATAACTATGAAATGAATTGTGCGGTTGTTAAGCTTCCATCATTGACTTTGCTTGTTGGAAGAGGCTGGGAAAGTTGCCTGAGACACTGCAACCCTTGTAAATACATGCTGGTTACTAGGTTACTGGTTACTACTAAATTTTGATAATCTGTCAGGTTCAAGAATTCATGGACCAGGCCAGAATTCAAAAGTACTACAAGTTTATTTCATGTTACATGTACACAAGAGTCTGAACTATTAATGGTCAAGGTGAACAGTCAGTGGATTTCAAAGGAGGGCTTGTGGAGGCGCAGAGACTCCAAACTGATGATGCATTTGACCCCACCCTCGGGCTCAGCCTGATTTTTTTCCTGCATCATTTGACCATTTGGTTAGTGGTAGAAGCGTGAAGACCAGTTGCAACAGCACTTTTTCCAGTGCTGTTGTAACTTTGAACAGTCACTACTAGATGAATGTTTGTAAGTTGAGGGCTGCCTGTACTAAAGTTATTGAAACATGTGCAGAGACACATGTACAGTAAATGCAACTGGACCAGAGCATCTGTGAACCATGGCTGAAGTTTTCCAGGAGAAATTCAACTGATCATCACTTACAGACAGCTGCAACTCTTGTGAAATGACTTGAGGTGGAAAATTTTCTGTTGCTCTTTTGCAGATACTAGAAGCTCATTAAGAGTTGGCAAGAGTACCCTGCAGCTTAATCGCCAGTCGGCTGGAAAAAAAGGGGGGAGGGAGGGGGAGTTTTTTTTTTCCCCCTTCTCCACCCTGAAGGATCAACATTTTTCTAAAATACAGCAAAACGCTGCATTTCTTTCATTCCAGGTGCACTTAGTTACATTCCTTTACAAAGTTGACAGTGCATTTTAAGCCATTGGTCTTGCAAAGCAGAAAGGATTGTCTCATCCCTCCAATCTCAAATGGGACGAGGGGAAAGGAAAAAGCGTCGGGGAGGGCAAAGGAAAAGCAAGTGCTCTTGTGTGCTGAGATTATCTAGATCTTACTACAGGGATGCCAAGTACCCAGAGACGATTGGTTAATTTTGCTAACTGCCATAGCTACAGCTCAATCTCCCAGTCATTGAGCTCTCCATTAACCTGGGGTGTGTAGGTTTCCTTCTCTTGCTACAGCTGCTTGGGATGGTTGCGAGGTGACAAGTCAGGGTTAGAACTCTGGATTTCCACCTCAAGCAAGTTTGGTAGTTTTAAGGTTGTGTAATCTTGGGAGAGCCAATTCTAGTATGCAGATTTGCTGTCAAGTATGTCTCCATGGAGGTGAAGTAGCAAAAAAACAACAACCCCAAGAAAAAAACCTGTACTTTTTTAAATAAAGGTTTGAATTACTGAATCTCTGCAGTAATCTCTGCCACTCCTTAATGCAGTGTTTAAATAAGAAGGGTTTTTTTTTTTTAAGAAATGTAATGTTTGCTTAGCTTGATCCCCACTTTTGTGGAATACTACCAAACATAAGGATTAAAAAAAAAAACGAAGATGTTTTTCTGTGTTCAGATATACCGTTGCTTTTTTGTAGTTCCTGGAATGCTGATCTTGATTAAATTTCTGGTTCTTTACTACTCTTTCCTACTTGCGCTTTTGACATGAAGCATATAAGCCTTTTGCATTTTCCATAGGCAGATGGAGATTAAATGATGAATTTTGCAAATAAAATATTATATCTTTGTTACATAAGAAAAATAAGAGATAGGGTAGGAGAAGAGAGACTTAAGGTAAGTTTTTGTTTTTAAAATCATTTTAAGCCTTTATTTTTGACAATTTCCATCCAATTTATACTAACTTAGGAAACTTCTGAAATTCCAGAATTCCCCTTTATACTGTGGGAAGTAATTTTATGTCACTGGCCGAGCACATCTACATGAAAGAAATACAGTGATTGATTATTTCTTTGAACATTTAATTTGAATTAAGAATGACTTTTCCTAACAAAACAATTAACCAGTGGAATGCCTTGCCTTCAGAAGTTGTGGGTGCTTCATCACTGGAGGTTTCTAAGAAGATACCGGATAGCTGCTTGTCTGGCATACTACAGGTTTTCTGTTCAAGCAGAAGGGGTTGGACTAGAAGACCTCCAAGGTCCCTTTCAACTCTGTTATTCAGTTATTCTGACTAATTCTATCCTTTGCCTCTTCCGCCCTATTTTTTCATTTCATTAAGACTGTGGAAAAAACAAGGGTTGTCATGCCCTTGCTGGAGTCTGATTCTGAGGGGGAGATTGAGCAGCTGACAGGGTGTGGGAGTGTGGCTCCGTTGGCTGTGGAAGAAACGGGGGAAGGACACAGTCTGGGTGGGCATTCAGAGGAAGACCCAAGCCCGCCCTCTCTTTATCCTAGGGCATGCAGGGAGGAACAGAGAAGGGAGCAAATGGGTTACAGGGGAGAAAGCGGTCCTGATCCCTTTCATTAGTTGCAGCTGGGAGAACAGGATATAAGTGGGGCGTTTGCACACAGCTCCTTGCTGGAAGCAAAGTGTGCATTATCTTTGTCGAGGCTTATCTGGGTTTTGGCGTCCTCCCAACTGTGGGTGCTGCATTATCCTTTGAAAGTCTGCAATTTATCATCCTGGCCTGCCGTGTTAATTACTTCAGTGTGGTTTGTGTTGGTTTTTTAATTTCTAATTATCTTTACTTTGGGTTCGGACTGCATTTCTGCTGTTCGTAGACTGTTTTCTGAAGAGTTTGTTATCCAGCCAAGGATAATTGGACATTGGGGCCAAGTTGGAGGCATTAAAGGGAATTTATTGGTGACTTTGTTATTTTTGTGTCACGCCCCGGGTCATCACAAAGGTACATGTGTCTAGGCATATACAAACCACACATACAAAACAATTGTTAATGAATCCCATTAAGCAAACCATGACTTTATTGTTTAAATCATTTGGGGAAAAAATAAAACAAAATGCAGAAATATGATCAAGACTGCAGTAGGGTTTCTAATAGCTATTCTGCATGCTTTTAAATTTTGTGGGCAAAGAAAACTCATTGGCGCCAACATTTCAAACTTTAGAATCAAAGCCTTTTTTACAGGTAGTCCTCAACTTACAACAGTTCATTTAGTGACTCTTTGAAGTTACAACGGCACTGAAAAGAGTGACTTATGGCCACTTGCCACCATTACAACATCCCCATGGTCACATGATTAAATTTGGACGCTTGGTAATTGACTCACATTTATGCCGATTGCAGTGTCCCGTGTGATCCCCTTTTGCGACCCTCTGACGAGCAAAGTCAATGGGAAAACCAGATTCACTTAATAACCATATTACTAACTTAAGCCGTGGTGGCGCAGTGGTTAGAATGCAGTACAGGCTACTTCTGCTGACTGCCGGGTGCCTGCAATTTGGCAGATCGAATCTCACCAGGCTCCAGGTTGACTCAGCCTTCCATCCTTCTGGGGTGGGTAAAATGGGGACCCAGATTGTTGGGGGCAAGAGGTTGACTCTGCAAACAGCTTCGAGAGGGCTGTAAAAGCGCTATAAAGCGGTATAGAAGTCTAAATTCTATTCTGTTCTATTGCCATGGTGGCGCGGTGGCTAGAATGCAGCATTGCAGGCTAACTCGCTGCCCATTGCCAAGAGTTCAACCCTGACTAGCTCAAGGTTGACTCAGCCTTCCATCCTTCCGAGGGGGGTAAAACGAGGACCCAGATTGTTGGGGGCAAGAGGCTGACTCTGTACACTGCTTAGAGAGGGCTGTAAAGCACTGTGAAGTGGTATATAAGCCTAAGTGCTATTGCTATTAACAACTGCAGTGATTCCCGTAATAACTGTGGCAAGATAGGTCATAAAATTCATTTAGCTACAGAAATTTTGTTCTCCATTCTGGTCATAAGCCAAGGAATATATGTATTTCTTTTTTTTTTTTGTCTTTTGCGATCAGAATCAGAATGGACTCGTAGGGTTTATAGTTTACATTCAAGTTTAGCATTCATTGATTAAACCTCTTTATGGTCCCCAGGGAGTTGTTGGCCTTATTTTCAGCTTCAAATTCTCTCCTAGAAAGATTCTCCACCTTGACTCAGTTCTCTTCTGGTTAGAATTCTCTTCCCTCCCCAAGGCAGTCCATTTAGAAAGGAATGTTTATGAGAATCGCCTGTCAGAAGGCATTTTTACAGGTGCTTCAACCCAAAGGTGAAATATAAAGGCATGCCTTCCCCACCCTGGGCTGTTGCTACATGAAAAAGTCCTTCCCTTGTTAGCTTGATAAACAATTTTACTGGCTAGAACCTGCTGGATTTTTATGTTGGCTGTCTGTTTTTGGTCGCTGCAATAAATTCCAGCACTTGGAGGGCTCAGAAACTCAAACGCAGAGCAGCTTCTCCTTCGGGTGAGCTGTTGCCTAAAATATTCAGGTTTTTTATTTTCATTTTTAGCTCTGCCACTTAAGTTGGGGTTTGTATACAGGAGGTGGGGATAGTGAATTAGAATGAAGTACTTTGGATTGCAAATGGCTTGGAAACTTCTCAGTTGTAAAAAGTAAGATCCTCTCAGGTAGACTTTGGTCTAGGAGTCAGCTAGGAAGCTGTGTGTTCAAAATCAGAAAAGAAACCATTCTAAGTATAAAATACCCTGGTTTAGAATTCTAGCAATTCAAGACAGAGATTCTAAGTTTGCAGAAAATATCTGCAGCTTTGGCCAAAATGACGCCTTTTTCATGAGCACACCAAGGATCTTAAGTACTATAATTCTGTCACCTTAGCAAATGTTGTGATGTACACTATAGACACACCTCAAAACTACACAGGTTTGTTGCTGTGGGGAAAATAGGAAGTAGGAGTATTATGTATGTTCATTGCTTTGAGTTACTTATAAAGTAATAAAGGCAGGACAAAAAACTAAGGAATAAATAAATGTTTAAAGCATTAGGTCATACTTACAAAAAATAATAATTGGAAGGGATTTTTGGAGGTCTTTTAGTTCAACTCTCTGCACAAGGAGGAGACCTATACCATTTCAGATAAATGACTGTCCATCTCTTCTTAAAATCCACCAATGATGGAGCACCCACAACTTCTGAAGGCAACAAGATCCACTGGTTAATTGTTCTCATTGTCAGAAAAATCTTCCTTAGATCTAGGTTGCTTCTCGATTACTTTCCATTCATTGCTTCTTGTCATGCCTTCTGAAGCTTTGGAAAATAGGTTGACCTCCTAGACATACCCAATTCCTGCAACTGTTTTTCATATATTTTAGCCTTCAGCCCCCTTGTTGCTCTTTCCAGAGTCTCAACACCTTTTTTATATTGTAGTGACCGAAACAGGACACAAAACAGGATAATGCAGTTAATTGTGCAAACTCTGTATTAATTAGAAGGCTTCATGAAATATATGTTAATAAATTGGATGGATGGTTGGATGATTAGATGGATGGATGGATGGATGGATGGATAGATAGATAGATAGATAGATAGATAGATAGATAGATAGATAGATAGATAGAGATGTTTTAAAGGATTTCTCAGCAGCTGGATAATTCCACCTTGTAATGTGCTACAAACGGAAACATTTAGTTTTTAAATTAGCTTATCTGTTTTGGAATATAGCATATGTTTGTAAATGCAGATGCACAGAAGAGAGAAATGTTACTTCCAGTTTTCAAAACAAACTGCATGTAAGTAAATGATTGTAGAAATTGCATTCATATACCAAGAACACATTTATATTATCACAAATTATTGGTAGACCTTCTACCAGTAGTGGAACAATCCAAGAAGTTTTGCTCTTCTGTTCTTTTTATTTATTTAAAAGATTTATATGGTCATCTGTCTTATGCAGCATAACCATGGGTGGCTCACAAATAACTAACAAAAAAAAACCCATAAAAATGTAAAAACTTAATACAGATTCCAAACATACCACAATATCACATGTCTACAAAAACCCATACTGGATTTAGCCTCCTGCTACCCCAACATTTGTGATATTTCTCCCCACTCCCCTGCATTTTAACCTAACCTCTCATGACATTGTTGGAAGTCGGTACATAGCTCCTGAGGCTCACCAGTTGTACCTACTAGAAGGCTAAGCTGGCACTGGTGAGGCTCCAACGAGATATTTCTAGGAATTAGAAAAGGGACATAAATTGTTGCCAAATCAGACAAGCAATGTTGAGTTTCACCTGTATGCTTCTAAAGTTTCTCATTCTTCAAGAATTGCCTTATTTTCTTGCTTGCTTGCCAGAGGCTTGTATTCTTTCTTTCTTTCTTTCTTTCTTTCTTTCTTTCTTTCTTTCTTTCTTTCTTTCTTTCTTTCTTTCTTTCTTTCTTTCTTTCTTTCTTTCTTTCTTTCTTTCTTTCTTTCTTTCTTTCTTTGTTGTATGCCTGGTTTCTGTGCTTATCTTTTAAAAAATAACCCTTTTTTTCTAGTTAAGCTTCTTAAATTAGTTTTTTTTTCCCAATTAGGGATCGGGAAAACATGTCACCATTCGCTAATTCTCTGTTGATCACAGCACTGTTAAAAGCACTCTGGCAGAAGATGGTTGTAAATTAGCAATCCTGTAAACTATTTATTTTCACGATAGCCCATTACGCACTAGTTTATGAAGCGCGTGTGTCATTTAACTGACAAAACGGTTTCCTTTTTATCATTAGCTTACTCGCTCATACCATGGAAAGAAAACCAGTGATTCCTATGTTTATAAAAAGATAGACTTTACAATTCAAATAAGGACAGTGACAAATCAGAATGAGATTCCATGAAGCAAGAATTCTGGTTGGCAAATTTGGAAGGCCCAGGTAAATTTAATATGCTCACCTAAACAACAACCAACCTTATTAAATAAGACATTTAGAGGCCTCGGATACAAACTGTATTTCTATTCTAAAACATTTTTTAAAAAAGACATGCAATAGCTTTTGGAAATGTTAAATTAGGCCAAGGACACCAAGCAGCAAGATGTGGTCACTATTTTAGCTGATTCCTAAATAGCTTGGTCTGCAGTGTGTATTGACAGAAGGACAAAAGATATGTGCAGATACATTTGCACAAGTAAATATATCTGCTTATATATATACAAATACATTTATGACAGAAAAGGAGATAAACAGGATGCAAAGGATCCTATTAAAGAAATGTTTTGATCCCTCAAGTAGGCAGTCAGTTCCTTGCAATTTGATGCTCATTGAAAACTTTGGGAGCAGCAAATCTCAGTCCAGGACATTGTTTTCCTATTGCATACCAAGCCGAAACAAACACCATTGTGACTTAATGTGATGAACTTGTTCACATAACATGCTAAGACTCAACCCAGCTTCTTTGGTTTTCATACAGCCCTTGTACTTTGTAAACCATGGTTGTTCTTAAGAGTTTTACAAACGGTCTAGGATGCTGCAGACAACCCACCATGGCCAACTCTCTGTGGCCCACTTGCTCCAGGACAAGAATTACACCAATATTGAAGAAATGGTGGACTAGAATCATTAAAGAAAAGGAGGAACAAAATGAAATGTGAATGACAAACATTAAAATAATATTTTAATTATTTTAAATAATTAAACTGCATTATTGAGTTGCCCTGTGGTGAGTTGTCTGTGGCAAATTGTCCCATTCCATGTACAAATGCATAGTCTTTGCCACCAGTTAGTTACTTCCTGGAGTTGGAGAAAATCGCTAGTTCATACAACATGCTAAACCTTCATCCCAACCAAATACAGAGGCTGCGCTGGGCCTAAACCCATCATATATTATGGCACTGGCTGGATCAATGTGATATACTGAGGCTGAATTCCCACAAAACCCACCATCACAATCTCCCCAGCCCATTTTGGACTGACATTATCTTAATGCAAAAACAGCATCCTCCCTCTTGGGAGAACAACACTTCTCCAGGCGTTTTTGCACTTGAGGATTAGACATTACAGAACCGAAGAATCCCTGTTAAAACCAGAACTCTGGGTGTGACTCCTTTCAGGAGTAAAAATTTGGTTTTGTTTCTCAAAGAAATAGAACGGACTACCTGATTATAATGAAGGGGGAAAATATTGTCCTGTTTTGAAAGCAATTCATTTGCTTTCTTGGATGATTAATGAATTAAAGATAGAGTATATTTATTTTATAGCCTGATTACCTTTGTGCAATAAATCTAAACACTAGTATCTGCCAATACTGAAAAACTAGCCTATTTTTCCTCTTTTTAAAAAGCACTACAAGCTAAGTTGGACTTCTTATCTCTCCAGTTTTTAAGAAAATATGATATATTTTTGGCATCATATTACCATGTTTCTTGAAATCCAAACCATAAAGGAAATAAATTAGTTGGAGAAGTGGCAGAAAATGGTTATGCAGAAGTTTTTACTTTTGCTCCATTTGCAAAAGGAAGAGCTGACGATTGAAATCCCGTGGAAATAAGCAATAATAGAATGTGTGTGTGTGTATTTATACACACACGTACACACAGACCCTGGAGGAAATCAGGTGGAGAGAATAGGCTTATGTTCTACCTGAGTTCCTCCAATATATTTATTCTCCACTTGATTCCTTTCAATTTTTAAAACCTTTAACATGGGATTGGATAAGGAAGAATTGATGACTGTTGGAATGTTTCCTACAGTTGTGCAGTGTAGTGGAGTTGATGCTGTGGTGACACAAATTTCCAATGTCTTTTTGGAAGGAGAGTTCATGATGCCAGTCAAAAGAATTGTGTTGAACATTGTGTGAACAATTGCAATTACAGACAGAAGAAAAATGGGTTAGAATGACCATTATTAAGAGTTTCATTTCCAGGAGACTTGATCTGTGAAATTTGTTCAGCTTCCTAGTTTAGCCTAGACCAGTGATGGCTAACCTTTTCATGATCGCGTGCCAAAAGTGCGTGCCTGCCTGCACCAATAATGCAATGCGTGCATGACTCCCCTCCCCCTGCTCATGCGTGCATGCCCCCCCCATGTGCCTTATGCCTCTGCGTATCTGTGTGTGTCTCCCACGCACCTCCCCCCACACATCCGCGGCAGATACCCGACAATCAGTGGATCTGATCTGGAGCAATAGCAGAGACGGCTCAGTGTGTGCCACTTCCGGCATGCATGCCATAAGTTCACCATCACGGGCCTAGACTAAATTTTGGCGTTTCTTGGTAATCTCCTCTGTGACTATCAACCATCCCATTTAGTCACCTAGCAAAGAAAACGAGGACAGTGGTTTTTAACCAAGATTGAACAACAACCTCTTCCAATTTCTTCTCCTCCTCCTCCTCCTCCTCCCCCCAAACCTGGGCCAATGAGATCAAACAAAATCTTTCTCGAGTCAAGCTGAATTCCAGGTCTACTTAGATGCACGGAAGTTGTTTTCTTGGCAACAGTGTAGAGGTGGATTACCATTGTTTTTTTTAGAATACAGGCATTCCCTTTGGTACCTAGCAGGCCTGACCCTGGTTAGCTTTAGGATCAACCAAGGTTGATCTTAGTCACCAGCAAGAGGCCAGAGAAATCTGTCTGGACATTGTAAAGCTGTTTTTCTGAAACACAGTTCACAAGAAGGCTGTCTTTATAGTTTTGCTATAAATAACTTTCTCCTCCTTTTTTCCCCACAACTACAATCCTGTGGGATGACCTGGGCCGAGAGACAGTAACTGGCTTAAAATCACCACGCTGGCTTTCTTGAACTCATGGTCTTGAACCAGGGGTGGGATTCTACCAGTTCGCACCTATTTTCTAGAACCGGTTGTTAACATTCTAAGCAGGTCGGAGAACTGGTTGTTAGAAGAAATTACTGGCCTAATCCTGTAAGGAAGACAGGAAGGAAACATTCTGGTGTTGCTTACAGAAACTGCCTCTCCGTTAACCCTTATTACATTCTTGGCAGGACTAGACTTCCTGTCTCAGGAACTTCTTTGGAGTTTTTCTTCCCTCTTTTGCTGGTACTTTGCTTGTGTGGAGTGACCATTGAAAAAAGTGACTTATGACCGTTTTTCACGTTTAGGACTGTTGCAGCATCCCCACAGTCACGAGAGGCCAGGCAAGGAGATGCGTGCCTCGATGTGAGTGATATTGAGTTGGCCACACCCAACCAATAACATGACCATCAAGCCATGTCCACCCAGTCACATGACACCAAGCCATGCCCACCACCTAAGTCATGCCCACAGAACCAGTTGTTAAAATTTTTGAATCCCACCCCTGTCTTGAACTGATGGTCTCCTGGTTTCAAGCCTGGTACCTTAACCACTAGATCTCTCTCTCTCTCTCTCTCTCTCTCTCTCTCTCTCTCTCTCCCCCCCCTTAACCCTTGCTATGCTCTGGGGAGTGGGATAAGGTGCATTCATAAAAGTTTTTATTCTGTAACATTAAGAACTTAAGACCATGTATTTGGAATCCATCCAGTTTGGAGAAGTCTTCATTAAGCCATAATATGGTTTGTTTAGTTTGGCTAGTTGTACCTCATGAACTCAGCCAGGGTGATTTATTTTTTAAAAAAAATCAAGGTTAACCCATGGCTCAGCAGGATGCATGAATCAATTCCATATCTTCTACCTTAATCAACCCACAAGCATTTCCATATTCGTATTCTGTGCCAGTTATGCAATTCTAGTGTGCATTTTTAGTTGATGTAGGTTTTCCAGAAACTTTGAATTGTAATTTTTATAAAGAAGAAGCTCTGAAAATCAGGATGATTTGCATGCATTATTTTTTTTGGGACCCTTTTCAAAGGGAGGATTTAGGGGGAATGCTTTTCTGTTCAACGTTGTGAATGAAATTGGGAAAGAATACTGGTTGAGAACACAGTTGTCCAAGGTATCCCTTTTCAAATTATGGATAGGAACTCTCTTCTGGAAAAATTAAGCAGCGGGACATCTTCCAGAAAAATCCAGTTTGGATTGAAAGATTTCCTGCCCTGTTTGCCTCTTGGTGCATGCATTATAACTGGTTGTGACATGGATATATTGGATTAGCCTGATTAAAATGTCCAGATGTTCCATAACCCTATCACGTTTATGGCACTGGTTAGCCCCTTTTAATTGTACAGCTAGTCCTTGACTTACAACCATTTATTTAGTGACCATTCAAAGTGACCATGGAACTGGAAAAAAGTGATTTACGACTGTTTTTCACACTTACGACCATTGCAGCATCCCCGTGGTCACATGATCAAAATTCAGATGCTCGGCAATTGGCTCAGATTGATAATGGTTGGAGTGTCCCAGAGTCATGTGATCTTCTCCTACGACCTTCTAAGAAACAAAGTCAATGAGGAAGCCAGATTCGCCTTACAACCATTGTTACTAAGTTGGCAATGGCCGTCAGTCACTTAGCAACAGCAGCAGCAGGAAAGGTCACGAAATGGGGCCAAACTCACTTAACAACTGCCCCAGTTAGCAAAATAAATTTTGGGCTCAATTATGTGTGAGGATTATCTGTACTTACTTCCCAGAACTCATCATGAACTGGGCTTATGTCAACATATAGGATCTCCTGCTCTATATGCCATTTGTTTACAAATCCAAGCAGTGTTGTAGGAAAAGCTACATCCTTTAGCACATTGGTGTCAACTAGTGGGCCATGGACCACTGGTGGCCTGCAAGAAAATTTTGGTCATCCGCAGAGAAATGTCACCCCCAAAGCACCCCCCAAAGCAATTAATCCAGGCTGCGTGGGAACACAAGGCTACACCGCCCACCTGGCCTGCGTCACTTCCATTGCAAACAACACGAGGTAGTGAGGAGAGAGGGGGAAAGGCAGATGGGGGAACTTGCCCCAAGTGCCCCACGCGCTTCACCTGGCCACCGGGCTCCTGCTTTCCGCTTTCCAGTTAGATCAGATCTCTCTCTCTCTCTCTCTCTCTCTCCCCCTCTCCCTCTCTCTCTCTCCCTCTCTCTCTCTCTCTCCCTCTCTCCCTCTCTCTCTCACATACTCTCTCACATACTCTCTCTCTCTCTCTCCCTCCCTCCCTCCCTCCCTCCAACATTAGCAACCTACCATCAGTCAAAATTCATATTAGTGGTTTGCGGGATTTAAAATTATGAGTTTGGTGGTCCCTGAGGTCCAAAAGGTTGGCGACCCCTACTTTAGCAGATGTTTGCTACACCCATACCTAGCATTGCTTTTTGAGTTCGGCAGACATTCCATATTGGCAAGCACCCCTAATTTTTGCTACGGTATTGTTGCATCTTTTATCCATCTGCACCATGTCTTCTACCACTTAAAAACTACAAGATCTTTTTGGATAACACACTATGTTAGCTTTATAATGGATCTTAGCGATTTCAAGGTGACAGTGTTGGCCTGTATATCCCAGGTTGAACGGTTCTTTTATACAGTGTGGAATTGAGTTGTTGAATTCTCTGCCCCCGGCTGTGACAGTAGCCATTCATTTTTAGATCACTTTAAAAGAGTGAAGAAATTTGTGGAGAATTAAGTTATCAGTAGCTATTAGCCTTGATGGTCATCTATGACTTCCTATGTTACCAAAAAATATAGCCAAAATAACAGGAGTTGAAGAAGACAATTGCTCTGTAACTTTTATGAATGAACGTAACTGGACACTGAGGAACAGAATGATGGATTAATTTGGTCCTTGGATTATATAATAGGCAGTCTTTGTATCACACACATTCACTTGTTTACTTGTTCTTTAGAATAATGATAAGTTCATCAGCTACTCAGTGATTGAACTTTTCCAGCCCTTTAGGAAGGAGATTATGATTAAGAAAAAGACAGTATTTGCAACTCAAGCTGAGAAAAATCCACTGTCTCTGTGTGCTTTAAAGGTTTTTTTCTCTCTCTCACTCTCTCCTCCTCTCAACAGTAACTGCAGAGAAAATGCAGGCAATTTCCTTATTTTTTAAACATGTTCCCCCTGATTTAAATTTCTGGACTGCTTGTCTCTTGGCTGTTTTTCTTCTTCAAGCTCTCTTTAAGCCATTAAGATTCAAAGGATATGCGTTTCCTTTTCTTTCTTTCTTTCTTTTTCCAAATATGAATTATTTCTTTCAGAAATGACACTATTTGGCACAATCAGGCACCGTAGAAAAAGAAAAGAAAGAAGTAAAATCACTACAGATTCTTTAGACAGCTTTCAAGAAGCAGTGTATTCATTTTCTTCAGACTTTTGAAATGCAATTGATTGGGCTTTTATTTTCCAGTAGAAAACCATGTCTATATTCAGCTAGACGTAGTTGAAAGTAATGCTCCCACTTCTTAAATAGTACCCTGTTTAACATACTGATTCTGCCTTCCCGCCATTTTAATGAGGGTTTAGCTACTCACTCTCACCAGAAACTAAATTAAAGCTAATTTTTTTATGGTGTCAAATCAATGAAATAATAGTGAGGTTTTCACACACACATGCATACACACATGGTGTGTTTTTTCCCCATTCAGCCAGCATCTGTTCCTTATTTGGGGTATAGATTCTAATGCATAGTTCCTTGCAACAGCAGTGAGGTAAAAACTGAGACGGGTGTCACTTTTCATTAATAGATCATTATCATCAACCCCCAGGTCTGCAGCTCAGCAGAAGTAACTATACATTGCTGTCACCTCCAATATCTGTTTCAGGAGAACAGGTAGGGATGATTTGCATGACAGAAAACAAAAGCTTGAATTCTGCTCTCGCTATAAGGTGATCAGAGGCTCCATCCTATTCCACAGGTTAATGGCAAAGTAGTTGTAGCAAAGAACTACATACGGTTCTTTCATATCCTTGAAGAATCCATATTTATGAATTCAAGGTCTTGAGATATATTGGGACATGTCTGCTAAAATTCCCATTCGGGGAGCAATTAGATGCCCATGTACACAGGTGCTGCTCCTGATTCCAGTCATGTGGGACAGATCATGATGAATAGAGTTGAAAGGGATCTGAGAGGTCATCTATTCCCATTCCTTCTTCAGGTCCACTAGAGAATCTCTGATGGATACCATCCAGCTTCTGTTTGAAACCTTTAAGAACCCTGGTGGTGCAGTGGTTAGAATTCGGTATTGCAGACTAACTCTGCTCGCTGCCAGGAGTTCAATCCTAACCTGCTAACGGTTGACTCAGCCTTCCATCCTTCTGAAGTCAGTAAAACAAGGAAGCAGATTGTTGGGGGCAATATGCTGACTTAGTAAACTGCTTTGAGAAAGCTTTAAAAGCACTATGAAGTGGTGTATAAGCCTACGTGCCATTGCTATTATGTGGTAACCTTGGCTCAAATTGTGAAGTAGTGCCTGCCAATATATAGCCTGAATTTACTTCCTTGTCATTTCAGTCCACTGTTTCTGAATTGGTCCTCTGGGGCCATAGAAGATAATCTATTCCTCTTCCTATGTGATAACCCTTTAGCCATTTACTATGAAGACTGCTATCTTATCACCCTTCAGCCTTTGTCTATATTATCTGTTTCATCCATCTCTCCCGTTTTCATATTTTACGAAAGAAAATCAAGTGCTTGGATTTAAATACGTTATTTAACGTCTGCTTTCTCAAAAGATACAGCTTAAAGCTATTTTATCTTGAAATGCTAATCTCTAAAATTTGAGAGTTCTGTGCACTAAAGCCTGCTTCTTATATTAGTCCAGGAGATACAGATAAACTTGGTTGATACTGGACTATACTAATAGCTCTGTCTTTGTTCAGTTAATATAGGGCCACACAGAATATTTTTTTTTCCCAAATGAGCTTTACATTGACTATAAAGATTCATAGACCTCTTGCCTAGACTGCAGCATTTTGAATCCAAAGCAGTGGTGGAATTCAAATTTTTTTACTACTGGTTCTGTGGGCGTGGCTTGGTGGGTGTGGCAGGGGAAGGATATTGTAAAATCTCCATTCCCACTCTGCTCCAGGGGGAAGGTTACTACAAAATCCCATTCTCTCCCCACCCCACTAACCTGCTTTCCAGCTCCGTTCTCCTGTGCAGGGCAACAAAAGAAAACCCAGCTGATCAGAGAATAGATGGAGGCGGGGCCGGTCAGAGGTGGGATTTGCTGGTTCCCCAAACTACTCAAAATGTTTGCAACAGGTTCTCCAGAACTAGTCAGAACCTGCTGAATACCACCTCTGATCCAAAGGTAATGGTGGTGGTGAGAAGATTGGATCCTATAAATCTAACGATATTTCTAAGTAACAGAGGGTTTACAGTTGCAAATTGGAATGCACAACGTCCTCCAAGGGTCCATATCCTCAAGGGATGAATAACTAAGGGTCCTATTTCAAAAAGTTTATGAAATGACTGCAGGACATAAACTAAAATTAATGTAAACTGTAATAGTCTGCTCAATGAAATGCTATTATTGTGTATTTAATAGCTCTCCTCCTCTGTCACAATAAGGGACATTCAGGGGCAACTTCTCAGGACTCAAGTTATGCATCTCAAATTGTTTAAATTCCAGGTGGCCGTTGAGCCCTAGATAAAATTCTCTGATCCATAATTGTCTTCTGGATCTATTTCAGAGATCAATCTTGTTAACTTCTTCAGTATGCATGTGCAAATAAAAATGCAATAAGCAAAGCAGCCCTTATCCTGAGGATTTGTATGTTTTCATGAGTAATGAAACTGAGGGTAGTCTTCAAAATTCTTTGAGATCACAGAAAATGTAAGCTGCTTCCTCTAGAATGTTTTTTTTTTAACGGTGAATCAAATTAGTTATCCATTTCTCATTTGACTAATATCTCACCCTATTTCATCTAACTTGTCAACTTTCCAACCAACACCAGGCCACTGAAATATCTAAGGTAAAATAAAATGATAAACTAGTCTCTGGCTTCAGATTGTCATGCACCGGTAGCTCTTAGTTAGAGGAATGTACCTTATTTAGATTGATTTAAAAGATCATTTGCAAACTACTGTGAGTTCAGAATGCGGTTGTCAGACTGCTAACTATGATTAGGGATTACAACTATGGCCATCATAAGAAGGTATTTGCTTCACATTTTAACACGGAATTGCCTAATTTGCCAAAGCCTGAATATATAGATGAAGTGGAATGTGCTTGTATGCCGAACCACACTTTTCTCTCTCTAAATCTTGTAATGCAGTCTAAACTTCAAAAGTTTATATATCATGATGTAGAGATAACTGCATCTAAAGGTAAAGGTTCCCCTCACACATAGGTGCTAGTCATTTCCGGCTCTACGGGGCGGTGCTCATCTCTGTTACAAAGCCAAAGAGCCAGCATTGTCCGAAGACTTCTCCGTGGTCATGTGGCCAGCAGGACTAAACGCCGAAGGCGCATGGGATGCGGTTACCTTCCCACCAAAGGTGGTCCCTATTTTTCTACTTGCATTTTTACATGCTTTTGAACTGCTAGGTTGGCAGAAGCTGGGACAAGTCATGGGAACTCACTCCATTATGCGGCGCTAGGGATTCGAACTACTGAACTTCCAGCCTTTCCGATTGACAAGCTCAGCATCTTATCCATTGAGCCATCCTGTCCCAAATGCATTTAGCACTTGTAAAAATGGCTTGGAAAAGTACTTGCATTTGGAAAAAGATACAAAGTTGATAGGTTGAAGAAAAAAAAACACCTCCAAATATAGGCATGATTTATGCAAACCTGAAAAAAAAGATTCAGTCTTTTTTTGCTGCATAATTCCTAGTAATGAAAATTGATAATGGTCTCAGATAGTTCATAATCTTTCTTTTGATTATCGTTATGTTTTCAACCATATCCTTGAATTTGCCCAACCTGGAAAGCTATGGTTATGCATAGGAACATCCAAGAAGAGATTAGGAAAGAGAGTTCAGATCCCTAAGAAATAATTTGGTCATCCAAAAGTTGTAGACTGTAATCTGATTTTTAAAAAATGTTATTGAAATCATTCTCTATCAAAATATTACCTCATCCTTTTGCCATTTCACACACAACACTGTTTTTTCCACGGTTTGATGGGTTTCTTTCTGTATCTTAGCTGAAGTGCCCTTTCTGAGCACTCTTGAAAAAAATTAAAAAGCCAGCAAGCTTTAATTATTATTTTTTAAATATATAGATGGAGTTATGAATGTGTGATAATATTAATTAACACTTCTGGAGAAATGCAGATTTTTTTTTTGTCATAGTTCTTTATCTGTGCTTGCAAGTAGAGAGAGTGAGGGAAGAAAGCTATGCCTCAAAATAATGTAATTCTGAATGGAAAGGATACTGTTGTGCTTAAGTGTGAGTGAACACAATGGAACCTCTTCCACCGAATGTAAACATTGAACAGGCTTCTTGTTAAATTCTACCATGTAGGCCTGTAGCATTGGCAGAAATGAAATGTCAGTTTACATTTTTAAAATAAGCATATAGAAATCAAAAAAATACCTGAAAACTCAGTGTTCTTCCACTCAAAAACTCAATGTTGCCAGCTTAGATAGTGTTTTGATGGTATTTCCATTGAGGACATATATACTGAAGATGGTCAGCAACAGGGCTGAGCAAATATCTACAGACCCCTCAGATCCTGGACATAAACTGCTTCAACTCCACTCAGGACACCGCTATAGGGTATTGCATGCCAAAACAAGTAGATACAAAGACTGTTTTTTCCTCCTTGCCATCACTCTTCTGAACACCCAATTACCACTACATAAGACTTGTGTTATGTCTAACTATATCTATCCATGTTGTATGGCTGAAGTACTATTATTATCCTTCTCATCTTCTTTACTAGTCCCTCCTATTGGAATTATTGTGATTATTATTCCTAGGTTGCTTTGCATGTAGACTGAGAGCTTATGCACCGTAGACACATTTCTTGTGTGTTCAATCACACTTGGCCAATAAAGTGTTCTACTGTATTCTAGATGGTGTTTTTCTTTTGAAGCTCCTTTTAAAAATTTACAGAGTCTTCTTATAGCCCAAACTATTGCTTATCATGGAATTCTCTCTGCATGGGTTTTGTGAAAAGGAAACTGGGAATGGGATGCTGGATATGTTTCTTTGTCTCTAAATTTATTGGAGATCTCTTGATTCTTTTGCTGATTACAAGGACAGGGGGGTGACTGCCCATTTTCTGGGTAATGGAAGAATGTGCAGATGCTTTGTGGATGTAACCTTTTGCAAATCATCCTTCTGTTTTCCAATCCACAAGAAGCCCATTATATCTCCGGTGGAAGCATTTGATTTTCTGCTGCAGATGTTACAGGTACATCAACATGATGTATCAAATATATCATGCAGTAAACTAGTTCTTATAGAACTATTGCCAAATTGGGCTTTTATACCTGTTTATATTTTAAAATATTTTCTGGTGGCAAATGGTGATCATTGTACTTTGTTGCCCTGGGAAGTGAAGTTCTGGCATCCCTGATACTAGATCCCTGATCCTTAAGAAAAATATGGTGTGAAAAATCAATTAAATGTAAAAAAATACAGTCTGTCCTCGAATTACAGCCACAATTGAACCCAAAATTGATGTTGTTAAGTGAGCTTTGCCCCATTTTGCTTCCTTTCTTTCCACAGTTGTTAAGTGAATCACTGTAGTTGCTAAGTGAGTAATACAGTTAAGTGAATCTGGCTCCCCCATTAACTTGACTTGTGAGAAGGTCTCAAAAGGGAATCAAATGGCTCCAGGACACTGCAACGGTCATAAATATGAGTCAATTGCCAAGCGGCTGAATTTTTATCACAAGACCATGGGGATACTACGAGGTCGTAAATATGAAAAATGGTCAAAGGTCACTTTTAACAGTGCTGAGGTAACTTGAATGGCCACTGTACAAATTGTTGTAAGTTGCGAACTACCTGTAATAAGTTTTGAAAAGCATTGAAAGGGATAATTAATTTGCAACTTTGGAAACAAAGGAAGTTGGACTCCTTTTTCAGGCACTGAATCAAAGTATTGCTATCTGAAAGATAACAATTGAGGTAATTGGTGGATCTGGGAATGGGTCCAAAAAATGCTAGTGCCAAGGAGAGTTTTTTTCCCCTCTTCCAATAACTTCAGTGGACTTTGGATTAGGCCTTGATTTCTGAGTCATTGCCGCTGGGAAGAAGGGGACTGTGCTGCAATCTAGTGGACTTAAGTTGGAGGTGAGCCATGATCTGTCCTTTTTACACAACAGTTCCATGTGCAAAGCCTGCCTCCCAGCTGTGTTGTCTTCGGTGTAAAAAGACAGAGAAACAAAAATGTGACAATAGAAATTTTAGCAGCAGCATCTACAGAGCTGCAATAGCAGATGGGCCATCACAAAATATATAATGTTGTCCTGTAACTGATTTATAAAAGCGTGCAAGCTAGAAAGAGTGTTGTATGAATAGAAGGTGGTCTCTCATAGCATTTGAAAGAAGCCAGCCAGTTCTTTGAAGTCTTCTACATTCCTACAGTCGCCTTATATGTAATGGTGTAATCGTAGTTTGTGGCATGGAATCCTGAGAACATCTACTCATGATTTTAAACCCCACATTTCTAGCTTATTGAAATATGGAAATCCCACTGAAAATACATCAGAAATATAATACTGGATGGCAATGTAGGTAGGATTTGTGTTCTACATACCATTGAGTTCTTCCTCATTTTAGTTGTCAACTGTTTGTTCTAGTGATGGTCCACAAGTCAGGACTGAAGGATTGCATAGATATGGAAAAGATGGATCGTGTAACATATCCTACCCATACCAAGGGAATTCCCATATCTCCATTGCTTTGCAGCCCTGTCCTCTTGTTGAAGTTAGGAAAAATATTCTGGAGAGATATGCTAGAACTTGTGAAACAATACAGCTAACATAAATTGATAGCCACCGGTATTTGGGATTAGGATTACCTTTATGGTAGGGTCTGGTTGTTCACACATTGGAAGAGTGCATGTTTGTTCATTGTGGCAGACAGATGGATTAACAAATAGCTTCATTTGATTCCACACCAAATTCAATCATTATTCCTCAGTTAGACATATGCTCATATTTGGAGAATAGTTTTTTAAACTTGAATACATTATAGGACAACATTGCTATTGCTATCCAGTCACTGATCTGGTGAAAAGATATGTACATAGTATTTCTATTTCCTTCTTTGAATGTTAATCCAAACAAGGACAATAATGGGATGATCTGAATCAAACATGCTTTATTTCCTCCCAACAAGTTGATGGAAAAACACTCAAAAAGTATTCTGGTAAATGGGTTCTTGTGGTTTACAAGCTTAAAGCCCTCCTTAGAATGAACAGGTTTGTATGGATAAGGTGCCCAATTGCAATTTCCTGCATGTCAACATCTCCCATTCATTGACTAATAATCAGATTCTCAAGAAGTACCTCTCGCCTCACCCTTTTTAAAGGGTGGGAGCTGAATTTACTTTGATTCCTATTAGAACATGAAGCAAAGAGAAGGCAAAAAGGAGACTGGTGAAATTGTGAAAAGGAGCAAAGTCATTTATTTCAAGAAGAAAACTTGAGCATAAAGACAAGTAGTCCGGGATTTATTGTAGCTCCAGACCTTTAATGGTCTAAACTTGATAAAAGCATGGAAACCATCTGGCTGTTACTCTTAGGCAATGAAGCCAGCTGGGTGACCTTGGACCAGTCACATGTTCTAACCCTTAGGAAGAAGGGAGTGGGAAATCATTTTTGAAATCATGCTAAGAAAACTGCAGGGACTTATTCAGGCACTCCCCATGAGTCAAAACCAGAGGTGGTATTCCGCAGGTTCTGATCAGTTCTAGAGAACCAGTAGTGGACATTTTGCGTAGTTCAGAGAACCAGCAAATACCACCTCTGACTGGCCCCGCCCCCATCTATTCTCTGCTGGGTCTTCTTTGGTTGCCCTGCACAGGAGAACGGAGCTGGAAAGCAGGTTAGTGGGGTGGGGAGAAAATGGGGATTTTGCAGTATCCTTCCCCTGCCATGCCCACCCAGCCACACCCACAGTAGTAAAAAAAATTGAAATTTTTGAACCATCACTGGTCAAGACAGACTCAAAAGCACCATATGGTGAGGGATGGATGGACAGATGGATGGATGGATAATATGGCTAAAAGATTCCCATGGCAAGAACTTTCTACTGTTATAAAATATATAAGAGCTCTGGTGGCACAGTAGTTAGAATGCAGTATTGCAAGCAAAGTCTGCCCACAGTCTGGAGTTCAATCTTGATGAGGCTTAAGGTTGACTCAGCCTTCCATCCTTCCAGGGTTTGTAAAATGGGGTCCTAGATTGTTGGGGGCAATATATTGATTCTATAAACTGCCCAGAGAGTTCTGTAAAACACTATTGGGCGGTATATAAGTTTAAGTGTATTGCTGTTGTTATCAGGATCCATATTTATTAATAAGTGATTTGGAGCTGCAGGTTTGGGGAGGTCTTCTTTCCCCATTGGTTATAAGCTACATTGCAATGTAGAAACTTCAGCACTGTAGTAACAGCAACCACATCAGTCAATGTCATTAGTAGTTGCTTAGTTGGGACTGTGCTCACCTCTAGGGCAGAATGTCATCACTTTGTTGGGCTTTGGCAGGGTTTTGGGGAGGGGTCACCTTTTTTGACACTGCAATGCAGTACGAATGAAACGGTCTTAGAAACAGAAAGGGTAGATGGAGCATAACTTTGCTAGTGTCTGTTGCTTGGATTAATATTCCCTCTGATAAAAATAACTTAGACTCAATAGCTCTCCTTGTGATGGAAAAATTAGAAAATTGATGTTAGATCAAGAGAATGCAAGGTGAAGGTCCAGGTTTGCATTCTTCTGCCTTAGAATTTTGGAAAAGTTTCTGCTAGAATATTCAACAGACATAAAATTAACTGCAGTACGCTGTTGAGTTGAATGCAAACTAAAATTAGATCACATTCAGAGTTTTTCTTGACCACTTCTTCTATGTCTTTTCCCCATCTGACAGTTGGCTCTCCTCCCCTTCGGTACTCTGCTTCGTTGGGTTTTTGAATATTTAGTCCTGTGGAGGTCATAGGGAAAAACTAGTGGAAACAACAAGATCCATTGATTTTAATGGTTCTGCTCTTAGTATGAGAATATTACCCTTGGATACAGGTTCACTAAGGAAATAATTCTAATTATATCATGTTATGGGTATAAAACTACTACCTCTGTACTTGCTTTGTCTTTCAAAGTAAAAAAGCAACAGAAGAGGAATGAAATGGAAAGAAAGGGAAGGGAAGGGGAAGGGAAGAGAGAAGAGAGGAGAGGAGAGAGAAGAGAAGGAGAGAAGAGGAGAGGAGAAGAGAGGAGAGGAGCGGAGAGGAGAAGAGAAGAGAAGAGAAGGGAAGGGAAGGGAAGGGAAGGGAAGGGAAGGGAAGGGAAGGGAAGGGAAGGGAAGGGAGAATAGAAGAGAAGAGAGAATAGAACAGAATAGAACAGAATAGAATTTTTATTATCGTTACTGATCAGAACTGCAAGCAGAAACACATTAAAAATAAAAACAAACAAGATAAACATTAGAATAATGAATATTTATGAATTTATTATTCAGTGAATAATAAAAATCTGCCTAGGATTATAAATAGCATAGCAAAATTTAGCTATGTTCCAGGAGATTGAATCATGCTGAACTGATAACCACTATACATTTTTTAAAAATCCGAATTTTCTGGTTGTTTTACCAGGCAGGAGACTATATGGTGGCTCCTCAAGTCCTTACAGAGGTTACAGTATAGCAGGACAGGAGCTGTAGTTTCAATAGCCCCTTGTCCACTGTGGCACAGTCTTAGCTCACAGGCAAGTTTTTTGTATCGGCTCTCTAGAACTGCTGTGGAGTGTTGAAGCATGTTAATGTGAGGGCTCTCTGGAATTTGGAAGCAGTTAGGTGATATAAATATCTCACTGGTTTGTAAAAAAAAAAAAAAAGGAGGGGGAAGGCTTGACTGCTCAACCCCCCCGCCCCCCCCCCAAAAAAAACGTTCTTGGGTAGAGCAGGCTGATATCTTGCTGATGTGCTGAGTAAATGCTCAATACAGAGAATAAACAAACTTTTCATTATTTTTCTGAAGTATGCCTCTGCCAATGTAGGAAAACGTTGAAACCAGCATTGAAATGTGCCTAGTTTGTGCTAATGCCTTATAATAAATCTCCCAGTTCTGTTTAAGACACTGCGGTGTGCAATTTATTCTAAAAACTGCACTTACTGTATTTTATGTCTTTCTGTAATTGGTTGTTTCATCTGATTCTGATTATATTCATGTATAATAGCGACAGGCTCCAGATAGGAATTAAGAATTATCGAATGAGGAAGTTTTGGGGGAAATTAAGACCTTAAACATCCATAGTAGATATATGTTATTTAGAAATACATCCAAAATGTGCTGTAATCAAATCTTGAAAACAAATTGACTGATAAATCAAACCCTGAAAAGAAATTGGCCAATAAATCAAATCTGAAAAACAGAGTGACAGATAAATCAAGTCTGTAAAGGAAAGCGGACTGATAGCTCAGTCATGATATGTTTATTAAAATAAGAATCTGCTTTGTACATGGTTCAGTTTTTTGCTTCCTGCAATCATATTAATTAAGCACAAACAGTTCTTGTGCACATAACATGGGGAAACAGATAAATGCACACCCAAAGCAGCAGATGAATATTTTTCAGAGCTTTGGCTTTCTTCTAAATATTTTTAGTAAAATTCCCTTCTGAACAAGCGAACTTATGTTTGCACTGAAGTACAAAGGTTACTGATAATTTATACTAAAGACACTCTTCAAATCTTGTTTCTCCTCCCAAGCAATGACTCAAGGTCATTGGCTGAGTCCAATTTTATGTTAAGCAATTATACAATGTTTGCACTATTGGTTTAACATGTCTTGTGAACTTAATTATTAGTAGATTAGTACTTCCTGGAGACATTGGGCTTGTATACTACTCCCTACAACCTCTTCTGCAGGGGCAAAAAATGTAGCCTGGGTGTTGCAAATAGCTTGCCACCTTCTCATGGTGGTCTTTTGAGAGCGTTGAGGTGTAGACCAAGATATCCATTTCACTCCTTATGTATCTCAGATTCTTTTTCTAAAAAAATATGGCAATTTATGGAATTGCCCTTGCTACACAGTTCAGGTGTGACTATCGGCCAATACAAATTGCAAATCCCTAGCTTTCTTTTCTTAAAAATTAAGTATTACAATAGACAACTTAATGTCCTCCAGAGTCTTATGAATGGAGAATCCCATATATTGCCTTTTCTCATGCTGGTTGTGTTGATGGGAATTTTAGTTCTAGAAATCTGGAAGACACCATATTGCCTAATCCTGCATAATAAGGGGGCAATTATTTCATTTTCTTAGCAGTTTGGTAAAGATGCGCGCTATTTTTTTCTTCAAAACTTCTTATCCCCAAAGAAGTCCAGCACAAAAATTGAATCTATGTGACTTCTGGTTTGAGCTTCTTTGGCGACAGACCAAAACCTCGTCTCTGCAAGGCTTCGATCCGTGCTCGCCACTGGAGAGCCCCAAGCTGGCTGGTTTTGGGGCTAAGCCACCCCATAGAGGTGGTGAAGAAGGGGGAGACCTGCAGGGTTGAGGAGAGCCGCATCTCTCTTCCCCAGCTTGCCATTACTCCCTTTCCCGAAGGCGGTTGTAGTGGTGGTCAGAAATGGCCACCACAAAGAAGAACTCGATCAGAAAAGAATGTGCAGGAGGAAGATAAGAAGAGAAAGTTTTGGTTGACCGGGTCAAACAGCAAAAGCAACAAATAAGGTATCCTGTAATTTAAATTTAATAACATTGTTCCCAAAGAAGATTTTGAAGCTGCGAAGGAGAGAAGGGAAAGGATTAGGTTTTTTTTTTCTTCCCTTCCTTATACTGACAGTAAGAGACTTCAGCAAGAAATTGAAAAAAATCCACTTTGACATTAATAGGCATCTAAGCAGAATATAAAAGTCAAAGTGATAATAAAGATTTCTGGATATTTAAAAGTTCTTAAAAGCAGGAAAGGAGAAAAAAAAAGAATAAAAGGGCAGGATCTGGAAAAATGGAGGAGACTGCCTGGAACTAAGGAATGGAACTGTAACTAAAAGGAACTTACAGTGATTGAAACTTGGTAACAAAATAATAGAACCCCAAGAAGAGAAAATGGAAAAAAGAAGCAGAAAGAAACAGCCTTGGATTATTTGGATTACTTGGTGATTTTTGGTTTTTGCATCTGGATGACTAAAATTAACCAGGTGGTTGTTTAAAAGTCTTTAAAACGGTATCATTCTTAGAAGAACTGAAAATGGAACTTAAAAAATGGAAAGAAGATGCACAAGAAGGGAGAGGTTCTTTTGGCTTGGTATTTCAATTCTTAGAAATGGAGATCTGGAACTATGAGAAACAACAAGAAACCCTTGCAGAACAAGAAGATTGGGACAAAGAAGAAGCCATCTTTAATGATAAAATAATTTTAAGTGGGGGGAAAAAAGAAAAGTGGGGAAAGAGAGTGAAGGGTTTAAGACTAGAAAAAACAACCAAAAAGAAGAAGAATTTGAAAGATAAGTATAATATTAGAAAGAAACAGAAGAGGAGATTACAGATGAGAGAGTTGGAAGTAGAGAGACGAGGGGGTAAAAAGGGAAGGGAGAAGAAGAGGGGGAAGAAGGCAAGGAAAAGAAGTTGTAAAAGGCAGAAACAAGAAATGGAGAAACAGGGAAAAGATATAAAGATTGTAACCATAAGCTTGTTTAGAGATAATGGGTGAAAATTTAATTGCAAAAGGGATTCTGCAAAGGTACATAAGATAGCATTGTTATATTATAAACAGAAATAATTTTAGAAAATATGATTAAAATGATGGATAAAATATTTACTGTAATGTAGTTGAATGTTTGGTAATAAATAAATGAATTAAAATGATTGAGAGAATTAAATGGGAACATTTTTAATTATTAGTAATGATTTATAAAAATATAAGTAAGAAATATAGAAAAAAAAAGAATTAACTATGGAAAGTTTATAAGTGTTCCCAAGGAAGTATGATATTTAATTGAAAAGAAATGTTAAAGATGTTAAGATTTTAATGAATATTAATGATAGAATTGAATTGGAATGGAATGTGTGCTGTATTTACATATATACATATTTTTTTCTTTTTAAGAATATAGTGTGTATTTTAAGAATGTACCAAGCAGAATTTGATTGGAAGTTGTATTATATTGAATGCTATAATCTTAAAGGTATACACTGAAGCTTAAATAAGAGTTTGAATGGATAAAATTAAAAGATATAAAGGTGTCATACTCCAATTGGTAACTACAGGGAAAAAATTGTTTAATAAGAAAAGATAATATGAAATTGAAACAGGACAGACAAAAGCATAAATATAATGATTTGATTGAGATGAGATAATTAAAATAAAGTTGAGAAAATTAAAAGAGGGGAAAAACTATGTAGAAAATATAAAATGGTAATAAGATATGAAATAGAATATAAAAATGAGCATGAAATTGAGTTTGGTGTCTGTATGAAGAAGTGATAACCTGGGACCATGCTATTTTCAAAAAAGATGTTTTATTTGTATTTTGTTTTTGTGAAAACCCAAATAAAACTTTCCAAAAAAAAAATTGAATCTATGTGTTTGAAGATTTGAAAGGGACAGTTTATGAAATACTGTTGCTTGCTTTGATGTTGATCACAGGTCCAAAGATGAGAAATTAGACAATCACTACTCTAAACTCACAATCTGAAAAGAAACACACACACACACACCCCTTTTTAAAATATGATTGCTAAATAAGTTGTTATAGTCTGGTTAGTCATCATGCTATGCCATAACAAGGAGTTATGGATATTATTAAGTTACAAATAAATCAACCATACTATACCTTAATATGATACCGAACCAGATATTTGAGTGCTGAAGAACCGTGTTGACTAGGAATTTTAGGAGAATGATTTCAAGAAACCCGGAGGTTAATAATTTGGAAAGTTACAATAAATGATACTCTTGTGTTATTTATTTTAGACTCCCATTCTCCGGATGTATCTGCAAAGGGAAGACTGGAGCTCTTTTCTTTCTCACTAAATTATGTTTTATGAATCTGAACCATAAACTGGCTAGTATTGACTGGTTTCATAAGGCACGGTTCGTCAGTGGCTTGTTTTACTGAATCATAGTTACAAGAAATTATATTTTATGCAGGTTCAGCCATAATTTAAAACTACAATAAGGTAAAAATGATAGTTAAAACTTTGGCTTTTCCTCCAGGGAAAACAGCAGAGCAGAGTTGGTCTGAAGCCCATGATTTATTCACATGACAATAAATCACTCTTTTATCATTGCATCTGAAGCCAGGGAAGAATCAAACTGAATACTTTCCAACCGAGTTTCCATGGAGTTCTCTCCTTTTCCACTCTGTCCAAGTGATGGATAGAAAATACAAATTAAGAACGAAAGCAATTTGCTTGTCATTGATTTGAATGAGTTAATAGAAATAGCAAATTCATAGAAAAACTCATTGTATGAATGAATGAATGAATTTTTCCAAGATTTTGCTATTTTTATTAATAGCAATAGCAATTAATACAATTAATTTTTAAAAGGAAATGGCGCTGCTTTTTTGGAATAAATGCTTCTCTTTTCTCTGTGGTTAATGCATCTCTTTGCTAGTGCTGTGTTGCTGAACGGAATGCAAAAGGGGCGGTGGGATGTATAATGAAGGCGCTTCCTGCATAGCTGTTTATGTTCTTTCCATCTGAAGAGCGACCAGGAGAAAAAGCAACCGATGTTTGTGGCAAAGCCAAGGCCTATTGGAGAGGACACCAGCCATATGATGAGTCTATGTATCCCTCATTTGTTTGGATTAGGCTAGACTAAACCAAGGTATTTATGCAACTTGCACTAGCCTGTGGCAGAGCCACACAAAGAATAGCAGCAATCTTCATTTTGGGGTGTGCGTGTGGGTAATTATTCATCTTGGGCAAGTCAAGTGCTGTGACGGCCTCGTATCTGTAACCCCAGGTTTACGGCTGTTTAGACTGTCTGTCGCTCTTGTCTTTCAGCTCAGTCTTGCCAGCTTGAGTTATGGACCGAGGCTGCCATCTCAACTCAACAAAATGGTAATTGAATGACAGGGAGAAAGTTTAGCTAAAGGTAAACGTTGTTGAGAGGCAAGTCCCAGTTGTTTGACTCTGAGTGATTATTCAATGTGCCTCCATAGTTTACTGTGATAATGGTCCCCCAAGGTTGTTAACTACAAATGCCATAAATCCCAGCTAAGCTAGACAGCCCTGGGGAAGGATGGGAAATGCAATCCATTGGGATCTGTGTCTATCCTAGGGTAGGCAATGACCTTAAAATTGATAACTAAACCTCTCCTCTGAATACCTTAGTTGAGAGGAGGCCTCTAATTATGTAGAAGAGGAAAGAATACATAGCATTTAAACAGGGCATTGGAATATTTAAATTGTACACATATTCTCAATCATTCTGGATGTAGACTGCTGATTGATTACCACTCAACTGATTTCGAGCCTCAGATATTTAGAAAACTCTGTGTTCGACTTTCAAAATTTTAAGAGGACACTGCAAACATAAACCAAAAAAAGTGCATTAATAATCACAGTGTTCAAAATAAGGCCTTTGAGTACCATTTTTAGATTTTTATTGTCCCTGCCATTTACTTTCTGAGCCTGCTATTGACCATAAGGGTAAGCTACCATTGATACTCATCAAGGTTTAGCCTCCATCTACTCTACGCCTTGATAGTGATATTCATTCTTTTGCCTTGTAATCTGTTAGGCTATCTACTGGTGAAAATTCCAGCTTGGGGATGGAATGGGGCCAAAATAAGGGTTTTGTTTATTTCATCCTGTTTATTTTCTACATCAACCCATTAGACGAGCACTAAATCAAACCAGATCATCATCCACTAGAGTTGGCAAAGAAATATCTTTTGGTGGCTTTCGACGATGCAGTTTCCATATCACCGGTTGGATTAAAGAGCTCTGCAAGCAGCAACAGAAAGGAATTCTTGCTGATTAATTACCCTCAGATCAGGACTCTTGCGTTTGTGAAAAGGCCCTGGCAGAGAATTGGAATATAGATGGATTTAGCTTAATGCCTTATAACTTTTCTGCCTAGAGGTAATTTTAACTACGTTGCAGATGACCTAGTTTGGGTCAAACGTGACCCAAAGGTTGAATAGACAGGTTTAATTTTGAGCTGAAGATCATTTTTGCAGCATGATCCCTGGCTTCCCCTCACCCACCCACTCCCATCTAGTCAACCAATTTCTCTCCACTTGAAGAAATAATAAGATGAAAGGCTAGGTTTCTATGCATTCCAGGCAAGGCATTATTTCTCCTGGGATATGAATGAGTGAAGTCATTCCTCGACTAAGTGTTAGGTATAGGATACCAGAAGGAGCTAGAATCTGTTAGTTCTGAAACGGCCTCCGGCAATTAAAAGAAATCAATTTACCCGTTCTAGATATCCAAATTACTTCTGTCCTATTTGCATTCCTAAAAACAGCAGAGGGTTCATATTATTATGATTTAAGATTATTCCCCTCTTGTGCTTTTAAAGCAGGCAAAATTCCTTAGGCTTGTTCCTTTTATGTACTAGTCCAAGAATTCCTACCTCGTGTCATTTTGAAATATGTCTTTTATGGATACTCATCTGATTTTGTTATAATTGCTCTTATGAAATATTCTTTTAGTTCTAATGACTTCTTAGTATAAAAAAAAAAAAAAATCCTTCAAAACCATGTAAGGTAGCCAATTTAGCTTTCTCCTCCATCAGTATGTCAATTCTCCTCTAAAATCATTCAAATTGGTGAGCACTCCGTCTGTTGATAATCAGTTCCAGATATTAGATAGCCAGATCTTGGGTCAATAACAATAGTGTACAGATATTTTCTCAACCCAGGGAAGGCAGTCTTAAACATAATACATCATATTCAGGGGTGGGTTGCTGGGGGTTCGCAGGGGTTCGCAGGGAGAGCCCCCTAGCTAAAATCCTGTGCAGTTTGGAGACACCCCCAAATCCCACTCCTGGATGGCCCCGCCCACCCTGCCCCACCCCTCCCAGAAGTCCCCACACGGCCTGTTTTGGATGCAGGTAAGTGCAGGGCGTTCATGAAGGGCAAAAAACGGGCCTCCCAGAAGTTTAGGAAGGCTGGAAATGGGCCTGTTTTTGGCTTCCAGAGAGACTCCAGAGCCCCGGGAAGCTGTTTTCGCCCTCTCAGAGGCTCGAGGAAAGCCTCCGGAGCCAGGGGAGGTCAAAAATGCCTCCCCAGCTATGGTGCAGGAGGCCAACTAGGCCACACCCACCAGGACCACACCCACCCAGCAACCGGGCAGAGAACCCTTTACTAAATTTTGAAGCCCACCCCTGATCATATTACTCCAGAATCGTAGGAGGTCCAGTCCAAACACATCTAGCAGATGCTAGGTTACGTAAGACTGTTTTAGATCATTCAAAGTGTGTGAGAGAACCAGAAAAAAACAAACAAAGGTCTGCACAATGACAAGGGGAAATCTTTCTTTGCAAGGGGAAGTTGCTTATGGATTAGGAATGTACACAGAACCAAAGAAAAATAGCCGTCTTCCTTCAGGCCACGTTCTGTACTGGCCCCATTTGACTCAGCCATCTGTTGTGTACAATACATACAGTACTTCTTTCCCTTACTTCCCTAAACCAAGTTGTTTCCTTTTGTGGGTCACAAGGTTGCATCAAAACTAAATTTTGCCATGTTTCTCTTTTGCATTTTTTCATTGGCCTTGTCCTGCAGGCTTTTGCTTTAGAAGGTGCGGGGTTTGGAAAGTGAACGAGAACCAGTCTTTTGAATTGTGTGTGCTGTTTCTTGATGATGTAGCGTTTTAAAGGGATTGCTCAAAATAGTGAAACTCGAAGCGTAATGGTGAAAGTCAGCCGGTGAACCTTGGGAAACCCTTTTTCACCTGCAGAACTTGCAGTTTGGATTTTTGCAAGGTTCGATCTCCCATAGTTGATGTTGAATTTGGTTAAATAAGCCCCCTGCATTTCATCTGGGGAGCCAGGAAGAAAAAAAAAAACTGCACGGAAGAGGGGATAGAAAGCGAGGTCATGATTTTGTGAAATTTCCTCTGAAATGTTTGCAGCAAGGAAAACATTCTTATCTAGAGTCAGACTTGTAAACAGGGTTTTGCTTCTTCTTTTTAGATTTTCTTTTTATTAAACATAAAAAATTCAATGTCTACATAAACAGTGTGTTGCCTGGGTTCAGTTAATTTTGAGAGATAGTAATAATAATAATGATGATAATCATAACAATAATAGTCATATAATAATATAATGGCATTTGCTTATCCATTTTAGTAAATCTTCGTTATATAATTAATCCTTCTCTTTAGCTTTTATATTTCTAACTTCTTTTTCTGTTAGTTAGCCATTGGTAAAACAAATCCCATGTTAAAAATATTCTGTTTCTTCCTTCTCCTTAATTTTAAGTGTTAATCTATCCCTTTCTGTACATTCTAATATTTTATTATTACACTTTCATCAGTAGGGATCTCTTCATTTTTCCATTGTTGTGCAAATACGATTCTAGTGTTTTGCTCCCTCCTGATCTGGACCTCAGCACTCTTTCATCCAATTACAACCTTCTCAATCTACTATTTGGTTTATGAATGAGCTTTAAAGAACTTAGCTTCATTCCTCAAGAAGGGTGCTACTTTTATTTTTACCATGGATTTAAAAACAATGCACCAAAGCTGGGAAATTATTTGCACATGGTTTGCACACCACTTCCAGTAGTGTTTCCTTTTCAGCAAACAAATAAACGATGGTAGGTTACAAAGTCCAGTGGTGATAGAACTCCTAAATTCACTTTTAATTACCTCTAGTCTTGAACCTGCAACCATAGAGGTAACATCCATTGATCTTCACTCTTTCTCACGTCATATAGAGATTTCATATTAAGCCATAGATTTGCATAAAACTTGCCCATGCCAATAAACCCTCTTTCCATGGGTATGCATGAAACAAATGCATTCCATGGGTATTCAGAAACAAATAATAAATTTAAATAAAAATGCGAAACAACATTAAATGCCTGTAATGAAAGAATGCTTGAATATATGCTTGTCTTAATGACCAACTTCAAGGATTGTAAAACAAGATGGTAAGTCATGTAACCATCCTTCATTTCTTTAATGGAAAGACAGCCTTGAGCTAACTTGGCTAAAATGAATTAGCACCTGGGGTGAGAATGACTGTATGTTTTAAAATTTTGAAGGAATAAGATGGCAAAAGGATTGGTCAATATGGGTTGAGCCATGTCATCAGCACAGATGTGGTTGGATTTTTTAAATTTTCTTTTTTCTTGACAGACATTGAGTTTCTTAAATACCATCAATTTAATTAGATTAACATCTTAACTACGTGAAGGCTGGCTGAGGGCTTATGCCACAGCAGTGTTTCTCAACTTTGGTGGCTTGAAGACAAGTGGACCTCAATGCTGGGAACTGAAATCCATCCATCTTCAAGCCACCAAAGTTGAGAAACACTGTTCTAGAGCAGAGGTATCAAACTCACATTGTCACGGTGACTTCACATGACGTATGGGGACTTTTCCCTCCTTCGCTAAAGGGGGGAAACTGGGTTTGGGTGTGGCCAGAATGTAATGGATCTGGCCAGTGGTGGGATTCAATTTTTTTTACTTCCGGTTCTGTGGGCATGGCTTGGTGGGCGTGGTGTGGAGATATATATATATATATATATAAGTTTTCTTAAGTTTTCGCGGGTACTTACATGTATGGTATTCAGCTTTGTTTGGGTATTTTCCCACGTCATTACAGTTGTGCTTTACAACTTTAAAAGCACAACTATAATGACGTCGGAAAATACCCAAACAAAGCTGAATACCATTTGGGTGTATGTGTCTCTCTGTGTGTGTGTGTGTGTGTGTGTGTGTGTTGTATTCAAAGCCAACAGGCCAAATCATTTGTGAAAGCTTCTAATCTTTCCTCCTCTTTTGTCCCTATGGTTTTATGCTGTTTACAGAGGAGCCCGAAAGGGTTGGTGTTTGGGAGAGCGGGAAGTGCGGGGAGGAGAAAGGCAGATAGGCAGCGGGGAGGCTGACCAGAGGCATATTTGTTGCTTAGGTTCTCATCCTCTTGGCTAAACTTAGCAATAAACAAACTAGCAATTTCAGGCACTGGCTGTGAAGGAGTAGCCGGCTGGAATGTCTTTAAAATGAGCTGGGGCCTAATGTGCAAGAAATGATTTCTTTGGGTTTTTAATTAATAATTCTCTCCCATCCAGCTCAGAGCAACAAGGGAGAATGGAGGGGCGGGGGGGGGGCATCTCCTTTCGACATTGCACAAGAAAACAAAACACAAAGAGGAGGAGGAGGAGGAGGAGGAGGAGGAAGAACAAGGTTTTGTAACCCTTCAAGTTACTTCAGGCCATTTTTGTTGCCAGGGATAACATCTTAGAAAGGGAACAAAGTATTTTGACCAGCGATTCACGTGCTGTTTTATTCTCTCTGACACTTGCCGTTTCCCTTGTTCTCTCTTGCTGTGTTTTCTGTATGTACACAATAACATAAAGGTCTTTGCAAGTGCAGGCTTTGAAGAAATGTTTTGGACCACATCCGAAGTCCATATCTCTCTGCCTTTTTTTCCCAATGCATCCAGGCCAGCTTGAAGAAAAGGCACCCCTACTTTAAGGAACCCGCCCCCCGCCCTTAAGGTTAATGTGACACTTACAGCTGTGGTTATCTCTTCTTTTTTTTTTAGCGTTACAAAAAGTTAGGCTGCTTTAATTACTAATACAGAGATGCCACACTGGTATGAGGACTACATAGTTCTCCCAAATTTGTGAGGAAGTTTGGGCTTACTTCCAAAATGTTGGTGTCTGTGCTGGATGTATGGCATTTTGTGTGTGTGAGAAAGAAGGGGGGAGGGAGAGAGAGAGAGATGGAAAGAGAGAGAGAGAGGAGACAGAAAGAGAATGAGAGAGAGAAAGAGAAAGATGTCTTATAGCAGTCCATTGGGTCTGCATATCATATATCATTTAAAATATATGTTAATATTTTTCATTTTACATCCTAAATTTTATTAGGAAAAATACTGAATATAAGACTCTTCAGGACTATAGATCACTGAAAAATCTTTAACTGGTTAATTTTGTATACTATTGCTATGTTTATACTGGAGCCGTATTAAAAAGGAAGGCAGTCAGAGAGCAGGAAAAAAAGGAGAGAAAGATTTGATTAGATCTCCTTGGTTTTTAAGGATATTTTCTCTTCTTAATCCAGAAATGCCTTAGTCTGCTTTGAATCCCTTCCTGGTTCTTTTCCAATGTTATCCTTTTCCAGTTAATGATGATGGCATATTGAATCTCAGATTCACTGTAAAAATAATTAAGTTAAATCTGGCTGGGGACCAAAGTTACGAGGCCATGGTAATGTGTCATAAAGGTGTGAAATTTGAACTTTGCAGTCTGCAAATTGTGAATAGTCCGACTCCTGGATTGAACAAGAATATTGTTGGGGAAAGAGCTGCTGGATTGTGGCAATAACTTCAAAGCTACAAGAAAGATATTTAAAAGAAAGGTGTTGAGATACCAAGAACAAGCTTGAAATCAAAGAGGGCAAAATACTATTATTTAAATTTAAAATTAATAAATTAAATGTATATAAACAGGAAGCAAGACCCAGAATCACTAGCACTGATGATGCTACGTAGTTGGGCAATAAAATGTCTGCAAGCAATCAATCAAACTTAGAGAGCATCAAGGAATCACAGTTCACTCCTGAGTTACACATATTCTCTTCTATAGGAAATTGTAAGCATCATAATGCTAATTAATAATAATAATAATAATAATAATAATAATAATAATAATAAGCTAAAGTTCTCACCCAACACATAACAAGCACCCACCACATAACATTCCAAACTCAACAATTGTTGATAAGAAAGATTACCCCCCAAAAAGGCTGAATAGTTGGATGTCCCAGTACCTGGAGATAGCAGAAGAGAAGAGAAAGAACCAGAGAAGAAAACAAAATGATTTGCAAATAGAAATAGAAAGACTGTCACAACAGAAGGCAAAGATAGTACCAATAATAATAGGTTGCCTCGAGCACAGTCCCAAAACATCTGGAACACCATCTGAACATCATCGACACTGACACAATCACCACCAGTCAATTGCAAAATGCAATTTTGCTTAGAACAGTTTATATCCTGTGATGATACCTTTAAGACCATCAAACATCCACACCTGCCTACCCCAGGTCCTTGGCAAGGATTAGATAGGTAGATAAAATCAAATCTAGTCTAAACAACTGGTTGACTCTGTGAGCAACCATAATATATTTAACTTTTTATAACACCGTACTTTAAACTGGTTAACACCAAGTGGAATAGGAACTGAAATACCTCTCGTCCAACGCTTGGATAATCGAGGCATTATATAAGTTGTCATGTCAGGCAGAATCCATTATTTCTTTTCCCCTTAGCCTTGCTGCCTTAACTGCAAAGATAGCGACTCACCGTGTCACAAATTGCTTGGTACCTTGAAGGAGGAAATTCAATTTTCTTTCAACATTCCAGTTCCTCATGTCATCAAGGAATGGGGATAAATAACGATCCCAATATTTAACATACAACCAGCCAGTTTGGATGACATGGATGGACAAGTAATAGAGAATCGGGCAATCGATAGCAACACATTTTGATGGTGTTGATTCTCTCTTAAATCATAGGCAGAAAATCTTACAACGTTGATTCCTGGGTAGGAATGGTGGAAAGGAGATATTGCTTTCCAGCTTCCCAAATACAACTGTTTGGCTGATGTGTATCCCAGAATGCAAGATGAGATATGCTTCACTCTTGCATTCTTAACAAACTGTGCAATTTGTAAAAGGCCACAGAAAATATATTAAAAGTATAACAGAATGACATTGTAATCTTTTTTTTAAAAAAAAAAAAAAACATAAGGCAAAATTAACTTCTGTGCTTGTAATTAGAGAAAACTTCCCAATTAATACTGCAAATAATACGCCCTGCAATATTATTAACCAGTTGGCCGTCCCAATATTTATTAATCTGTGGCAGCTCTAATAATTTTCATAAAGAAGCATGCAGCTATGCCTCTTTCCAAGCGGTGGGGTAGGCTTGGCTTGGGTTTATGAATGGCTGTTGGGGATCCAGTCTAGTGGTCTCTAAAGCTGTAAATTCCTTGACCTTGTCAAATAAGATCAATTGGGATGATGCTGGTTCCAATCTCTTCTGTGGAATTTTATTTCCGGATTCTGATGCATGATATTACTGCTTCCATTGCCTGTATGTCCTTCAGCTTAAGCTACATGATGTGGAAAAGTACCTGAAGGACATATTAAAGTCAGATGTAGTGAACAAAGCACTTCTACTCTACCTTTCCCCCCCTGTGCTGGTGACCATCAGTAGAATCTGAAGGACAACACAGGGACTTAGGGATTTTTAACCTATAACTCATTTCCTTCATGAAGAAGTTCTCCTCCAGTGGAAGTAACTCTCCCCCAGAAAGAAGAGAAGGATTCTCTTTATAAAAATTCATAAAGTTGGCAAGACCTGGATGTGTTCAGGCAGGTATCTGAGGACTGAGATGTGATGATGGATGTATCCAGGTGTCAGGCGCAAAGAATCAGGACCATCAGTTAGATTGCAGCATAGAGTTTTCATAGGTATTCAAACCTATGCACAAGAATCAACTAAATGTCAACACTAAATTGGTGGCAGATAAAGGTCAATGGCAGATCTGGTATTCAGCAGGTTCTGACCAATTCTGGAGAACTGCTATGTGGGAATTTTGAGTAGTTCAGAGAACCAACAAATCCCACCTCTGAGTGGCCCCGGCCCCATCTATTCTCTGCCTCCTGAGTCCCAACTGATTGGCTGGGTCTTCTTTTGTTGCCCTGCACAGGAGGATGGAGCTGGAAAGCAGGTTAGAGGGATGGAGAGGGAACGGGATTTTGCAATAACTTTTTCCTGGAGTGGGGTGGGAATGGAGATTTTACAGTATCGTTCCCCTGCCACACCCACCAAGCCACACCACGCCCACCAAGCCACGCCCACAGAACTGGTAGTAAAAAAAATTGAATCCACCACTGTAATACATGTATGGGTTTTGTTGATGGCTGCTTGTTATTATTATAACTTATTAAATTGTTGAACTAGATGAATAAATACAGTAGTGAGGTTTATTAAAGCACCAGTAGATAAACAAGCAAGCTGAAGGGATACAGAAGAATGCGAGATACATACTAAAGGATCTCCTGGTGGGCATGTTTTTTTAAAAAAAACAGAGATAGAAGGTGAAAAGACAACAATGGACATTTAACCTTGGCAGTGTTTCCTTTATGTCCAACCCCTCTCCCTACCTGGATACATGGTGTGAACAGAATGAACCAAACTGTCCATCTCTGTCTCTGATCTGATAACTGGACACTTCCTATAACTGTGTTTTCAGATAGGCACAGGGGATTAAGAAAGAATTGTTTGGGGCTCTGTGCAGGTTTAACTACTATAACCCATGGATGAGAAAAACCAACATAATATACCTTCCCTGCTCTCCCATCACATCAATACATGGAAAATGCGTATACCATCCCCCTTCCCTCGTCATGAAGGAAAGTACGAGCAGGATTAGGAATAAGAAGTCTCCAACAGCTTGATTTCTTCCACAGCATGCAATAAACCTTTATGAATATGCAGACAAAGGGGGGAATCCCATACCAGGACAGTTGAGCCACTGTATAACCAAAAGCAGCGTTCTTTTTCTTGCAAAGCAAGCCTGCTTTTGCAGCAGCTAAGTAGTATAAAATGAGAAGCCAGCAGCAGTTAGTCTGGCTTACTTTCCTGAGAACTAATGACAGGCAGAAAACCTCCCGTGGATTATTTTTTTTCCCCTCTGTCCCCCTACCAGCTCTTAATCAGTACAATGAAGGAGAATTTGCCTTTGAAATTTCTTTCAGGGAAAAAGGAAATTTCAGTGCTTGTGCTCATGCGGTTTCAGGATGACCCAGAGTGGCAGAATTGCCTTATCCCTCAATGTGGAGCCAGGTTCCCAGGGATTTGCAGAGTCTCTCTGGCTTTCCATATCGCCATTAAAGCCCAAGGGGAAACCATT